>NC_133324.1:692616129-692921963 GCF_042186555.1 Aquarana catesbeiana
CTAGATCACTTCAGGCTGGCCCCTTTTGCAGGTATAGCTATGAAAAATATTAAAAATAAGTGCCTATACTGTTTAAAATCCAGTAATACACTGTCACACCCTGCTCTGCACATGCTCAGTTGCTATCTATTTTGTGCTGAAAATGTAGAGGCCGTTCTGCTGACAGCCTAAATATTTACTGCTGCTCAGGGGGCTCTGGGATTTAGCAATAAGGCAGCCTCCAGCAAGAAGAAACAGGAACAATGCTGGAGGCATTTTAGAGCACACACTAACTTCAGTAGCATAATTAATCTGGAACGTATGTTCCTTGCTAAAGAACATTATTTTTTATCGAGTTGTTATAGGTAAAGTTCCACTTTAAGATGTCCTCTCATATTTGAGAGTAGCTGTCCTGTCAACTGCCTGACTGTATTATCAGTTGTCTATATTCATTTTTAAACTACGTAGCTCTATTTGGCACTGTTCTGCAGTCTCAGTCTAAGGTCAAGTAGATGATACAGCAGAAAACACCAGCTCTCAAGCCAGCGAGCATAAATAAAGGGAAAACAAAAAGGTTTCATACATATACCTCCGCAATTATAATTAATACTACTAATACATACTATTCAGAATTTTTCAGAAGCCCAATTATGGCTGGTTTTCTTTAAGAATTTATTTGAATATATCCAAGTATATGTCCCACAGGGACAAGAAATTTGAAACATTGATAATGGGGTTTATTTACTAAAGGCAAATCCACTTTGCACTACAAGAGCACTTGAAAGTGCAGTCGCTGTAGATCTGAGGGGGACATGCAAGGAAAATAAAAAACAGCATTTTAGCTTGCACATGATTGGATAATAAAATCAGCAGAGCTTCCCCTCATTTCAGATCTTCCCCTCAGATCTACAGCGACTGCACTTCCAAGTGTACTTGTAGTGCAAAGTGGATTTGCCTTTAGTAAATCAACCCCAATGTGTTGTAGCTCTTCAGCAAAGGCTTTATTACTATTACTACTATATGCTACACGTGTAAAATAAATATGCCATTACAGTTACAGGAAAAAAGGGAACCTTTGTCATTTGTACACGTCCACATGTCTGACACAAACAAGTTAACTACATATTTTCTCTAACTGGACGAAAACATAACAGATTACAAAGTTCATTTAAATAAAGTTTTGACAATGTTAACACCAGAAAAATACTTAACACTGAGATCATCAGTGGCAGATAAATATGCACTTTTGAAAGATTTTTGTGTTTTGCAAAGTTGAGCATAATACATTCAACTCCACAGCAAAAAAGGTGGAAAAGGAATTTGTTGGACTCTTGACTGTGCAAGGCATGTCTGGGCATGATACAAGAGTTGTTGCATTCGATAAGTAAATACTGCAGAGGACTAGGCTGTGCGTATGTCTTTTTCCTCATACATTTCTGGCCTTCAAAGTGTTAAGATACTTTGTAGGTTTGCAAGTCTACAGAGTTGTATTATTTCAGATGCTGTCAAGACCTGACTTCTTAAAACACACAAAAATGAATACATTTCTGCTGCTTGTCTCATTTCTGAACAGCAGATTTGAGAAGAGTCATACAGTTCACGGCAGGACATGCATACTTATGCTCCTGTTTCATATAAAAAGCTGCAAATAGCACTATTTTTTTTGGGGGGGGGGGGGAGGGGAATTTTAGGTGCAGTCACAAAGTGCATTTTGTGCACAATTTTCAAGAACACAATTGAAATTTTTTTTTTCCTTTTGTAAATTTGCCTAGAATTAGGCATATTTAATATCCAGTCAACCCAAAATTGGCATTTCAGTTTTTGGTAACTGCTGGAGAGTTAACTTGTCTTATACATGTGCGAGTCTCTGGTAAGATCATTGCAGTTGATGCACATCTTGCATAAACAAACATGACACAATCTCAGTCAGATTTCTGGATGAAAAATAAAAAATAAAAACAAAATTACCTAGGGTGAGCTAAATAAACACAAAAAAAAAATTAACACATTGATTGGAAACTGACAGGAACTATAGCTAGGAATCTTGCTGCTTAAGTCCCCTAGATGCTTAAGATGCCAAAAATCTGACCTGACCCAGCACATACCACCAATAACTGAAATATCACATTTGAATGGACTGTCCTTTTAAAACAATAACCAGTTGATTTTAATGGTCAGCAAAGAAAAAAGAAAAGAAAAGATTTGCAGTTTTAGGTGTCTTCTAGTATGTTACAGTCTTGTGCTTTTTCAACCTGTGAAATGTGAAGAAAAATATTATTACATAAAGTCGAAACAATAATACACATTTTTAAAGATAAACATCATGCAAACAGCTAAATACAAAGACATAATCTATATATGTGAGCCATTTTAGCCACTACAACAGGGCACGACAAATCTCATGCTCCAGGTCGCCATGCTGACTAGAAACTGCATCCTGGCGCCTGGGCTTTTGTCAGCCTATTCACTGTTGGCAACAGTAGTGAGCATAGGGTTGCCACCTGTACGAGACTGACCCGAACAGTCCGGGTTTTGACACCGACACTTTGCCAGAGTCATCCCTCCTCACCAAAAAGGAATTTGATTATCCGACTGTGGTTGAATTTAATATATACACACACACATATTAATTTATATATATATATATATATATATATATATATATATATATATATATATATATATATATATATATATATATATATATATATATATATATATATAAAATCCCCAAAGTACACAAGAGCATAATGAATCCCCCTGGACGCCTAATTTCCTCTATTGGCAGATCTTTGGAGCGAATCGGGAAATACTTGGATGCCCCGATTAAGGGAATTATGATGGAATTGGCCTCCTATGTTCGTGACACATGTGATGTCCTGACTATGATAGCTGGGGTGGAGGTACCAGAGGGTGCCATACTTGTCAGTATTGACGTGGAGTCCCTCTATACCTCCATCCCCCATCACTGTGGGCTAGCTGTGGTGGCCTATTTTTTGGAAACTAAATACCCCTCCATAGCATCACAGAATGAGTTGTTGGAATTTGCCCTCAATCATAACGGTTTTCAGTTTTTGGGGGCAAATTATCAGCAAATAACGGGTACATCGATGGGGGCACCCGCATATGCTTGTATCCATCTTGGGTGGTGGGAGGAGGCCCTTGTTTACCAGTCACCGATGTACCTTGGCCACGTAAGTCTGTGGCTAAGGTACATCGACGATATCATGATGGTCTGGAATAGTGGGATCCAGGAGCTGCATGATTTTATATCTGAGCTCAATATTAATGATAAAAACATCAAACTTACATATACATGGGATCTTAAAACCTTATCTTTCCTTGACCCCCTGATCACCACCAATGGTGGTGGCTTGGAGACTAGAACATTTAGAACAGCCACTGCGGCAAATACACTACTTCAGGCCTCCAGCCATCATCCGCCATCACTCATTAGGGGGCTCCCAACTGAACAGTTCTTCCATATTCTGAGGAACTGCTCCAGTGAGACTGCCTATCAGTCTAAGTCACGTTAACTTTATCAGAGATTTAGACAGAGGAGCTACTCCCACAAAACTATCAGAAACATGCGCAGGAGGGCCTCCTCAACCAAAAATGAGGTGACTTTCTTGTTCCCAAACAGACAAATGATTTGCAGTCCAAATCTATCATAACTCAATCCTCCCCAGTGAGAATCATCACCCGCTATGGGGCCCAATGGGAGGAGGTTAGATCAATTTTGGACAAGCATTGGTCAATCTTGACAAGATCTCCTGACCTTACCAGTATCGTGGGCCCACGACCATTGCTAGTCTCTAGAAGAGCCAAGAACCTCAAATATAACCTTGTACATTCAGAATTTACTCGCAGTCCATCCAACAGCTGGCAGACGAACATTCCTCATTCTAAGGGCATGTTTCCATGCGGCCATTGCCACATTTGTCGACATGTTGAATGCACAGATAAGTTCACCAATGTGGATGATAATAAAGTCTATCAGATCCAACAATTTATTAACTGTAGTACTGAAAAGGTCTTGTATATTCTACAATGTCCATGCAAAAAGATATATTTTGGTAAGACGAAACGACAGTTACGCATATGCATCGGTGAACACCTGTGTAGTATCAGGAATATTCAAAAAAGCAAGGATAAGGATAACCTAAAATGGGGCCCCATTGCACAACATTTTGAAAAGTTCTAGAATTCCTCTGTTGATGGATTAAAGATAAAGGGCTTTTTTGCTCTTTGCCAAATCGCAGAGGAAATTATGATACAGTCCTTCTGCGGAAGGAAAAGGAATGGATCTTCTGTTTACGGACTATGATCCCAAAAAGGTTAAATACCAAACTAGAATGAAGGCAAATAGGACAAGCTCTGCACTAAAAGATTTGCATTTATGTTCCTTTATTTCTGATATTTACACAGATCTGCCACAAAGCACAGCCCTTTCTGGCAGGAGCAAAAGGCCTGCTTTTTCCTGTTGCAGTTCAGTAACACTTACAAACCTTGTGAATGGGCAGTTAAATGAGAAGCAGCACACTGGTAAGCTAATCTCTGTCATTCTCCCCTCCTCCTAATAGCTTGCTCATACTGCAGCACAACTGATTAAAGCTGGACATGCATTACTTCACCCTGCTACAAAAAAAAAAAAAAAAAAAATACGGATTTCTCCATCCACACATTCAAGGTGGATGGAGAAATCCTCCCCACCCTGTCTATGATAGCAGGACTACCCCGCTGTCAGAATACATTGATCAGCGTTGCAGCCTGCCCTGAACAAATGCTGGTTTTCCAGCAGAATCATTTAACAGAAGCCGGTCTAATGATGAGCTGCCGTTCAACAGAGGGCTACACACACGGATCGAAAATTTGCTGATCCAGCTGAATTTCAATCCAAATCTGGCCAGCTTGACTCTTGCTGTCTCACTCTCTCCCAGTCTGAACCTTGCTGTACAGTGCTACTGCAAAATACTGATACCAGGACAAATTCAAGCCCTTGCATATACATTTAGGCTGGGTTCACACATATGCGATGAGGGAACCAGCGAGATTCCAGAGCAGGTTCTGGCATCGCATGTCTCTCGCAGGCAGTTATGCGCTATGCGAATGTCAATACAAAAGTTAATGACACCCCCAGATCGGTTCGCAGATCGCAGTGCAAACTGTGAAATGGTGCAGGAATCTGATCGCTCATGCGATCCAATTCCAGTGCGAACCAAAAAAAAAAAAAAAAAGGGCCCTGCACCATTTTGGTATGAATGCAATGCAAATTCAGCCATACAATCTGTATAGCTAGATAGCTGAATTCGCATCGCACAGACATCGCATGTGATCTGCACAGCAATGTGGTGCAAATCACAAGCGATGTCCAACATCGCAATAGTGTGAACCCAGCCTTAAATATGTATTCAGAAATACATAGAAGCGTTTGTGTGCTCACCATAAAATCGATTTCTCTGAGTTCGACAGACACAGCGCTTCGTTAATCTTGACCATTGGGTTATATCGCCTCTGCAGGAGTAGGACTGGGCAGAACAAAAAAAAACACCTGGCTACACCCATGGGCTGTCCCCTGTCAGTATATAACCCCCTACCTGATCTAGGTATTCAGTTTAGTAGCAAGAATTAATAGAAGTATCAAACTCCATAGAGGGGTGGGTGCTGTGTCCATCGAACTCAGAAAAATGGATTGTACGGCGAGTACAAAAACCCCATTTTTTTTTTGTTCGACAGACACAGCGCCTCCTTAATCTTAACCATTGGGATGTCCAAAAGCAGTGGCAAAGAAAAATGAGGGGTGGGAAAAATAACCCAAGGCTAACAACAAGAGCCCTAACCAGGACACAGGAGCCCCAACTGAAATAACATTTTTTAAAGAAAAAACAGCCTTCAAGAGGGAACTCCACTCTTAAACAGCAGCCTGCAAAACCTTGCGGCCAAAAGAAACATCCGCAGATGCCAAAATATCTACTTTATAGAATTTAGTGAAGGTATGCATTGACAACCAGGTGGCCGCCTTGCAAACCTGTGATATTGACGCTTGATGAAGGAAGGCCCAAGAAGTACTAAGCGCCCAAGTAGAATGTGCCGTGACAGGGAAAGGAGGAACTCGACCCTTAATAGAATAGGCCTGAGTCACAGTCTGATCCATCTGGAGATGGTGGCCGAGGAAGTGGCCAGCCCTTTCCTTGGTCCCTGGTTAACCAAAAAAAAAAAAAAAAGGGAGTCTGACCTCCGGAAGGACTCAGTGGCTGCCAGATAAACCGGAATCATACGAACCACATCCAAGGTGAGCAAAGCAAATTCCCTGGAATGAGCCGGCCTGGGACACAAGGACGGCAACACAATGTCCTCATTCAAATGGAAGTCAGAGACAACCTTGGGCAGAAATGATGGACAAGAACGAAGAACCACTTTATCCCTATGAAGAACTACTAAATAGGGACTACGACAGGATAATGCCACCAACTCCCAAACCCTGCGGACAGAGGTAATAGCCACCAAGAATGCACCTTCTGGTACAATGTAGGTAAAGGAATCTCCCCAATATTCTCGAATGGAGGTTTCTGGAGAACCAATAGTACCAAGTTTAAATCCCATGGCGGCAAAAGAGACCGTAAAGGCGGAGCCATGTGCCGGACTTCTTGAATGAAGGTACGAACTAAAAGAGTGAGTGGCTAGGGGTCACTGAAAGAAGACTGCTAAGGCAGATACCTGGCCCTTGATGGTACTCAAGGCCAACTTCTGCTTAACCCAGTCGAAGAAAGGCTAAGATCCAAGCCACAGAAAAGGATTGAGGATGAACACAAATCAACTTACACCAAGAAATGTATGCTTTCCACGTACAATGGTATTTCTTACTGGAGGTCGACTTCCTCGCCTTCACCATAGTTGGGATCACAAATCCTGACAGACCTCTATCTCTCCGTACCTGGATTTCAATGGCTAGGCCATAAAAACCAGTAACTGTAAAGCAGGATGGAAGCTCAGCCCTTGGTACAACTGGTCCTCTCTGAGAGGCAGCTCCCAAGGGATGTTTACGGCCACCAGAATGACCAGAAGACTTTCGCCCTTGGTCCTTTGCAGGCACCGCAGAAGAGGAAGGTGTTGGTCCTGCAGCGTCACTAGGACAACTGAGGCGTCTACCAGAGGAACTCTCAAGATTGCCACGAGCCTCAGTTACTTCCTGCTGAACCGAACCTGCTGAAGGGGCAGACGTTTGAGAAGAAAAACTACTAACCTGGTCAACATTCACTCCAGTCAGACCCAGGTAACCTAATTTCCTGGATGGGGCTAGGGGGGACCTTGGGTAGTTCGGACGTCACCCGAACCTTTACAGGTATCATACCTGCACAAGGGGACACAGGCCCCCCCCCCCCCCCCCCCCCCGAAGTGGATGAACTCTGTCCCCCCAAAAGGTTCAATTTGTGGACCCCTTGACGCTCACGAAGGAGGTCCATGAATCTGGAAACCAGCGAAGATGTCCCCCCACTCCAGCAATGGGTGAGGGCAGACCTTCATGCTGAAGGAGTCTTGTCAGTGGCTCCGGAGAAGTCTGCTCTAGGCTTACCAGACAAGATTACTAAGAAATTCCCAGGGAAGACTTGAGAGATCCGTTTCCTTTATCTGTAATTTCTTCACGCTACTTCCACCTGGAATACCAATGACTCAAGGACAGCCGTCAGCGCAACCATGGGAAGCTGGGGTTCCGAGGGATTGCCACCTCTATGAGGGGATCAGTGGGTGAGATGTGACCCTGAGGCTCCAAAGGGAAGAAGACTCTGTAGTACAAAGAAACTCTGGCACCACCAAGGGACCCCCCCCCCAATGCCCAAAGATACGTACAAGCACCCCTAAAGACTCACCCTAGCAGTGGAGGAGCGCCGCAATTCGGACCCAGCAACACCCAGCAAAATGTCGGCGTCCATTTCATATATCCCCGGACAGGAAGAGAAGCATTGGGGAGGAAGGAGGAGGAGCTCTGTCATTTCCACGAGGTTCCGACTGTCTCCAGCGTCTCACTAGACTAACTAAAAATGGCCGCCGTGACATCATTGGCTACACAAACATGGTCGCTGTCCAGAGACCAGCCAGACCAAGGGAAAATAGCCTCCGTGATGTCGTTGGACCGCCCAAACAAGGCTGCTGGCCGTTTGACATGCTGAAGCATGCTGCCAGGATCCTCACTGTGCCTTCAACATCCTTGCACCCTCTGCAAGGGGACCCCATTCCAAAAAGGTACTTTACTCCACCAAGCCGGGTGAACACTTAAGGGGACTCCACTGTGCACTCTGCACCGCTGCGCTATCAGCACTGGGACCCCCAAACTGCATACTACCTCACACTGCACACCCAGCAGGGCATGCACCTAGGGGTCTCTGCTGCACCCTCTGCACTGGAACCCCCCATATCGCCAGGGCAGGACACACACCACCCAGAAGGGGAATGGCGGGGGAGACCCCCAGGGGTCACTGCTGCCTGCCCTGGGACTCCCACCAATCTGTGGGGGGAGGTGGAAGCCCAGCTTAACCAAGGGACTTAAGGATGGGAGGAGGGATCCTGCAGGCGGGTCCGACCATCCCTGGAGGGTACCCGCGTCCACCCCAAACCGCACAAAGAAGGAGAGGGGGACTGTACTTACCGATCCATGGTGCGGGTAACCCTCCAGACAGAACGCCTCACCCCTGAAGTGGGGGGCTGTCGGCCAAGGGACCACTGCAACTCGGACCAGAGCCCGTTCGTTTGCGACCCTGCAAGACGTTTAACTCGCAGGCCGGCCTCCATCCGTTGAGGCTATGTTGCAGCCGGGTGGCTGCATGGGGAGACCACTGGATCTAGATTATCCAGCCTGTAGCCCAGCCCTACAGTTGAATGTAGATCTTCCAGGAGAAAATGCATGGAGGAAAGACAAAAAAGCTAAATCTGCTAGGACCAAAAGATCCCAGCAAGGAGCTAGGTTCTTACTCCTGACTAGACAGAAATAAACTGAATACCTACAGCGGGGAGGGGGTTATATACTGACTGAGGACAGCCCATGGGCTTAGCCAGGTGTTTTCTTGTTCTGCCTAGTCCTACTCCTGCAGAGGCGATATAACCCAATGGTCAAGATTAAGGAGGCGCTGTGTCAGTCAATGAACGAAAAGAGAAAACTGAATTTCAGGAAAAAAACCCACATATAGAGGTGAAACACATATCAAGGAACATTTTTTCCTGCCAAAGAATTTTATTTTGTTCCATTTACCAGTTTACAACTGACAGCAAAGTCAGATTAGTGACATCACTTATCTTTGTAGTCAAAAAAGAAGTATGGCTTTAAAAAAAAAAAAAAAATTGATACTCACCTAGATGGCTGAAGCACCGATCCCAGCGGCACCCCGCCACTTCCAAGACCAAGAACTGAGCGATCAAAGACCCGTGACTGTCAGTCACTGGCCCTGTTCTGCCCCTCCAGCACTCACTGGAGCGCCAGGGTATGGAGGGGTCGGGAGCGGCTGGCTCAGTCTCCAATTGGCTCACTGAGAGGCTGAGCCAGCTGCCAGTCCAGGCACCTTGGTGGATCCCGACTGTAAAGTTGGGATCTTTCCTGAGCCTAAGTGACGCCAGCCAGCAGCAGGTTTTAGCGCACTGTCTGCTGAAAACTGGTCACAGGAGTGCAGAACAAACTGCACTCCTTTGATCCACAGAAGCATAGCCAAAATAATTTTGGCAATACTTCTCCTTTAAGCAATACAGCTTGGTCACCCACCTGCCTCCAGCCTGTAAATGAACAACCAAGGAGCAGTAGCAGACTGATGAGCTCACTCTCTGCGAACTAGATTTTGATTTACGTGTAAATTCCGTATCTTAGAGTACAGTACATGACACAGAAGTTTATTATACCATGGTTTTAATGCTACTACCTTCAGGTGATTGCACACTGGAAAAAGCTTTGCTGTGACCTGCCTCCAATGTGCCCATTCAACCCCGCATATGCTGTGAGGCTCCTGTTTTTTAGCAAGCAGTAAAAAGATCACAGAGGATAAGGGGAGGGACCTGTGCTCTGTACTATACTGAAAGTTATGAAAGTTACAACCACATCAAAATTTCTATTACCTTGAAGCTTGATGCTGGTTCAGGAAATTTCAAATACTCACCTGCTGAGTGGATCCGGCTCAGTCCTGCACGCCATCTTCTTATATGACATCATCACCACGAGGCCCTTTGGTTCTTCCGGGTTTAGCTGCCGGGCCTTGTGATGATGTACCGCTAGCCCCGCCCCTTCTCAATGGAGCACCATGACGTGCACACAGATGGCGGTAGAAGCATCGTGTAGCAGGGATAAGCTGGGGCTCAAACAGCCACATGTCAAACATTTTGAAAACGTGAACATAAAAACAAGCGATGACCCTAGGAGCAATGCTAAATGCTGTAAAGAATCCAAGAATAAGGGGACCCACTCCCTGAGGGCAGATGACCTAGAAAGGGGAACATTTTTTTTTTTAAAAAAAGGCAAAAACCCACATAGTCGGGTGGAAGAAGAGGGAAGGGATCCCCCAGAGAGACCACCCTTTGAGAAATGGAACAGATGTCTGCTGGCAAGGGTATATATGACAGTCCTGACTCACTTGCAAAGGTGAATTGTAAGCATTTGACATGCCCTCAAGGTAGGACATAAGGAGAAAGAAGGATAAAATGATTTAGTGTGATATCTACTACATATCCATGTAATAATCCAAGAAGATATGTGTAGCCATGAACCAGCATGCAAAGTTAGGGGGAGGGGTTTGTAGTGCCTGAGTGTCATAGGATTGGACCTGTATAGCACCCTGTGGCTAACTCATTCAAAGTGCATGTAAGGGACGCCCCTTTGGATTATAAACTTTATAATCCAAAGGGGCGTCCCTTACATGCACTTTGTTGCAGATCAATTCTTTCAATATTATTTAGGATGATGGCAGTTTCATTGCACACCAAAACGGTCTCTCTCAATTTAACCAACCCCTTAAAATTGTATTATTACACAAAGATACCCGAGTAAATACAAAATGCAGTTTTTAAATGATGGTTTAATTTATTAAGGCAAAAAAACTGTCCAAACCTGCCTGGCTTTATGTGAAAAAGTAACTGCCCCCTAAACCGAATAACTGGTTGTGCCACCCTTGGCGGCAACAACTGCAATCAAGCGTTTGCAATAACTGGCAATGAGTCTTCACATTGCTGTGGAGCAATTCTGGCTCACTTTTTGCAGAATTGTTTTAATTCAGCCACATTGGAGGGTTTTCCAGCATGAATAGTCTGTGTAAGGTCATGATACAGCACCTCAATTGGATTTAAGTCCGGGCTTTGACTAGACTCCAAAACCTAAATTTTGCTTTGTTTGAACCGTTGGGAGGTGTACTTGCTGTTGTGTTTTAGATCATTGTCCTGCTGCATAACCCAAGTGCACTTGAGCTTGAGGTCACAAACTGATGGCCGGCTATTCTCCTTTAGGATTTTCTGGTAGAGCTAAGAATTCATGGTTCCCTCAATTATGGTAAGTCGTCCAGGTCCTGAAGCAGCAAAGCAGCCCCAGACCATCACGCTACCCCCACCATGTCCGACTGTTGGTATGATGATCTTGTTATGAAATGCTGTATTAGTTTTATGCCAGATGTAACAGGACACACACCTTCCAAAAAGTAAAGATCTCATCAGTCCACAGAATATTTGCCTAAAAGTCTTGGGGATAATCAAGATTTTATTTGGTAAATGTGAGATGAGACTGTTCTTTTTGAGCAGCAGTGGCTTTGGCCTTGGAACTCTCCCATAGATGCCATTTTTGCCCAGTCTCTTTCTTATTGTTGAATCATGAACACTGATCTTACCTGAGGCAAGTGAGGCCTGCAGTTCTTTAGATGTTGCTCTGGGTTCTTTTATGACCTCCTGGATTAGTTGTGGTCATGCCCTTGGAGTAATTTTTGTAGGCCGGCCACTCCTGGGAAGGTTCACCATTGTTCGAGTTATCTCCATTTGTGGGCAATGGCTCTCCCAGTGGTTCACTGGAGTTTCAAAGCCTTAGAAATGGCTTTGAAACCCTTCCCAGACCGATACACGTACAGTACATTACTTTGTTTCTAACCTGTTCTTGAATGTTTTTTTTAGATTGTGGCATGATGTGTGGCTTTTTGTGATGTTAGCGTGCTTCACTTTGTAAGACAGCTTCTATTTATGCGATTTCTTGATTCAACAGGTCTGGCAGTTATCAGGCATGGGTGTGACAAGTGAAATTTAACTCAGCTTTCCAAGAAATTGTGGTTAATCACAGTTCATTCATGATTCAGCGGGGGGGGGCAATTACTTTTTCACATAGAGCCAGGCAGGTTTAAACAGCTCTTTTCCTTAATAAATGAAATAATTTAAAAAACGGCACCTTGGATTTACTTTTATTATTTTTGTGTAATACTAAAATTTGTTTTTCATGATCTGATTCATTTAAAAAGTGTAAGAAATATGCATAAAAAAGACAGGACTTTTTAATACTTTTTCACAGCAATATATATATTATATCTTTTCATGTGACATTAAAGAAATGACACTTTGCTACAATGTAAAATAGTGAGTGTACAACTTGTATAACAGTGTAAATTTGCTGTCTCCTCAAAATAACTCACCACACAGCCATTAATGTCTAAACCGCTGGCAACAAGAGTGAGTAAACCCCTAAGTGAAAATGTCCAAATTGGGCCCAAAGTGTCAAAATTTTGTGTGGACACCATTATTTTCAGCACTGCCTTAACCCTCTTGGGCATGAGGTTCACCAGAGCTTCACAGGTTGCCACTGGAGTCCTCTTCCACTCCTCCATGACGACATCACAGAGACTTTGTGCTCCTTCACCTTCCATTTGAGGATGCCCCACAGATGCTCAAAAGGGTTTAGGTCTAGAGACATACTTGGCCAGTCCATCACCTTTAGGCCCCTTTCACACGGACAGATAGAATGGTACTTTTAGCTGAGGATTTTCTAATTTTCTACCACAGCTAAAAGCACACAATGCTTTCCTATGGCCCCATTCACACACTGCGTTTAGCTGCGAATTAGATACATGCGGTTCCGTGCGGAAAGAAAAAATAGAATTGACTGTGTCCAGGAGCGATTTAGCGCAGCTATCCGCACATAACCGCGGGTAATCGTAGTGCACTGTGGCAGCTGCGGATAACAGCGCCAAGCTGCTCATCGGGAAAGGAAAAATAATTTTTCCTTTTCCAATGAGCGACAAGAACGGGGATCCGACTCGGATCCCCGCCAATGCCCGGCACTGTTTGGTATGAATCTTGAGGGGGAACTCCACGCCAAATTTTAAATACAAAACCAGCATGGGTTCCCCCTTCAAGAGCATACCAGGCCCTTCGGTCTGGTATGGATGTTAAGGGGAACCCCCTACGCTGAAAAAAACTGCGTGGGGTCCCCCCCAAATCCATACCAGACCCTTATCCGAGCGCGCAGCCGGTTCGGTCAGGGAAGGGGGTGGGGACGAGCGAGCACCCCCCCTCCTGAGCTGTACCAGGCCGCATGCCCTCAACAAGGGGGGGGTGGGTGCTTTGGGGGAGGGGAGGCCCTGGGCCATGTTGATGAGGACAAGGGCCTCTTCCCGACAACCCTGGCCATTGGTTGTCGGGGTCTGCGGGCAGGGGGCTTATCGGAATCCGGGAGCCCCCTTTAATAAGGGAGCCCCCAGATCCCAGCCCCCCACCCTATGTGAGTCAATATGGGGTACATGGTACCCCTACCCATTCACCTAAGGAAAAAGTGTCAATAAAAAAAAAAACACTACACAGGTTTTTAAAGTAATTTATTAGACAGCTCCGGGGGTCTTCTTCCGGCTTTGGGGGTCCTCTTCCGGCTTCGGGGGTCTCTCTGCGCTCTCCAGGTCTTCCACTATCTTTTGCTCTTTTGCTAGCGGAGGAGCCCGGACTGCTGCCTTCTGCCTTCTTCCGATGTTGACAGGACGCTCTCTCTGGCTGGAATGCTCTCTGAGTGCTCCGCTCTGACTTATTATAGGCGGTGATCACGCCTCCTTATGCCGTCACAGTCCCTGGGCATGCTGGGACTGTGAAATTTTAGGGGGTGTGGTCATCACCAGATGACCACGCCCCCTAAAACGTCACAGTCCCAGCATGCCCAGGGACTGTGACGGCATAAGAGGGCGGGGTCACCGCCTATATAAATCAGAGCGGAGCGCTCAGAGCATTCCAGAGAGCGTCGTGTCAACATCGGAAGAAGAGAAGAGGGAAGGCAGAAGGCAGCAGACCGGGCTCCTCCGCTAGCAAAAGAGCGGCAAAAGAGCAGAAGATAGCGGAGGAGCCCGGCAGAAGACCCGGAGAGCGTGGAGAAGAACCGAAGCCGGAAGAAGACCCCCGAAGCCGGAAGAAGACCCTCGAAGCTGTCTAATAAATTACTTTAAAAACCTGTGTAGTGTTTTTTTTATTGACACTTCTTCTCCCAGGTGAATGGGTATGTACCCCATACTCATACACATAGGGTGGGGGGCCGGGATCTGGGGGACCCCTTATTAAAGGGGGCTACAGGATTCCGATAAGCCCCCCGCCCGCAGACCCCGACAACCAACGGCCAGGGTTGTTGGGAAGAGGCCCTTGTCCTCATCAACATGGGGACAAGGTGCTTTTGGGTGGGGGGCCGCAGGGTGCCCCCCTCCCCCAAAGCACCCCCCATGTTGAGGGCATGCGGCCTGGTACGGTTCAGGAGGGGGGGCGCTCGCTCGTCCCCACCCCCTTTCCTGACCGACCGGGCTGCGTGCTCGGATAAGGGTCTGGTATGGATTTTGGGGGGGACCCCACGCCGTTTTTGGCGTAGGGGGTTCCCCTTAACATCCATACCGGACCGAATGGCCTGTTATGCTCTTGAAGGGGGAACCCATGCCGGTTTTGTATTTAAAATTTGGCGTGGAGTTCCCCCTCAAGATTCATACCAAACAGTGCGAGTCGGTACCCTGTCGGGTTGCCATGGAAATGGCAAACCGCAGCTAAACGCAACTGCAGCTAATCGCACTGTGCAAATGCAGCTGATCACAGTGCCTGGAGTCTTGAATTTCACAGGAAAAAAACATGCTTTTAACTGCGGCAGAATAGTCGTCCGTGTGAAAGGCGCCTTACCCTCAGCTTCTTTAGCAAGGCAATGGTCATTTTGGAGCTGTGTTTGGGGTCATTATCATGTTGGAACACTGCTCTGCGGCCCAGTCTCTGAAGGGAGGGGATCATGCTCTGCTTCAGTATGTCACAGTACATGTTGGCATTCATGGTTCCCTCAATGAACTGTAGCTCCCCAATGCCGGCAGCACTTATGGAGCCCCAGACCATCACATTCCCACCACCATGCTTGACTGTACGCAAGACACACTTGTCTGTACTCCTCACCTGGTTGCCATAACACATGCTTGACACCATCTTAACCAAATAGGTTTATCTTGATCGCATTAAACCACAGGACATGGTTCCAGTAATCCATGTAATTTGCTTGTCTTCAGCAAACTGTTTGCAGGGTTTCTTGAGCATCATCTTTAGAAGAGGCTTCCTTCTGGGACAACAGCCATGCAGACCAATTTGATGCAGTATGCGGCGTATGGTCTTAGCACTGACAGGCTGACCCGCTACCCCTTCAACTCCTGCAGCAATGCTGGCAGCACTCATACATCTACAACCTCTGGATATGACACTGAGCACGTACACTCAACCTCTTTGGTTGACCATGGCGAGGCCTGTTCTGAGTGGAACCTGTCCTGTTAAACCGCTGTATGGTCTTGGTCACTGTGCTGCAGCTCAGTTTCAGGGTCTTGGCAATCTTCTTATAGCCTAGGCCATCTTTATGTAGAGCAACAATTCTTTTTTTTCAGATCCTCAGAGTTCTTTGCCATGATGTGCCCATGTTGAACTACCAGTGACCAGTATGAGCGATAACACCAAAATTGAATACACCTGCTGCTCCACATTCACACCTGAGACCTTGCAACTAGAGCTGCACAATTAATCGTCAAGAATCGTTATCGCGATCTTGACTAAAGTGTTTCACAATTCTTTCTATGCAAAGAATTCTCTCTGCTCTTCTGAAGCCACAGCCCTCAAAAGAAAGGAAGAGAAAAACCGGGCAGTCTGCCAAGAAACAAAACATTCTTTATCAGTTGAACTTAAGTATAAACATTGTAACAATTTGTCAATGGAATAGACTTTGTGTGTAAGTGAAAAAAGTTTAACCACTTTCAAGTTTAAATCATTTTTTTTTTTTGCTAGAAAATTACTTAGAACCCCCAAACATATTTTTTTTTGGTAGACACCCTAGAGAATAGAATGGTGGTTGTTGCAATATTTTATGTCACACTGTATTTGCGCAGCGGTCTTTCAAATGCAATTTTTTGGAAAAAATTACTTTAATGAATTAAAAAAAAAAATCTAACCAGTAAAGTTAGCCCATTTTTTTTTATAATGTGAAAGATTTTACGTTGTGTGAATCGTGATCTTTTTATTCTAAGAAAAAAAATCGTGATTCTCATTTTGGCCAGAATCGTGCAGCTCTACTTGCAACACTAACGAATCACATGACACCGGGGAGAGAAAATGGCTAATTGGGCCCAATTTCGCCTTTTTTTGTTTAGGGGTGTATTCACTTTTGTTGCCAGCGGTTTAGGCATTAATGGCTGTGTGTTGAGTTATTTTAAGGGGACAGCAAATTGCCACTGTTATACAAGATGAACACTCACTACTTTACATTGTAGCAAAGTGTTATTTCTTCAGGGTTGTCATATGAAAAGACATAATAAAATATTTCTGAAAATGTGAGGGGTGTACACACTTTTGTGAGAACTGTACATATTCTCCTACATATACTCAACTTGTGTTATTTCTTTACTTGCACATAGAATAAAATATGGTTTTGTTATGTAGATACACAATGCGGAACAAAGTTTAAAGCCTGTGGCAAGAAATTATGCTCTGCTTGAATATGAGCTGATCGATATATTGTTGACGTAAATTAACCATGTCAGTTTACTAGTACTGACAATGGCTTTCATCAAACAGGAGTGACTGTGCAGGAATTAAAAACATTGTATAATGATGGTCATACCGAAAGAGACCAGTGTGAGAAGTAGTTGTTTCAAAAGCTAGGCTGCACTGCAGCAAAAAAGGCTGAATAGCTTTCAGTGGTGGTAACCCTATAGCTTTGTAACATAGTTGCAAAAAACATAAAAAAAAAAAAAAAAACAACCGATGACCAGCAGGGGTAGAGGTACTACTTCCAGTTATAACTGCCTATAAACCTTTTAAAATATAAATACCATATATTACTAATATATTTAAAGAGCCCTCATCACTTCACACATTCAGAAAACGTGCCAGAATCTTATACTAGTGCTTCCAAGGATGGAGAAGCATGTGACCTCTTTCCAGGTTTGCCAGGCCTGAGAAATTTTACCCAATGAAAAGGAGGATGTCATCATCCCTGCGTAATCACCAACACCATGCTCCTTGGAGTCTACACAGAGTGAAGAATGGTGGAGGAGACAAGAATATGTGGTTCAGTGGGTAGGGTAGTAAGAGATCTGTGCCCTGAAGTTGCTTTAAACATAAAAAGCACCTTTTTA
This sequence comes from Aquarana catesbeiana, assembly GCF_042186555.1. Taxonomy (NCBI): domain Eukaryota; kingdom Metazoa; phylum Chordata; class Amphibia; order Anura; family Ranidae; genus Aquarana; species Aquarana catesbeiana. The sequence continues at coordinate 692,633,721 of NC_133324.1, forward strand.
TGTTTGCCAAAAGACTACTAAAAATGTTGATTTTAAAGTAAATGTATTTAAAATGACAAAAAAACATTTCTTACCAGTTATAGTGGAGTTTCCTTTTTGTAGTTAAAGCTAGGATCAGTTCCTTCAATTTGAAGTTTAAGTGACTGTTTAAGGCCCAAGTCTGTTTCTGTTGAAGGATATCCTTCTAGAACTTCCGGATGCCCACGACCTTGCAGAGAACGAGGCACAGAAACTCTACTAAGAAAAACCTGATTCCCTTGAAGGTGATAATTGGGATTGGTCATTATGCCATTCCTTTTCTTTTGTTCTGCACTCTGCTGTTGAACTGAAGATATCTGAATTTTTGAAGGGTCCGTAGGGATTTGCTTTAGTGGTACATTCACTCCAGGGCCAGAACTGGGAACATGCACTCTTTTGTCAAATTGTGTCATTTCATATTCCAAAACCTTAGACTGGGAAGAGCTACTTTGCTTGGTTTTCTTTGTTACAGAGCTAGATTTGTTTGACGATTCTCCTTTGCCCCCTTTACTTGTCTTTGTGGATTTTAAACTCGGTTTGATTTGGCTCCATTCAAATTCACTTGTTGGTGAATTGTTCTGCCCTAAAGACTGTGTTGTGGAAGAGGGGGATACTACTGACTGTCTACTTCTGCTACGTGGAAGTGAATGCTGTTGAATTTGTTCTGTGAAAGAAAGGCAATGGAAGCTATCAATAGGCACTGTTTGAGCAGTTGCTGTAGATGAAGTTGTACGAAGTGAAGAGTTTTTAGAACTTTTAAGTGAATTGTTTGAAAGAGAAGACTTATGTCTATCTACTGTAGAATCTGGGGATTCTGAGGGAGAACTGAAAGCATGAGAGGGTCCATTACACAATCCACGCATAGTTGGGTGAACATCACCACCGCCAGTGCTGGATGAGCTATTAGATTTAACTGTTAAAGACTGTACTTTTGTTGATGGTATATTTAAGTTTTTTTGTTCCATTGTATGAACAGGCGATGGATTGCATCCATTGAGAGTTGATGCTCCATATTTTTCAAGCAACTTAATTATTTGTGTATGCCCATTTTTAGCAGCAACACGCATAGCTGTCCTTCCAAATTGATCTGCATGATTTGGATCTGCACCATGTTCCAATAAAACCTGCACAACTTCAGTGTGTCCTTCCTGGGCAGCAATGCAAAGTGCAGTAGCACCTTGGTTACATGTATGATCGACCAGAGCACCATTATCAATTAATAGCTGCACTACTTTTACATGCCCTTGCCAGGCAGCAGACTGTAAGGCAGAACGTTTCTCATTGTCAGAAGCATTAACATCAGCCCGGTAGGACATCAGGGTCTGAACCATCTCTAAATGTCCCTGCCAGCAGGAAACATGAAGAGCTGTTCTCCCTTCAGTATCACTAGCTTCCACATTAGCTCCATTTTCTAAAAAATATTCAGCCATTGTTAACTGATTTTCCAGGGATAGAATGTAAAGTGTAGGACGTCCATCAGCATCTTTGGAGTTGATGTCAGCATCAATGCTCAAAAGCAATTCAACTATATCTCTATGCCCTTCCAAGGAGGCAACACGGAGAGCATTGCGACCATCATATCCTTTTTGATCAACAGGAGATTTATTTTCCAAAAGAGTCTGTACACAATCATAATGTCCTTCCTGGGCAGCTAGAACTAAAGGTATTCTGCCATCATTATCGATTTCACTTGTTCGAGCACCTTGTTCAATTAATGCTTCACAGATTAGTCTGTGACCCTCAAAAGCAGCCATATGAAGTGGAGTCCATCCAGCATCATCTCTATGGTTTTCATCTAGGCCTCTGTCCAGAAGTGTCCTTACTACTTCAACATTTCCTTGAGCTGATGCTATGCTAAGAACAGTACGACCTTCGCTGTCGATGCTATCTACAGCAGCACCCCAGAAAAGTAACGTATTAACAACAGATGCATGCCCCATAGAAGCTGCAGCAAGGAGGGGGGTACGTCCATTGTTATCAGTGTGATCAACATCTGCACCACCTTCTAGGAGAAGATCAACCACATCCACGTGTCCCTCATATGCAGCCACAAGTAGGGGAGTCATTCCATCCTTATCACAATGGTCTACCTCTGCTCCTCTCTCAATCAAGAGACTGACCACAGATGCATGACCTTTGCTTGCTGGAACACAAAGAGCTGCTACTGATAGGGCGGTTCTTCCATCCACATCTTCATGATTGACTTCTGCACCATGATTTAACAGATGCTCTACAATTTCCCTATGCCCCATGTATGCTGCTGCAATCAAAGCAGTTCTGCCTTCATTGTCAGCTTTGTTAACTTCAGCTCCATGCTGTAGTAAATTCAGTACAATATCTTCATGCCCTCCCCATGCTGCTGCTCTTAAAGCTGTTCGACTGTCAGCGTCTGCACAATCAACTTTGGCTCCAGCATATAAAAGTGCAGACACAACCTCAGTGTGCCCACCCCATGCTGCAGATCTTAATGCTGTCCAACCATCATGATCACAATGATTTATATTTGTGCCACATCCAATTAAACAATTCACAACCTTCACGTGGCCTTGGCGGGCTGCCAAAGTAAGTGCTGTTTGCCCATTGGCATCTTCAATTTCAAGATCAGATCCTCTTGAGACTAGCAAGTTGACCACATCTAGATTACCACTATATGCAGCATTAGCCAACAGAGTTCTTCCATTTGAATCACACTGATTAACAGATGCACCATTATCGAGGAGTGTACGGATTGAATCTTCTCTTTCCAAAGCTTGCCGTACAATGCAACACGTTCTGTCATCCTCACTGTCAACATGGGCACCAGCTTTCACTAGTAATTGCAGCACCTCTTGTTCTTTTGGTATTAACGTACATAAGGAGTCTTTTACACACGTTCCATTCCAGATCATCCACAAAGCCAGTTCTGAATTTGTTAACTGTAAATTTGAATGTATTAGATGTAATGCAAATTCCTGAACCTCTACTGGTGTCAGTTCTTTTGCTCGGCATGTATAACTCATTGCAATCATCCTATGTCCCTCTGCTGCATTGCATAAATATTTCTGGGTGCAGTGCTTTACATCAAGCAGCCACTCAGCAAAACTGTAGTGGAACAAGATTTTAGTATTTCCTAGTCCATCAACAAGTACTTTCGACAGAGCATCCATCTTACGCTGAAAATCCTCCATGGTTAATGACATGCTTTTGGTCCAGACCGCATGAAACAGTTCAATAGTTGTTAGTGGTCGACAAGCAGCTAGGATAACATTTAAAATTGGTTGGACCTTAGCAAACTGTTTTCTTACAAACAGCCTCTGACACAGCCAGAGGTATAAACCATTTAAAGTTCCAGGAATATCACGAATTTCACGAAGCATGATGAAGTTTTCAACAACGCCATCTAATACACGCTCCAGATAAAGAAAGCACCCGCTGCTTTTAATGTGAAGCTGATTTAACATCTCTGCAGTCTCCTTTGTTAAATGTTGTCTCAGTGCTTCTTCTTGGTCTAAACGATGAAGAATATATTGCTGGACGTCTTTAACTATGTAGGCCTTTCGAAGATCATCTAAACTGATCTTCCGGAAACCTGCAAATAAGAAAGGAGAGAATAATTAGCAACTATAGTACCGTTGAACATCAATATTTAAGCTTTACAACAAAAATTTTAGAGTTGGTGGGGTCAATTTACTAAAAATCTTAATTGATCAAGCTGACGTTAGAAGCCGATTGGCTACCATGCAGAGCTGCACCAGATTTTGCACTCTCCAGTTTTAGTGAATAAAAACTACTGTGCCAGTTTGAAACACAGGATGTGTTTTCATAATTTTTGAGATCCTTCAAGCAGGCAAACTTCATTCTTTACTCTGATAAGGAAAAGCGGTTCCCACTTATATTACATTCCAGCAACAATAGAAAAGAAAAAACTACACTTCCTGTATTTATTTTTTTAGAAAATTCCAAATATACTGCTGAAGAAACCGCAAGAAAATGTTCACATAGAAAACCTGTTTTACAAAAATCATTAGGAAATTCTACAATACTTCTGCATGCCAATTTCACATGCAAATCTTGATTTTTCTGTAGAAAATGTAAATAAGTTAATACTGTATTGACATATCATGTGATATATTTTATACCATTAGGTATGATTAACACGTTAATGAGCGTTTTCATGTAGAGCCATTGTAATCAATAGGCCCTTTACCACTAAAAGTGGACATGAACTTTCTGGTCTAACACAAGTTGCATAGATGTGATAGTACCATATAATACCATTTCGAACCTGTGTACATGCTTTAAAATGGCATTTGAATACTGTTCTGAGGGGCAGTCAGAGTCACATGTTCAGGAACCCAAGTCATTAATGCAAGAAATTCTGCATTTGAGCATAAAGCCCTGAATTGCAAGTGCCACTCAGAACAGAATACAGCTGCTGCATTTTACAGCCTTTGATTTTAGCAGGGCTGCTATCAGCGGGATGTATGCTGCATATGTGCCTCCTGGGCTCTGGAATACGCTTTTTTTTTTTGTTTTGTTTAGACTATATAGTTGGGTTCACATACGTGCAAATTGAATGTGGGTTTTCCTGCATCCAAATTCACATGACATGTGAGTGTGACCGACTCTAAATGGAGACGGTTCACACATGTTTGGGGCGGCCACGGCCCACATTCCAAAAGGGTCCTGTGTGTATTTGGGGACGGTTCAGGTGCAAATTCAGGCAAAAATTTTGACCCGATTCACACCCGAACTGGTGAGCAGGAACGCACTGGACCCCATTCTGGGAACTGCCGCCGCACATATGTGAACTCGGCCTAAGGCTTCATGCGCAGCTCCTAAACTTTAGTTTGGCATTTTTTTTGCCAAAGCTCTAAAACTCAGCTCCAGGAATCCTATGTGTCAATGTACACACAGGCTTTTAGCAGAGTTTAGGAGCTGCCATGTTTAGGCGAGGTTAAATCTCCCTCTTCTGAATGCAGGAGTAGAGCGTTCAGTATAGGAACGTTATGACTGCCAGCCATGGGACAACGCAGGTTATGATGAAATGGTGTTTAAAAAAAAAAAAAAACGCAGTTTGCATTTTCCCGTAGGCGCGGTCAGGGTGTACATGTAGCTTTAGGGCAAAAAAGTTTCAAGTCTTTAGGCTGACATTTGTATTAATCACTGAACTCATTGCGAACGGTGCCTCACAGTGCAAGCAATAACCGAATGATGGATGTATACTTATATGGATAACAGACATGTCTCAAAACACTTGCATCCTCCAATTTACATATTCACAACTGTAGAGAACAGTAAAATGAAAAAAGCAAAAACACTAGCAGTATTTCTTTCTTTTGGATTTTGTTATTAAAAACGATACCTTAGTCTGGAATTCTTTAGGGGCTAACATTGACAAACACATTTTGTTTGAATAGGACAAATATGAGTGACCCAAGAATGCTGGTCTACTGTAAGTAAATGCTTCTAATTCTGCATGCACATAGCTTGGGGTTATTACCTTTACATCACCAATAAAGTAAATACATAACAAACAAACAAGGCAAAAGGACCAAAAGTTTAAATTGAAATACTTTACGTTTGCCCGGAGATGAGATTTAAAGTCTTTTGAAAAAAGCAGGATAAAAGTCAATGTATTAGTGCTACACTTATCTTAAAACCATTTCTGCAGTTATGTACAGAACACAAAGATTCTGTACTGTAGCATTACAGACCTGATTCAAACATATCCCACTTGCCGCTAACAAAACATGAGATCACTACTAAAGATGTGGGTTTTTGATCTTTGCATTCAGGAGCTTATACAAGTTTCTAAGTGATGTGCCACAGGAATGCAGCTTGTTACTGGAATGCATCTACATTGTGGCGTCTTTACTGTAGTAATCAAAGTCAACAAAATGTATTTTAATGTGCTTATTTACTCACCTGAATCCCACAGCCTTCCTCCTTTTTCACCCTTAAAGTGGTTGTATACCCACACATTTATAAAAAAAAAAAAAAAAAAAAAAAAAGAAAAAAAAAAAAACCCTGTAAAGGAAAAAAGGCATAATGAGCTAGTATTTACCGCATACTAGCTCATTATGAAATACTTACCTTAGATAGAAGCCCCCGTATCGCAGCCCAATCCACGCCAAGGGAGCTGACATTTTGCCCTCGGCATGTCTGCCGGACCTTGAGCTGGGCATTCAGAGCGAATGCGCCGCTGACGACAGCGGCCGCACGCAAAGTGAATATCTCCTAAACCATACAGAACAGTGCACTTTTGGCTGTGGAAACACGTGCAATTTATATGGTGTCCCACACCCACAACAGTGTGAATCTACCCTTACAGAAGATAGATGTAACTAGTTAGATCAGGTGAAAACACATGGGAAAAAGCCTAACAAAAAAAAAAAAAAAAAAGAAAAATTCAGCTACCACATCTAATGATTGGTAAGCTATAATACCTCAATTGTTTGGTTTTGGGTTTCGCTTTAAACTGTTAGCATAACATTAAAGCAGGGTTCCCACTTAAAAAAAAAAAAAAAAAAAAATTAAAAAAGTCAGCAGCTACAAATACTGCAGCTGATGACTTTTAATAAATCGGACACTTACCTGTCCCAGGGTCCAGCGATGCAGGGGCTCGAATCCCTGCTCGTTCCCCCCTCCACTCGGCGGAGCCGGCATTTTAACTGTGGGCGCCCGGCTGTGGCTCCACAGCCGGGCACAAACTGCGCGTGTGCGAGCCGAGCGCCGTCACTGGCCGCACAATCATCTGGGACCGGTCACGTGTCCCAGATGATTGACAAGAGGGTGGGGGGACAGGCGATCTCCCTTCCTGCGCCAAGGGAAGTGACGCCAGGAGCCCAGGCGCCGAAGGAGGCAGACTACGAGGGACCCCCTAGCAACAGGCATTTAGAAGTAAAAAAAAAATTTTCTCCAAATGTTTTTTTTTTTTTTTTTTTTAAGCACATCATTTTTTTTTTTTTTTGGGGAGTGTGGAACTCCACTTTAACATATAATCAAGCTGGGTTTGCACAGGCAGAAATCATCTCTAATGGTAACATTTTAACAGGTCTGAGATCACTACAAAATTCCAGTTTCATTTTGCACTCTTAGACATTCATTCAGTAAACACAAATGCCATTCTGAGAATCCTATTTGTTGAAACCTCAGGATTAAAACAGATTTCTACTGGTTGATTTCATCTTTACAATTTTGGCTTATGGTGATGGTAGAAGGTCTGAATCAGGACAGGGAAAGACCCAATTCATTCCCCCCCTCCCTATCCAATTCTGCATCAATTCACTTTGCACAGCATTCTATTGCTCGCCATTATCAGCAGCACCAAATCAATATTGCATTTGATCTGTTCCTAGGGAAGAAGGTAGAGCTAGACTAAATCCTTGTATACACAATGAGAAATTCGGACAAATGATCGCACATTGTTTTTTGCATGCTAGTCTCATATGGAAAAATTAAGAGTTTACTAAAGTTACGAAAAAATCCTTGGCAGAACACAACTTTGGAAGTGACGTAATGTATTGTATTCTTTCATTTCTGAGCATGCGTGGTCTTGCTCTTTTTTGTATGTAAACTGTACTGATTGAAACGAAATCCGGTATCGTATAACAAAAATGTTCGTGTTTGTCCCTTCAGATAATTTTGGATTAACTGTCGCGATCGGCTCTCGAAGGCTGTGTACCAACAACCAGATTATCGTACGATCGATTAGAAGGGGGTATTTTTCGTCTGATTTTCTGATCATGTGCACTAGGCTTAAACCAGCCTTGTCAGATTTAAAAAAACGGCTGCTAGAGCTCACAAATGTGATGGTGCCAGTAATGAGCTTTAAAAGGATATTTTCACCTTTCGTAACATGTTACACCCTGAATATAGGTGTAACATGTTACGAATGGACCAGCCCATGCACCTCCCTGATCCCCGCTGTGACAGCTAGCAGGGTTCTTCTCCCTCCCTGCTAGCTGTTACAAAAAAAAAGAAATCAAAACAAAAAAAAAAAAAAAACAACATGTGGCCCAGCGCGGCTCCACCCGCGTCGCTGATTGACAGGGCTTTGTGCATGGAAAACTACAAGGTCCAGCAGCCTTTGCGGCTGTCTGCTTGTAGTTTTCAATGAACTAGCTCATTCATGCTTCCTATTAGAGCTGCACGATTCTGGCTAAAATGAGAATCACGATTTTTTTGCTTAGAGGATAGATCACGATTCTCTCACGATTCTCGCGGCGTAACATCATCTTTCACATTAAAACAAAAAAAATTGCGCTAACTTTACTGTTTCTTTTTTTTTATTTATTGAAGTGTATTTTTTCCCAAAAAATTGCATTTGAAAGACTGCTGGGCAAATACAGTGCGACATAAAATATTGCAGCAATTGCCATTTTATTCCATATTATAAAATATTATAATAAATAAATATATATATATATATTTTATCTCTAATGTTTGGGGGTTCCAAGTAATTTTTTTTAGCAAAAAATATTGATTTTAACTTAAGAAAGAAGTGTCAGAAAAAGATTTAGACTTTAAGTGGTTAAACTTCCTGCATTTACAGGTTGTTTAAAGCTTGGCAGATTGCCCAGGTTATTTGTTTACACAGAGAAGTTCTATCCCTTTGATCTAAGAAGGAAGTTAGATACAATGTTTCAAGTTCTAAACTTGGCAGAATGCCTGGATGTTTTCTTTTGACAGCTGAGTGAGCAGATAGTCTCTCCACTTGTTTATATGAAAGAATCGTCAAACTCAGCAGGAGAGATCGTCAGGGGAGGTGAATCGAGATCACGATTTTTTAACGATTAATTGTGCAGCTCTACTTCCTATCAGATTGTATCTGCACTGTATTGTATTTTGCTGCTATAGATTGCAAGCCCTGGAGTGCATCGATTCAGCTCCCCAGCCAGAATCCAGCAGAACAGCTGAGCGAGGTGCAGTTCTGAAATGCCATGGGACTATCAAATGTAATCCCAGCACCTGTTCAAAAATTGAATTTTTGACTAAAATACTAAACGGGACAGTTTCACTTTAAAATCTGTGCCATGAAGGAAAGCCCAATTTACAGTTTTAGAATGCTGCTGGTCTTGACAATAATTTACCAGCAGAATATTCTCTAATAATTTATTGTCGAAGCGCCAATTTATTCCATTTAATTTATTATTTTTCAAAAAGGACTTTAAAGCGGAGCTTTTGTTAAAGCTGAACTACAGGTATGATCGTTATTGCAAACATTTTTGGCACAAGTATGCAAATCTCATAATAGGCCACTCAGTATGTGGACAATCACTGAAGAGACTGGGGGTCGCTCACTCAGCAAGATCACCTTATATTTTTTCAATAAATGCAAGGTATTCTCTGATTAGATGCGGTGGAGAGGAGGGCCTAGGATTTCATGATCTCCACCTTGTAAAATCAGAGTAGGACTTGTATTCATTTAAAAAAAATAAAATAAAAAGATGGTATTTGGATGATGACAGTGCCAAGTGAGTGAATCCCCATGGTCAGAATGTGGAGGGGAAGCTGCTCACACATGATGCAGAACATCACCACTATCACTGTAGTAGTGCCAACTACTACAGTGGTTGTCAGCTTTCCCTGCAGCCCCTCAAGTATGAGATATGCATACTTACATAATGCCAAGCTGGACCAATGCAAGTATACATTAAAGATCATACCTGGAGTTGAGCTTTAACCACTTAATGACCAAGCCTATTTTTCAAACTTGGTATTTACAAGTTAAAATAATTTTTTTTTTTATTTGCTAGAAAAATTACTATTTTTTTCCCCAGACACTCTAGAGCAGTGATCATCAACCCTGTCCTCAGGGCCCACTAACAGGCCAGGTTTGCAAGATAACTGAAATACCGTACATCACAGGTGATATCATTTGCTGCTCAGTGATTGCAGTATTCTAGTCTGCATCTCCCCTCCCCAAGGAAATACAGAAAACCTGGCCTGTTAGTGGGCCCTGAGGACAGGGTTGATGACCACTGCCCTAGAGAATAAAATGGCGGCCATTGCAATACTTTATGTCACACCGTATTTGAGCAGCGGTTTTACAAGCACAATTTTTTGGGGGAAAAAAATACACTTTAATTTAAAAAAATAAATAATAAGACAGTATTGTTAGTCCAATTGTTTTTTTAAATTGTGAAAGATAATGTTACGCCGAGTAAATTGATACCAAACAAGTGCTTCAAAATTGTGCCCACTCGTGGAATGGCGACAAACTTTGACCCTTAAAAAGGAGAAGTATGGGTTTGGCTTTTTTCCCCATAATCACAATTACCTAGGTGGATGAAGCATCAATCCGATGCTGCATCTGTCCCCCGGCATCTATGCACTGAGAACCGAGCGATCAAACACTGCCGATGGCTCGGTTCTCTCGGCTCCCCCCAGAGGAGAGCTGCTGACTGTCAATCAGCAGCTCTCCTGCTCTGCTCCTCCACGCTTACTGGAGCGCTGAGCTGTGGAGGGGCAGGGAGAGGTCATCTCAGCGGCTCGCCGAGAGGCTGAGACTGCCATCAGTCCAGGTACCTGGCGGATCCAGACTTCCGAATTCAGGATGACGCCTAGACTGATCTTGGTGAAATCAGCAGAGAGTGGACTTCAGACTGCTCTCTGCTGAAAATGGGTCACAGAAGTGCAAAACGAACTGCACTCCTGTGACCTATAGGAGAAGCCCAGCTAAACAAGCCCAGGCTGGACTTCTTCTTTAAAAATCTCCATAGGCGACGTTTAAACATTTTCTACAGGTTACCAGTTTTGAGTTACAGAGGAGGTTTTTTGCTAGAAGTATTGCTCTCGCTCCAACGATCGCGGCAATGCCTCACATGTGTGGTTTGAACACAGTTTTCATATGCAGGCGCGACTTGCGTATGCATTCGCTTCTGCGCACGAGCTTGGCGGGACGGGCATTTTTTGTTTTTTTTTAATTATTTATTTTACTTTTTAATTTTACAATGTCCCTTTTTTTTTAAAAAAAAAAAAAAAGGAAGGGTCACTATTATTCCTATTACAAGGAATGTAACAATCAAAAAGACCTCAGATCTCACATTTACACATAAATGCAATAAAACAATAAAAATAAAATAAATGTCTTTTTTTTCCCAAAAAAAATAAATACAATTACCCCTTTAAGACTATTGGGTGGAAATGACGTTTGACGTCGCTTCTGTCATCCAATGTTATGGAGCAGGGGTCATCTTTCCCTCACTTGGCTCCATGTTTCAGAGGGGAGAGGACCTAATTGGCTCCGCTGCTACCGACAGCCCCGTAAAGCGGCAGAGACGACCAGAGCATGGCGAAAGGGGTGGGGCCCTATCCCGCCCAGATAAAATCTCACGGCGAATCTGCCGCAGAGACCACTCTGAAAGTGGACTGCCCGCCATTTAAAAAAAAAAAAATGGGGTTGTCAACTATCTGCTGCCATAACCCTGGTATTTAACGTCAAACAGCCATCGTACGACTGCAGGTGGTCCGCAAGTAGTTAAAGTGGTTGTAAAGACACAAGTTTTTTTTTTTTTTTTTAACCTTCCTGCATTTTAAAAAACCTTCAGCATGAGGCTCCCCTGCAGCCCCCCTAAATGCATACCCAAGTCCGATCTCAATCCATCGATGTGCACAAGAGCCAAGGCTCTCTCACTCCTCACTGGTTCAGAGATGGCTGCAGAAGCCATTGGCTCCCAATGCTGTCAATCAGAGCCAGGGACAAAAGAGCAGGGTTGGGGCTGAGCCCCACTGTGTGTGTCTTAAGTACAGGCAGAGCAAGGCTCGGGACCAAGTATGCACAAGTGCCCCCATATCAAGAGGCTTTTGGAAGGGGGGGGGGTGTTGTCTGGGAGCCAGGAGTGCCAGCATGGAGGAGGAACGGGGCTGTCCTGTGTAAAACCATTGCAAAGAACAAGTATAGCACATTTGTTATTTTAATAACAAATAAATAAGACAAAACCAACAAAGCTTTACAATACTACACAGCTATTCCGAATCCTCCACTGCAGCTGGCTAAGTGTACGTGCACACGCGCAGGAGTGACATGGCGCCATGAGCACACTCTGCTCCTTCACAGAACATGCTCTGCTTCTCCTGTGCGCGCACTGGAGACTCCCCTGGAGCGAGGTTTGACCTTGTGACGCTGCCTGGCCAAGGGGAGTGTACAGGTGGGCGGGGAGTCTGGTGACATCACGAGCGCGGAAAAATAGACCCGTCCACTGAATCCGAAGTTTTGCAGGGCTCCAAATAGAGAAGGGGGAGATATATAAAAAGATAGCATACATGCAGGAGGCATGTATATACAGTACCTAGAGATCAGCACTATGCCATTACTTTGGAAACAATGAGAGTGGGTTTACATCCACTTTAACCACTTGCCGCCCACCATATAGCAATATGGCGTCCGTAAGTGGTTGCGATATCCTGACCGGACGTCATATGACGTCGCCAGGATATCAAGCCGGAGCGCGCATCGCGGCGAACGTTGTTGCGGTGTGTCAGTCTGATACACCGCAACTCCGATCTAGAGTCTCTGACAGAGACTCGTGATCAGCCATGTCCAATACGGCTGATCATAATGTAAACAGGAAGAGCCTTGACCGGCTTTCCTCACTGTTAGACGTGAGTAGAGGAGAGCCGATTGGCTGCTCCTCTGACAAGCGGGGTCTGTGCAGATTGATTTTTAGCACAGCCCCCCAAGGATGCCCACACTGGACCACCAGGGACGCCACCAGGACCACCAGGGATGCCACTACTAGTTACCACCAGGTATGCCACACTAGACCACCAGGGATGCCAATCAGTGCCCACAATGGATACCAATCAGTGCCCACAATGGGCATCGCTGATTGGCAGGCATTAGTGTTTGGCACTGATTGGCATCCATCAGTACCATCCAATAGTGTACAGTGCCACCTATCAGTGCCAAGCCATGCCCATCCTTGCCACCTATCAGTGCCCATCCATGCCGCCTATCAGTGAACATCCGTGCCGCCTATCAGTGAACATCCGTGCCGCCTATCAGTGAACATCCGTGCCGCCTATCAGTGAACATCCGTGCCGCCTATCAGTGAATATCAGTGATGGCTATCAGTGAACATTCATGCTGCCTATCAGTGAACATTTGTGCTGCCTACCAGTGAACATTTGTGCTGCCTACCAGTGAACATTTGTGCTGCCTACCAGTGAACATTTGTGCTGCCTACCAGTGAACATCCAGCCGCCTATCAGTGCCACCTCATCAGTGCCCGTCAGTGCAGCCCCATCAGTGAAGAGAAAACTTACTTATTTACAAAGTTTTGTAACAGAAACAAAAAAATTTTTTTTTTTTTTTCAAAATTTTCGGTCTTTATTTTTTTAGCAGAAAATAAAAATCCCAGAGGTGATCAATTACCACCAAAAGAAAGCTCTATTTGTGAGAACAAAATGATAAAAATGTAGCTTGGGTCCCGTCTAGCCTGACCGCGCAATTGTCATTCAAAGTGCGACAGCGCTGAAAACTGGTCTGGGCAGGAAGGTGTATAAGTGCCAGTATTGAAGTGGTTAAGGTTCACATTTCACATGAATCATCACATATGACATCAGTCATTAGAACATGTGTCAGCATTACCAAATTTACATTTGTGATAAAAAATGTTTTTTGTTTTAGGCTATCTAGAGCATTGTGGGTCCTTGGAGACTACTAGTCTATTGTTTTCAATCAAATAAACCCGTCTACAAGAAACAGCAAGAAATGACACAGGGAGTAGAGTCTACAAATAATGAATAATACGCCTGTAGCCATGTATTTATTAAAAACCAAAACACATTTCTTTTGAGAAATAAAAGCAGCACTAACCCATATACTGATGATCTTCTATAAAATATCCCAGTGATGTGAGCAACTGCTGATCTCCTCAAACTCTCATTCAACATTTCCTTATGCTGCACCCCAAACACAGAAATGACACAAGGCACCTACTACAAAGGTTAATGAACGAGCTTCTTATCTTGGAGAAGAAGATCATAAAACACTACTTTCTTTGAAATTTCCAGAACTCTTACAGGAAAATAAATAATTTTCTAAAGGAAATCCTGCACCTGGGATTAGAAAAGCACAGGTAAGCATGTTTCGCATTTGCAGTAAAATAAAGGGTACAGAAAAAAAGACTGCACCTGGTACAACACCTGCTGCCTATAGAACTACCCAACATGAAGACCAAAGCTACCCTTATGACTAACTGCTGTGGCATTCACTATTTAAACCTGCTGAATAATCTGGAAGGATTACATTTCACAATGTTATACTTAACACATTTAAAAATAAACCACATGGGAAAATAAAATACTGCACTGGCAAGAGTTTCAAAAACACTGAAGGAAGGCGTTTCCATATACAACACAACATTAACCCATTTATTTCTGTAGCACTTTAAACTAGGATGGAAATGTATCTAAACACTGCCAGAAGTAGTACGGCGCATTGGATTAATCTAGTGGACAAAGCAGTGATGTACATGTCAATAGTATATGCTTTGTTAATAGCACAATTGTTTTATATTTGCTTGTCAGGTCAAGTAATGCCCCGTACACACGGTCGGATTTTCCGATGGAAAATGTGTGATAGGACCTTGTTGTCGGAAATTCTGACCGTATGTGGGCTCCATCACACATTTTCCATCGGATTTTCCGACACACAAAGTTTGAGAGCAGGATATAAAAAACAAAATCCGTTGTCGGAAATTCCGATTGTGTGTACACAAATCCGACGGACAAAGTGCCACGCATGCTCAGAATAAATAAAGAGATGAAAGCTATTGGCTACTGCCCCGTTTATAATCCCGACGTACGTGTTTTACGTCACCGCGTTCAGAACGATCGGATTTTCCAACAACTTTGTGTGACCATGTGTATGCAAGACAAGTTTGAGCCAACATTGGTCGGAAAAAATCCTAGGATTTCGTTGTCGGAATGTCCGAACAAAGTCCGACCGTGTGTACGGGGCATAAGTGTGTGTGTGTGTGTGTATTTTAAAATGTCTACAGGTATCTCCATCTAGCAGCTGGACCTCTTCTGGACTCTTTCCAGGCTAATCTTAAAGTAGCACTATAGGCAAAACTTTTTTTTTTTTTGTTCTCTCATTTTGGACAGAGCAAGCGAGGGTTAAAACCCATCAGATTTGTTTTTTTTTCCCGCCATCTGTGTCCCATTGCAGTAATTTCCCTTCACTTCCTGTGCCCATAGCCAAACAGGAAGTGAAAGGAAACCCCCTGCAAATATATATACATATCTGGCGCATTTCTGTTCACCAGTTCAGGTGCAAATTTTTACCTGAACCGGACCCAAAAGCGCAAAGGACCCTGTTCAAATCCGCACTGCAGCCGCCCCAGACATGTGTGAAACAGCTCCATTCACGATATGCGAATTGAATGCGGTTAAAAAACACATCCAATTTGCATATATGTGAACCCAGCCTAAAAGGTGAAATTCATTTAAAATAAATAAATAAAATAAATGCATATATTTTTTGCAGGTAAAAAAATGACATTGGCTGTATGTTTGGGGTGATTGTCCTGTTGTAGAATACATTTGGGGCCAATCAGATGCCTCCCTGATGATATAGTATGATGGATAAGTATCTGCCTGTATGTCTCAGCATTGAGGACACCAAAGGGTGGTCACACTAAATATTGATTTGATTTCTCAAAAGTTCTGTTCATTTACTTTCCATTTTGCCATTTGAAAAACACATTAAGGGCTGGTTCACTCCACAAAAACGCACTCTAGATCCGTTCCGGATGCGTTTCTACATGCACATTTTTTGGCACAATCCGGAGAGCTTTTGCTGTGTTTTTGATGCATTTCGGGTGCATTGCAGGTGCTTTTTTCCCCACTATAGTAGGGTCCAGTGCGTTTTTTATGTGTTTTTATGCATTTCAGTGCATTTTTAATGTGTTTTAATGCGTTCCAGTACAGTCCAGAGCAGGAAAAATTCAGCATGTTCTACTTTTTTTTCCTGGAACTGTAAAAAGCCCTGGAACTGACCGCACTGGTGTGAACTCTGCCATTGGAAACCATATAACCTACTTTCCATGTGTTTTTGATGCAGAAAAAAAGCACTGGACTGCATGTGGTGTGAACTGTCCCTAACCCTTCTATTTCTGAAAGCATTCCTAATTTACAGCATTTTTTTTTTCACACCTGCTTAAAACTTTTGCACAGTAGTGTATAACATCCTTTCATTGTGCATAACCAAAACAAGGACTGTTTTTACCCCAAGAAAAGTGAAGTTACACTAGGAGTGAAAAATACAGCAAGCATAATGATAGCTTTGCCCAAATTTGTGAAAATATATTGCAGCTTACTTCCCAGAAATCTACAGTAGGTGCTTCAAACACGAACCTGCATCTGCCATGAAAAATAAGATGCAGCAGATATTTAAAAGTAGACCTAAAGCTAAGCTGACTGCCTTGTTCTGATGGACCAATAAAGAGTGATGCAAAAGAGGACATACTTACCTTTACTGATAAAAAGAAATGCCTCTGTGGGAGAAGTGCTGATATAATTGGAGGGTCCTATCTTCAGGCAATTCTCTTGCTTTAGGTGGGCCTAGAAGTGATATAAAAAACACTAAACCAAAAAGTGACCCAATTTCCCATCTACACACTTGAGGTTGATGGGGGAATCCTTCAGCTTGAGCTACTGTATTCTGACAGTGGGGAGGCTTCCCTACCACCAAAGTATGCTGATCAGTGTTCCAGTCCATAGCCTGCAGTGCTGATTAAGCGGGGAAAAAAATAGTACATCGACGTCTGTATAACTACAGTGCCCGTACATGGATCGAAATTCGGCTGGTCCCTGCTGAACTAGACTAACGCTTGGATGTGGACTGATATGGAGCTAAGGAAAATTAATTATCCATCACAGGTTATACCTTCCAACTAGCCACTCCTCCTTATGTACACAAGTTGGTCTACTGGTTTATACAGACTGTCTTCCTGTTCTCAAGGCGCTGATGAAGGGGTTATCCTCGAAACACGTCAGACTATTTTAAACACTTGCCTTTACATGGGCTTATCTCAATTTTAACCTTTTAGTGCATATTTTGTTACCTGCTCTTACGAAACGTAGTATCTATATGATTATCTACATGTTTGTATTCCATTGTACATGAATAAACTGAAAGTTTTTGATGTAAGCGTTTGATCACACGCCCTCCATCCACCTTCTTCCACACTAGACTAATATGAGTAGTTAGAGAAAAGTCTTTATCTGCATATTGTTTTGAACTAGGGACTCAAAACTATTGAAGCAGGAGGGTCAGTATGGCAACAAGCATTTTTTCTAGAAATAGAGCTAAATAATAGTAGCAGTCTCCATGTTACTCTCATGACAGGGCACAATGCTGTGGACATGTGATACTGTGTTTGCCATAATTAAAGTGGTTATACGCTCAAAAGATTTTTTACCTTAATGCATTCTCTGCATCCAGCGATGTCCCCATCTGTAGCAAGGTTTCTCTCTCTTTCTGGTCTCACAGGAGAATTTAGAGCCAAATGTGAATCTGTGCTGTTGAGGTGGAAGACATTAAAAGGAATGTATAGCAAAACTTTCTTTTTTGACATTTGAATAGAGAAGGGAAGCGTTAGAACCACCATCAGGTTTGTATTCCTATCCATGTTCCCGTTAGATAGATTAGCTCTGTGTCCCGGTGGCCATTGTTGGACAGACAGCAAGTGATGGGAAATCTAAAATTTTACACCAGAACCATGTTCTGTCTGAGCAGTAACCAATAAAGTTTCTTTTGGATGATAGCAGTGTTGTGCGATCCTCCTTTTCAGACTTGTATCATCTGCTACAGGAGTGTGAGTGGGCTCCATGCCGGCCAGCACCTGTCCTTCACAACTTAAAGTTATTGCTAAAACCAGTAGTAATCGAATGCAGAGGCATTTTTTTAATATGATAAAAGATTATACATTTATATAGTCTTACAGATACAACTTGCCCTTTTAAGGCAACCATAATGCTGATGCGGCCCACAATGAAACTAAATTGGAAACCCCTGCTTTATCGTCAACCTGCTGCTTTGCCCTGCATGAACAAAGCAAAGGTTTTCTATAAGTCTGGCTCACTGAACAATACATTTCTACAACTTTGACTTAAAACTACAAAGTAGTACACTAAAGTCATAACAAATAGGAAAAAGTATAACCCTCATTACAAGTTCAATTTAGTTCAATGATGAGGAAACACTGCTCAAGGTGTGAGTGCTGCAAGTCTAGTGTTGCTTCCAAAGCAGAGGTGCCCGCCTAGCTCGGCTCCAAGATCAACAGGGGAAAAAAATGGATGAATGGCTGCACACTCCGGAAGGATGCCAAAATCTTTATTGTAGTATTCAAAAACTAAAAGCATAGACCAGGAGATAAAGATGTTAACTCGTTTCATGCAGATAACAGCGCTTGGTTGTAACACCTTCAAGTTCAATTTAGTTGGATGACTTTTTGCACTGAAAGTGTGCATGTCAGTCAAGCAGCTTCCCCCATAGCACAGGTGTTGTCAGGACAGTGCTAGCAGCCCCACTGTACTTGTGTCCTAGAAAACGTACAAAGCAGGGGCAGCAAGAACTTCTTGGAACCCCTACAAGACACTGGGGGCCAATGGGGCACCTTACAAGCAGAAACAGCACACTAACTTTCAGAGGCTGGTAACGCTGAAATGACTACACAAAACAGGGTCAGGAGGGCAACTGTATAGAAAAAAGGTATGCAGCTGCACTTATTCTTTGAATTTTACAAGGAGTATTTAAATATCACTTTAGCCCCCCCCTACTCTATCAAAAAAAAAAAAAAAATAATATATATATATATATATATATATATATATATATATATATATATATATATATATATATATATATATATATATATATATATATATATATATATATATATATAGAGAGAGATCGAGGGAGAGATCGAGAGAGAGAGATCGAGAGAGAGAGATCGAGAGAGAGAGATCGAGAGAGAGAGAGAGAGAGAGACACAATTTACTAAAATATATACTATATTAAACAAATACCACAACAAGTTGAAATGCCAACGTTTACGAAAATGGAATATAGTACTTGATAACGTTTATCAGTACGATAGAGGGATTACACCTTTAAGAGTTATCGAACATCAAGTTAACAGCTGTTTCTCATTACTACAGAGCCCTTTGTCTAAGCTTTCTTGGAACAAGCTGAGCATTAATCATTAGAAGCATTCCATATAAGCTAACCCTTTCAGTTTCACATCTTCAAATTCTATGTATTGGCTCATCCTGAGTCCAGTGACAAAGCCTGATACAGAGATACTTAAAGTGACCACTGCATTCAACAGGCTTTCTTAGAGGTCTCCTGTAGCCTACTATTAGAACCAGGTAGTTGATGGAATCATGTCCATTTCACATCATATCATCCACCATACCTGTTCTCTTTAGCCTTAGAAGTCTATGACATGTTTGTGTTGAACAAGAAAACACATTTTCATAACCTCAATGAACTGGTTAGGTAACAGATGCTTCCTCCCACTGTCCAAGGAATCTCGTGGATCTCCCAGACTACAATAGGAACCATTGGACAGTAAACATTTTAAAGGCAGATACATATCAGTAGTTGTGGTTGCTGGGAACACTAATCAAGTAAAAATTTTTATACATTAATGGAAATCCTCAGTTGCCATTCCAAAACCAAAAGATGTCATCACATTCAATTGTGGATTCTCCATGGGAGGTTGAATAATTGTAAACAGCAACCAAGCATCCAACGCCTTTGTAATGCACTTGAGGGAAGCCTTTCAGATTAAAGAATCCAAAGGGCGATTCAACCAATCAGTGCCCAGCCAACAGGTAAGACTAGCACTGGGTGGATTTGATCTTTAGGAAGCTTTATCTTTTTTTTTTACAGGTTGTGTCCCATGCTTTCAAGTGCTTTTAACCCTAGATATGAGGTTCGACCTGTTCCCCCTCCCCTCCAGTGGTGGCCAATCCAACAACAGATAGGAGGACAAGCATTGGGAACGGCGCACCCGACCTGTGTAAGATGCATTAGTCTGCCTCAGCCTTTGCTACTCCACTGACCATGGCCGCTGACGCATTTCATCAGGTGACTAAAGCCCCGGTGGGTGGGATGAAATGTATCCGAGGATGCCGTCAGTGCAGTAGCGCTGGCTGAGGCTGTCTAATACATTGTACATGGGTCAGGTGGGAGAGGCTGCATTCATGATCATCGATACCACTGGATGTCACATTCAGACACCGGCGTCCCTACACCTGAGGGCCAAGGGGAAAACAAAATATACTCCTGCTTGGAGTGGTGTTGTAAAGTTTTTCGGGTAACGGATAAGAGGATCTGCAGCTTGTCTTGGCTGTAAGCACTTATCTGAAACAAGCAACAGTAAATGAAAGGGGGCGGGGAGGGGAGATATGTCAGCCTCTGCATTACAATAGAAAACATCAAATGTTTACACTGAGAAAATGCACCATTTAAGCTTCATCCAAAAGGGGGAGCTCCGCTTGTTTGCTCCCCCCCCCCTTCCGCTGCCACATTTGGCACCTTTTGGGGGGGTGGTACCTGTTTTTGGCAAGTACTCATCCCAAAGTTCAGCTTCCCTCCTCCTTTCCCTGCCGGGCCATTGACAAAGCACAGTACATGATATTGTCAAAAGAGTCAGAGAATCTGAAGAGATCTCTGTGCGCAAGGGACACAGCCAAAACACATTGGATGCTCATGATCTTTGAGCTCTTCAGATCCCCGGAAAGGGACTTTCTGGCTTGTTATCAGCACTCAGGTCAAAAGCTTGCATCTGTGATGGTGTGGGGGTGCATTAGTGTGTATGGGATGGGCAGCTTATACATCTGGAAAGGCACCATCAGTGCTGAAAGATTTTAGAGCAGCTAATGCTCCCATCCAGAGGATGTCTTTTTCAGGGAAGGCCTTGCATATTGCAGCAAGGGGATGCTAAACTGCATACTGCATCTATGACAACAGCAAAGCTTCGTAATAGAATTGTCGTGGTGCTTAACTGGACAGCCTATAGTCCAGACCTTTCACAACTGTAAATTGGCGCATCTTGAAAAGAAAAAATATGACAAAGACCGCCCAGGACTGTTGAGCAATTGGAATCCTATACGAAGCAAGAATGGGACAACATTCCTCTTACCTCTTTTCCTAAATTGGTACATTTTCTCAGTTTAAACATTTTATGTTTGTGAATAAAATATAGGTTTATAAGATTTAAAAATAATTGGATTCAGTCTTGATGTACAGCAGTTTTTTCAGTGTCCTGACTGAGTTGTACTAGCAGATTTACACACACTAACAAATTGAAGCCAAACTCTGGCTCACACTGCAGTTACAGCAACAGTTTTTTTCCTTTTGGGATAAAGATTTTACAAAACATAAATAAAAGTGAGGAAGAAGAAGAAAGAAGAAGGAAGGGAAGGGGAAGGGGAAGGGGAAGGAAGGACCAAACACATGACTCAATTTCCCCATCCACACACTGGATGTGGATGGGGAATCAGTCGACTTGTATTATGACGTAAGGGAAACTTTCGACGTCAGAATACACTGATTAGCGCTGCTGGCTATAGCCGTTGGCACTGACTGAGTGGGGAAAATCTGACAGTGTGGCTGTACAGAAGTAGATTAGCAGATCAACTTCTATACAACCTCCCTGAACACACATGGATCGAAATTTGTCTGGTCCCTGCTGAACTGGCTGATTTTCGATCCATGTACAGCCGGATTTACTGGCTGAATCAAATAAAAATGAAAATAAACACCTAATAAAGAAATCTAATACAGCCACTGCTTTTAAGAACTGGTAAGCTGCAATATAATAAATGTGTGTTTTAGGGTTTAATACCATTCTAACTGACATCATCCGCAGATTGAAGTTCATCCCTTTGATTTACAGATGAATAAAAGAACATTACTTTGTATCGCTCTATTTTGGGTCTGAACAGCATTGATAAATGCTGAGTCAGATGGTTCTTTTTTTTTGACAGCTGCTAGAAGCTACTGAATGAACACAGCAACTCCTGGCTTAATTTTCAAAGCTGAGAATAATCAGCAATAGGGAAGTCCAGTGTACTTTGATTACTTTATTTTTGTGTAGCCCCTCCAGTGTCCCCAACTGGTTAAAGCCGAGTTCCACCCAAAAGTGGAACTTCCGCTCATTTGTCTTGTGGCACCTTCTGGGGGGGGGACAGGTACCCTGTTCCCACTTCCGGGAGTCCGGGCGATTCCACCATGGGGCTCCCTCCTCCTTCTCTCCCTGTCGCCGGGCCAGTAGGAGAGAGGAGTGGGGCCTTGCCTATGCACAGTAGGGTTCCCGGCGTGAAGCCATAAGGCTACACTGCCGGGTTCCCTTACCCGCAAAAGGTGGCGGCAGCACCCGACAGCTGATGGAGACATCAGCTGCAGTGCCGACATCACAGGACTCCAGGACAGGTAAGTGTCCTATTGTTAAAAGCCAGCAGCTGCAGTATGTGCAGTTGCTGTCTTTTTTTTTTTTGGGTGGAACACCGCTTTAAGTAAAAAAATAAATATTACAAATGTTTTCAGTGTTAAAACAAGATTAAAACATACAAGCCTAGTCTAGCGCCAACCACAGACATTAGGTGATTTTTTTTTTTTTTTTAATTTAACTTGGAGTGGTTCTAAAAAATAAAAAAAAAAAATGGGAACTCTCCCTCATTCCAATCATAATAAATACATTCTTAAAACATTAAGCCCCGGTTCACCCCGATGCGAATTCGGATACATTCCAGAATGCATAGAATCGCATAACAAGTGAAAACACAAATTTCTATGGAAACCATTGACATACAGACAGTGCGATTCCGATGCAATAAAAAAAAAAAAAAAAAAAAAAAAAAAAAAGTGCTGTGCAAGTTTAGTGCAGTGCAATTTGTAGCTACATACACATGAATGGAAATCGCGTGCAGATCGCTTATCTGTCCTAATACTACATAATTCCAGTACATTTTCGGGAAGAGGGAGAGACCAAGTTTTATTCAAACTGAAGTTTGGAGCCGATTGGCTACCATACACAGATGCACCAGAGTTTGCACTCTACAGTGTTAGTAAATCAACCCCACAGTCTATAGCTCTAAAATTCATGAAGCACATTACATGTTAGATCTTAAAATCCTGTGCTTTATCTGCAGCACTTACTATAATCAATGTTTTGCTAAGCATGTGACCAATCATAGCGGGAGTGGGTAACGTAACCAGCTGCATAAACCAAAATGATGATTTTTCACTTGAAACAAAAGCATGCTAATGTTCTCTAATTCTTTCAAATAACTACTGAGAACTTTCACCTCTTCCCATCAAAATCCAGATGTTTGTTAACACAGGTTCAAGACACTATATTACTGTACAGGTATAGGTTTTTTTTGGTTGCAACACAAGAGATACCAGTATAACGCTATTCAGCTATTTCTGTTCTTTGAGAAAAATGAAACTTTTCCATTATTAACTCAAAGTGGCCCTGTTACCATGGGTCATTTACAAACAAGATTATAAAGGAACATTTACTGTACTCACCTTTCTGCTGGCCCATGTTTTAAAGGCTAACTCCACCTTTTGCCTCGTTACACCCATATTCAACCCATGCAATTGGTCAAATGCCTGCAGCAGCTGAACAACAGTGAAGAGGAGTTTCCAGATACAGGCCACCAGAAAGGGAAGTATAGTGCCTCTTTTATAAGATAGCAGTCTTTTTTCTTTAATTAAGCGCTCGTTTGGGGCTGGTTCACATCAGAACGCGTATGTTTTTGTGCATTTCGATTTCAACAGCCTAAATATATTTCAATAGGCTGCCAAACGCACAGGGAATGCAGGACAGATGTGACTTAAAACCTGTATGGCACGATGCAGTTTGGTGGCCGCAAATGTGGTGTGTTTGCTAGATGTCTTTAGTGCCATTAGCAATTAACTTAGTGCTGTGAACAAGCCCTTACACCATAAACTGTTGAACATGGTTTTTAAGAAACCGTTATATTCCCTTCATGTCGGGTATGCCGTCACATTTGCTTATGCTCTCAACCAAACCATCAAGTAGCTGGAGTTATAACTGAACACATGTGCAGCACCATGGCAGTTGCAGATCAAACAGAGGATAAGATGACAGCTTCATTGGCTGAAAAGGATAGGAGGGTTTAGTTCTGCTTTAAATAGAACTAAGGGCACTTTAGTTGGTTACCTTAAGCTCTTCACGCCGACCGTACGCAAATATGCGGTCTCGTCTTGAAGAGGTTGTACTGGGGTGCTGCAGGCATCACCCAGTACCAATTTTTAGAGTCGGCTATTATCCCAAAGAGAGGGAGGAGATGTCCGCCCCCCCATCGCCTTTGGTGGTTCTCCCGTCCCACCAGCCGACAACGAAGAATCGGCTTCGATCAGGTCTCAGATCTAGTAACCCGGAAGCAATGTCATGACATCACTTCCAGTTTACTCAGATGCCAATGGCATCGATTTAAAAAAAAAACCCTAGTATTCCAAAAAGCCAATTTTGGCGTTTTGAATACTTTTAAGTGCGAAGGAGGCATTTGGGGGTCTTATATACCCCAGATCCCTCCATAAAGACTACCTGTCACTGGCTAATTAGTAATTGCTGTCACAAGGGATGTTTAAATTCCTTTGACAGCAATAAAAATGATCAAAAGTGTTTTTTTTTTTTAAATGACAGTGTAAAAATAAAAAATAAATAAATAATAATAAAAAGAAAATGTAAGCGTCTGTCCCTCCATGCACGCATGCAGAAGCAAAACGCATAGGGAAGTTGCGTCCCCAAATGTAAATGTGTTCAAACCACATGTGAGGTATCGCTGCGATCGTTAGAGCGAGAACAATAATTCTAGAACAGGACCTCCTCTGTACCTCTAAACTGGTAACCTGCAGAAAATTTTAATGCGTTAGCTATGGAGATTTTTTAAGTACCGTAGTTTGTTGCCATTCCACGAGTGTGCGCAATTTCAAAGCATGACATGTTAAGTATCCATTTACTAGGCGTAACATCTTTTATATTATACAAAAAAAAATTGGGATAAATGTATTTTTTTTTTTTTTTTTTTAATTCATGAAAGTGCCTTTTTTCCAAAAACATTGCGTTTGAAAGACTGCTGTGCAAATACCGCGCGACATAAAATATTGAAACGATCGCCATTTTATTCTCTAGGGTCTATGCTAAAAAAATATAATATAATAAATATACATATGTATATGTTTGGGGGTTCTAAGTAACTTTCTAGCAAAAAAATACAGATTTTAACTTGCAAGCAAAAAATGTCAGAAGGAGGCTTAGGTATGAAAGGGTTAATATGAACTGGATTCTCTATTCAGAAATGAGTTCTAGAAAACCCAACTTGAGAAGCCTCAAAAAGAATGGGCAGAAGTTGTTTCCCAATTTTACTACATGCGCATAGCTACATATGATGTCTAATGAAATTTCAGATATCCAGATATTAAAATGATAACTGCACCATAAGTAAATTTGTCCTTTTAGCCATTTTTAAAAAAAATGTTTTAGTGGTGATCACGTTACCGCTAGGTCCCTTGTTCTTCCCCATGTTCAAAGGGCTGAGGGTTGAAAATGAAGTTCAGCAGCTTCCACTGACATCACAAATCCCAACAGCTTAGTAAAGACCCGAGTCATTAAAGCTAAGCAGGTCTGGGCGTGGTGTGTTAGCCACAATCTGACTACGGGTATACAGATATGTCATGCATTGGCATGGAATCCAATAGATCCCAATGAGGAAGCAGAAATGCAAACTGACCACACTAGCACAGGTCTTCTATCCTTTTTAATTCTCATGCACACTGGATGTTATAAAAACGCCAGTAGCGTTAGCTGTAGAAAGCTGTAGAATGAGTTTTGCAGGGATTTTGCAGTAGCATTTTTCAGCGTCTTATAGCCTTTTTAGCAAAACTTTATACCCACAAAAGCTTATGGCTCAAAAACACTGATAAATGCCGAACAGCAAAGTTTTTTAACGTTTTTAAGCTTTTATCAGAATTAGGCCCCTTTCACACGTATAAGACTTCAAAGCCACGCAATTTTACCGCGATTTCACAGTGGCGATTTGGGAGCAGTACTACTTTGTACGACTACTTTTGCCACAACTTTGGCATTAACAAATTAAAACATACATGGTGTGAGGCTTGTGCTTACAAAGTCGTACTGAAATCGTGTCTATATTATTCAGGTACGATTTGCATGCTACTTGAGGATTTAACAATGAGGTCTATGGACATCAACTCGCATGGAAGTTGGACCAAAGTTGTGCCAATATGAATGGTAGTCATTGAAAATCATGGAGAATGACTTGTCATACGATTTTGCAGTACGAAATCGTGGGACAAGTCGTATAAGTGTGAAAGGGGCCTTAGAGCGTTTTTACAGCTGAAAAACTCCTCTTAAAACCCACTAGTTCTGGGTTTTTCTCCAGCCAGAGAACACCCCTGCAAAAAAACGCCAATAACAGCCTGTGTGTACATGGACACATAGGATAACATGCTGGGGAGTTTATTGGATGCAGAAAAAAAAACAAAACAAAAAAAACGCCTGAAGCCAAAAACAGCTGCTGTAAATACATCCAGTGTAAATATATCCATGAAGGTCAGAAACAGGAAAGGCTTCTTAATCTATGGGTTTACATGATCACTGATCTTTTATTGTACATAAAAGTTTTCACCTCAATAAAAGGATCTCATAAAACATAATAAGACAGTAGATCCCATGTTTTATAATGTAGGTTAACATACACGTTAATTAAAATAAATAAATGCAGCCGCAGGACAATCCTCTCTCTACCAGAAATTTATCATAGGTCATATTTTTAACATTATACTTGCTATATACAGGATATGTTTAAAAAAGACAACTGCCCATGACAATATAAACATTTTTCATGCAATGTTTGCAATTATACTTTTGTGGGAAAAAATAAAAATGATCTAAAAAAAGAACCCTACTTTGCCAATACAAAAAAGAGGCAGCTGCTACATTACCTCTTGAAATTTAACGTTATGAAAAATGACCTTACAATATAAATCAGCACCTGCAATAATTATCTTAAACTCCAAAAAAATATCAGCAGTCACCCTCTTTCAATATGCCAAGTTTTATAAGTGTTCCATATACTTCTAGAACTTCCCCAGAAAACCAAATTCTAATTTGTGTAATTAGCCAAGGTCTGGATATCAGATTAAAAGGCATCCCCTGCAGCTAGAGTTTCTAAAATACATCAAGACTGAAGGGATGCAGATGATGCTCCTTTACTTATGCAAGCCATAGATTATGCAATTTTCTTTCCTTCAACCATGGATGAAAAAAAAAAAAAAAAAAATCTCTTGATTCTGAGTGTGTTGATGGGGGAGTTCCTCCCGCAGTACTACTGCATTCTGACAGCAGGAGGTTTTCCTGCAATTAGAATTTAATGATCACTGCTGGTAGCAAAAGCCACCGGCAGTTTCGCACAAAAAAAAAAAAAAAACCCTCAGTATAACCAGCTTGCCCATAGATGAACCAAAATTTGTCCAGTTCCTGCTGAACCGGTCAAGTTTTGATTCATCTATGGCCAGCCTTAATGCAACACAGACTGATAAGATGCGATACTGAAGGCTGATCCTCCCATTCTCCAGTGAGTTTGAAGCAGGACATTACAATGCAGGAAAGTATCTGCAAACAAAAAATGAATTGCCACAACCCTAGCTAGATACAGTACAGTTGATCTGGAGGGAAGGTTTTCCTTTTCTCTCAGCAAATATGGACTTCCAGTAGAAACCCTAGGTACCTGGTCCCTTTTTGATCCTTTCATTTTGTGCAGCCAGTTCTCAAACTATTTAAAGGCAGTCAAAGCATTGTTTGCATCTAAAGTCCAGTATCTTTTTTTTTAAGTGGGGTTCTTTAAAGGGTAAAGGATGACAGCATCAGCCTCTATGCAAATTTGTATTGACAAGATATATATATAGCAAACAAAGCTCTACAAAGCTCCTGTATTGAAGTACACATACAAACAGCAAAAGCATGTAAAGAGATGGGACTAACAGAGGAACTTCAAATGTGAAGAATTAAGTATAAATGCCAAATGTGCACAAACCATCATTCTCAAAATTCAAACAAAAGCCCCTGTCCAGGATGATGATGAAAAAAAAAATAAAAACACACACACACACACACACAAAGAAAGAAATTTGGGTCTTTCAAAAGACTTGCAACACAATGATGTGTAACTGTAATGCTGGCCATAGACTGTTTGAATCTTGGCCGGTCCAGCAGAAACCGGCTGAGATTCAGTGTATGGGCAGGCTAAATGTACCAAGTTGATCGATCAAACAACTTGGGCACAACCAGACTGCCGGATTTCACTTGTGATTATCGCTAGCAGATGGTATAGCCGCAAGCAAAAATAAGTCTTCTGGTGGGGACAGCCTTCCTGGCCTCCCCTCGCCGGGAGAACACAATGGCCACATCAACACTGCATTGATGGGGGAATCAAGGAAATTTCTTTGCAGGCCATGCATGGTGCAAAGAAATTTGCACCGTGCATGGCCTGCCTTAGTATTCTAGCATAGAGCTCTTAATCTGTAAAGATATAATCCAATAGACAAACAGGTTTTCTATATCCCAGTCAACATTTTTAGAAGGACTGAAAATGACATGGATGACTTAGGCATCTCAGATAATCCTTTACCCTGCAAGCTTTTCCCACCATAGTCTCCTTATCTGCTCATAGCATTTACTATGCACATGTTAGCTTTATGACTACTTTCAGCACTTTCATTCCCTCACATAATCAGCAGGGTGACCTTTGGCCACTGCAGAAAGTAACCAGCAAAGCAGAGCCTCCGGCAATTTCACAAACAGCAAAGGGTCTTTCACTGAACTCTGGGGCCGCTTTGTTAAACTTACATAGTTAGCATAGCTCTGCAGAAAACATAAATTATCAGTTTATTTGCAGGCTGGACTGTCAGTGAAATGAAGACAGAGGAAAACAGCTGATGCTGATATATAAAAAAAAAAACAAAAAAAACAAAAACAAAAAACACACAAGGTTTAAAATCTGTGGAAAAGATAAAAGGTTTAGATCATGTTTAGCAGAGATTAAATGCAAATAAAATGCTATATTCTATTCATTTTTATTTTAAGGTGAAAACTTTCTTTCACAGTCTTGTTAATGAATACAAATGTATTTCTATAAACAGACCTGAACAAGTAACAAAAGCAACAGACCTAGAGCATCTAATTATTCAGTGACAGGGGCAGCATGTTTCTAATGTTTTCCAGCTTTGAAGAAAGTCAAAGGAACTCTGCTATCACTGTGACAGTATGGCTCAGTGATTTGAAATTATGGTTTATAATGCTATGTTCCTTGGTATAATTTTAATTCTAGAGATTTTTGTTCTCAAAGTAGCTCAAGGTTTTTTACCTTCATGCACCCTATGAATGGGATGGGTGCAGAGTCAAAAAGGAGGACTGTGGTGGCACGAGCAGTAGAAAGAGGCAGCTGCAGCTAGGAGGGCTGGAAGGGCCTGAAGAGGTGGTACTAGGATCAGTAGCCACGTGGGACAGCTAGCACTAGGACTACCATTTTTTGCTAGACCATAGGGGCCACAGTCCCCAGGCCACAGTGTCAGGCCTGAAATTCAGTGCTAGCTGGTCCTGGGAGTTGTGGTTCTACAAGAAATTTTGTGCTGGAGGTGTACATAGTTCAGTCCTTAATTTCCTATCTGCAATCAATTGGGCATCCCATAAGTACCCTATCTCTATTCAAGTTAAATCCCCATATAAAAACAAAACAAAAAAAAACAAAAACAAACTACAAGGACTATTTGACTGTCGGATGTCTGGGAATACGTGTGCCTGGCTGTGCAGGGTGAATGACAGACCACAACTACCAGCAGCCCCTACGGGGGTACCACTACAATTACTTTAAGTTTGCCTTGGTTTTCTGCCACATCCCTGAGTTATTAGCATTGGCACTTTTACAGTGTACTCACACTAGGTGTATGAACCATGGCTGAACACAGTTTACCCCCAAAGACCAATTCGTTTGAGTAGTATTATTACAGCATACCATGTTCAGGACCACTTGGAAGACGTTCTGGACACGGTAGTCTAGGGTGGTCCAGGGCATGGTCCAGTTGGACTCCAGCACAGTATGTTTATATGTGATTGCTAACTGCACCTGAGCAAAGAACTGTCATAGATCACGGAGCACTCACAGAACATGAAAGCACAGATCACTGTTATCTGGCTGACAGAGGAGATGACGTAAGTGTACTTGGGCCAAGTACAATTTGAGCGCAGAACAGCAGGGGAGTGGAGACAATCGTACTTGGGCAAGGTACAAGGCAACTGTGCCTTAAGCGAGAACACCTTAAAACGTTACTAAACCCAGGACCCTGCATTCACTATATCTGGTCTCTCACAGTGCACAGAACATAGAAATGCAATTATTTTAGTAAATATAAACGGCTAAATACCTTTTCTCATCAGCAGTATATAGGAGTCTTGTGACTTTGATCAGTGTCTTGTTAAAGCTTGTAGGAGGAGTTTTCATTCTACTCTGACTGTCCTATGAGGCTGCAGGACCCCCAGCCCTCCGTCTGGACATTGCTGATTGACCCTGTGCTAAATACATGAACCCTCCCCAAATAATAATAAAAAAAAACAAAAACTAGCAATACACACCAAACTGAGCATGTGCAGAGTGCCTCCTAGGGTTTTGTTCTATCAGCAGATGGATTGGGGACAGTGGACAAAGGGAAGGATCAGAGCAGACAGGATAAAAAAGCCTTTTTCACAATGCAGACAATTAACACCTTAGGTTCCAGTGAGTATAACAAGCATGCTTTACTGCATATACAGACTAACGTTACTGGTGTGGGTTTTTTTTTTCTCAAACAATAAGTATTTTTTTGAGCATAGAAAGAAAATTGTACATACCTGGTCCATACTGGTGTGGGTTTAGTAACACTTTATTCACTTGAAGACCAAGGCACTTTTTGCTTCCATATAATAATCTGTATTATTTTTGCAATGAAAATTATGTAGAACCCTCAAACATTATATCTATTTTTTTTTAAAGCAGAGGCCTTGAGAATAAATTGGTGGGTGTTGGAATTTTTTTTTTGTTACACAGTATTTGCACAGCGGTTTTTCAAACACAATTTTTTTTGGAAAAGAAAATACACTTTTTAAAATTTGAATGCAGAAAAACAATATAATAATTGTTTGGTAAAATTTAAAATATGATGTTACGATGAGTAAATAGATACCAAACATGTCACACTTTAAAATTGCATACACCCGTGCAATGGCGACAATGTAAGTTTTACTATCCATAGATGACCCTTTAAAAGCCTTTACAGTTTACCACTTTATATTTACATAGGAGGTCTGGGTCTAGAATTACTGCCCATGATCTGACATTTGCAGTGATACCTCACATGTGTGGGACAATCTGTGTGCAAGCAATCCATTCTCTACCCTTAAGGCCCCTTTCACACTGGGGCGGTTTGCAGGCGTTATTGCGCTAAAAATACCGCCTGCAAACCGCCCCTAAACAGCCTCCGCTGTTTGTTCAGTGTGAAAGCCCGAGGGCTTTCACACTGAAGCGGTGCGCTGGCAGGACGGTAAAAAAAGTCCTGCGAGCCGCATCTTTGGAGCAGTGAAGGAGCGGTGTATTCACTGCTCCTGCCCATTGAAATCAATGGGACAGTGCGGCTATACCGCGGCAATACCGCGGCTATAGCCGCGCTGTACGAGTGGTTTTAACCCTTTTTCGGCCGCCAGCGGGGGGTTAAAACCGCACCGCTAGCGGCCGAATACCGCAGTAAAACAGCGCTAAAAATAGCGCTGTTTTACCGCCGACACCCCTACCGCCCCAGTGTGAAAGGGGCTTAAAGCATTTGATTGCACCAAGATTGGTGTGATTAGATGCATTTTGTTTTTAAAAATGGCGCCGTTTACATTCAGGGAAACCTTTCTATATCATAGAGGCAAACAAAGCTATTCTGGTCTCGTCATTCAGCCGGCTGGTCGAATGGGTCTCCCAGTGGGACAAGAGAGCTGGAGAAAGTAACGGAAGGTGGTGGGGAGAGGATGTCCCCTCCTGCTGCTTGTAAAAGGAATGCAGCAGCTAGTTAGCCGCTAGGATCACTCTTACAAGAGAGCCGACCGTCAGCTGTAAAAAACAATACTGGGATGATGCCAGTATAGTTATATGTATTAAAAGAGTTATGGCCCACAGCAAGGGTTAACTGCTGCACAAAATATGCTAAACAGTATTAATGTTCATAATTCATAAAGTCCAAATAAGTCCATAGGCTATAGTAAGCATCAGCTGCGGCTGTCCTCACAATATGCCAGCTCTGTATGAGAAAATAAAAAGAAAGAGGGGAAGTGCAATCTAAGTGCCATATTATAATCCAATTTATTTGCAAATTGTCATTAAAACCTCACAGGACAAAATAGAGGCACTCACTCATCAGATAAGGGGAGCACTGCCACTCAGACTTCTAATGCAGGACCCGCCAGTGGACTCCTCTCGCTGTAGAGAATAAGATGGAAGCCAGAATGCCAGGTAGGAACCAGGAAGTCTCCAGGGCCAGCGTGGATTGCACGCATGGGTGGATGTGACATCACAGGAAGGTCAGGTCGGTGTAAGACAACAGCATGCTCGGAGCTTCAGCTCCTTCTACAGTCCTGGCTCCCGCTGCTGGGTCTCAGCCAATGAAGAGGCAGAAACCTAGGAGAGCTTCTGCTCTTATGCACATCGCTGGATTGGGATTGGGCCCAAGTGAGTATAAGGGAGTCCGAAGGGGGAGCCATGCATAGAATACAAAAAACCTTCAGCCTTTACAACCACTTTAAAAGGTGCACAGGTTTGGTGATATAAGTGGACGAAGGGTAAGCACCCCGCAACCACAATCACCAGCTATAACAATATACGGTTAGGTTTGTGTATGCGAGTTCACTTCAGGGTCACTTCAACACAAAAAAAAAAAGTCTTCAGTATTCCCGTAATAAATTCCTTCCCACTCCTGAGCTACACTGTGAATGACCTATAGTTAAAATCTAATTAGTGATCTATAGCCATTACCATAGATCCCAACTGGGTGATCTCAGAGGACACAAATCACCCAATGAAACAAGCAAGAGAGGGACACAACAAAGTGAAGATGAATTAAACCCATGCAGCAAGTTTGATGTACAGACACCGAAAAAAAAAAAAAAAAAAAGGTTTAACACAAACCTGTAAACATTTTAGTGACTGTTCTGCTCTGCTTGCGGGCTGAACATATTAGAAGGAGCCAGGGAGGAAAGAACTCGTGATGACTTGCTAAAAGATCTGCTATGGTTCCAGATAATCCAGATGGCCTGTGTTCTCCTTCAGTTACGTTGCATCCTTCATCAACAGAATCGACAACCATCAAAAGACTTTGAGGAGGCGATTTCATGGCCAGCAGAGGGAGAAGAACACACCTAAAACCAGAAAATTATTGTTATTGTCAGAATTCTTTGTCATGTAGAAAATATCTGATCAGCAACCAGATAACATAATGGGATATTTAAATAAGCATTCGCCTCAGTTTCCTGACAGGGTGCATGTGGCTGGAAGCCTAGTGTCAAATTTATGAAAATCCTGCAACATTTTCACTGTAATGCCCCGTACACACGGTCGGATTTTCCGACGGAAAATGTGCGATAGGACCTTGTTGTCGGAAATTCCGACCGTGTGTAGGCTCCATCACACATTTTCCATCGGATTTTCCGACACACAAAATTTGAGAGCAGGATATAAAATTTTCCGACAACAAAATCCGTTGTCGGAAATTCCGATTGTGTGTACACAAATCCGACGGACAAAGTGCAACGCATGCTCAGAATAAATAAAGAGATGAAAGCTATTGGCCACTGCCCTGTTTATAGTCCCGACGTATGTGTTTTACGTCACCGCGTTTGGAACGATCGGATTTTCCGACAACTTTGTGTGACCGTGTGTATGCAAGACAAGTTTGAGCCAACATCCGTAGGAAAAAATCCATGGATTTTGCTGTCGGAATGTCCGAACAAAGTCCGACTGTGTGTACGGGGCATTAGTACTGACAACAAATTCATGTAGTTCCCATTTGTGACACTTTTACTGTACAGCACAAAGCCTCATACACACTATGAGAATATTGGACGAATGATCGTCAGTTTCTTTTTTGCACGATAGTCTTATATTGAAAACCAATAGGTTACTAAAGTTGCAAAAATTCCTGTATGACAGAATACAACTTCGGAAGTGATGGAATGTGTTGTATTGTAATGCATTCTTTAATTTCCAAGCATGCGTGGTCTTCCGATTTTCTTTTACTGTACCGATTAAACAAAATTAATTTGTTGTGGTATCGTATGAGAAAAAATGTTTGCGTTTGTCTCTTTGGATAATTTTGCATGAACTGTTGTGATCAGCTCTTGAACGCTGTATACTAAATAAATAGATTATTGTACAAGCGCTTCAAAAGCAGTATTTTTCGTCCAATTTTCTCATTGTTTGTACTAGGCAGGTTTATAAAGAAATACTGCCATATCTGTGATAAGAAAGTGGAGGTTTATAAAACCTCTTCCATGTTTGGGCAAATTGTTGACGGTTTTAAACAAGTATTATGTCACATCTTTAACCACTTCAGCTCCGGAAGTTTTACCCCCCCTTCCTGATCGGGCTATTTTTGCGGTATGGCACTGCGTTGCTTTAACTGACAATTGCGTGGTCATGCGACGCTGTACCCAATAAAAATTGATGTCCTTTTTTTCTTTTGGTGGTATTTGGTCATCTCTGCGGTTTTTATTTTTTGCACTAGAAACAAAGAACATCCTACAAGTTTGAAAAAAAAAAAAAAAACCTGGAAGTGCAGAATTAAACAATTACACACACACACACACACACACACACACACACGTGATACTGCACAGAGCGGCCACCCTGTAGCAGTAAATCTACATTTTGCAGCAAGATTTGCAGGATTGGATATTTCATATGTTGTCCATTACTATTTCTACTTATCCAAGTAAATTCTGTCTGCAAAACTCCACCATTTCACAGGAGAAAAGCATGCAACAGCTTTGTTAGAGCTACAACGGATTCATATACACCTTTCCAACATAAACATGATTGCACCATTTGTTGCACTACCCGGAGACCGATTCCTAGATTGTATGCTTAAACCAGCGGGGGGGCTCAGATCCCTCCTGTATTGAAATGTAATTGTACTGTCTGCCCTAATGTTTTAAAGTGCTGTGCAAACTGTTGGCGCTATATAAATACTGTATAACAATAAATTGGTTTTAAAAAAAAAGTAACTATGACATTCTAGGAGTTCCAGGCCTGACCTCCAAGCTAATGCTGGTCACAGTCCAATAACGACAATTTTATTCTGCATTTTTGCATGAGTCGCTACAGACAGATAGACATACATACATAGACATACATACAGGTCATACAAGCTCTATCAAAGACTGATTTGCATTCATTCCTCATGATCCTATGTTATTTCTATATGATCCACTTACTGAATGGTAGTGCTTGATTCTTTGCTGCATGGTCTATAAATATATAGGTCCATGTTTAACCAA
Organism: Aquarana catesbeiana; assembly: GCF_042186555.1. Classification (NCBI taxonomy): domain Eukaryota; kingdom Metazoa; phylum Chordata; class Amphibia; order Anura; family Ranidae; genus Aquarana; species Aquarana catesbeiana. The sequence continues at coordinate 692,669,360 of NC_133324.1, forward strand.
CATAACAAAAATATAATTGGATATAAACCTAGGCCTAATCAGTCTTTCAGAATAACATGAATATGCACTGTACAATATTGTATCACATAGAAAAGGGCGGAATAATGTATGCAATGTGGTGGCTCCAAGGAGACTCAGTTAATAGGATCTTCACTGCATCTGAGCACCACACACCAAAAACACCATGTTTCATATTCAAAGCAGATTCCCCCATCCATCCATGTCCCTATGCCTTATTTTGCTGAGAAATCACTTTGAAAAACAACCCCCTAGCATTTCTGGCCGTGGTCATCTTGAGTAAGGACAAATCATTTATGTAGCATTTACTTTCTGGAATCAATCTGCCCTTAGCTCAACCATGTAGGTGGAGTGTGCGCTTAGCCGAGAAAACCCCACCTCCTCTCCTGAAGACTTCTGGGATGTATGACATCATTTGCCTAGACAAGAAACCAGGAAGTAACTGAAGGAATGTTAAAAAAAAAAAAAAAAAAAAAAAAAAAAAAAAAAGAAGGAAGATGGTGTTTTAAAAACAAAGTAAATAGGATATACTTTCCTATCCATTTACTAATTCTAGCAGCACGAGGATTAAAATGAATCAATGTTGATTGGGAGAGTGAAGTTCCACCTTAATGAGCAGTCACCACCGCAAAGGAAGACATGATTTTAAGTAAAAAAAACAAATAAAAGAATGCGTCAACAAGAATGGGAGAATACAATGCGCACATGTAATGACATCTTCAAATAAAAGCAGCAATAAGCCCAAAACCAAAAATGGGCCTTTTCGGCAATTTGCCAAAAGAGAAATCACGCCGATAATGGGGCGGGTCCTGGCCAGGGGCCCCGCCCCTGGTGCCACCCATTACAGGGGTGTTGTCAGGGCCAATCCTAGGTGGGTGCAGTTCACCTGGGTGCAACAGAGGTGGGGGCGCTGAAGAGCCAGAGTCCTCCCTGCCATCCTCCTCCTCCTCTCCTTGTCCGTGTCGAGAGGCGTCTCTCCCCGCTGGTCGCCGTTGCGTTTCCCAAGCCCGTCCCCCCTCCCTCCTCCTGTCAGAGGAGGAGAGCGAAGCAGCTGGAGATCGGAGCGGCTGTCTCTGTGTGGAGAGAGACTAGCCCCGCAACAACGTAGCCGACGGGGCGGTCCGTGCCTGCAGTGACGTGTTCTTCTCCTCCTCTCTGTCTTAACTCCTGCCTGCTGTGATCTTTTCTCCACCTGTTTTTATGTAGAGAGGGGGGTTTGTCCTGGGGGGGGGGGGTCTGTACTAATGGAGGGGGATTGGTTTGTCCTGGAAGGGTCTGTACTAATGGAGGGGGGTTGGTCTGTCCTGGGGGGGGTCTGTACTAATGGAGGGGGGTGGTTTGCCCTGGGGGGGTATTGCTGGGTCAGGTGAGAGGGCCGATCGGCCATCATCTACTAACGTCCATAGGAACTGTAGTCTCTGACCATCTCCTGTACCATGTCCCCAGTCTCTGACCATCTTCTGTACCATGTCTGCAGTCTCTGACCATCTCCTGTACCATGTATGTAGTCTCTGACCATCTCCTGTACCATGTATGCAGTCTCTGACCATCTCCTGTACCATGTCCCCAGTCTCTGACTATCTTCTGTACCATGTCTGCAGTCTCTGACCATCTCCTGTACCATGTATGCAGTCTCTGACCATCTCCTGTACCATGTCCCCAGTCTCTGACCATCTCCTGTACCCTGTCCCCGGTCTCTGACCATCTCCTGTATAAAAATATTTTTTAAAAACAAACAGTCATTTTCGGTATCGGTCAGTTTCGGTAGCGGTTTCGGTTTTCGGTCTAGTGTATTTTTCATTTTCAGTATCAGTTTCGGCACCAAAAAACCCATTCGGTGCACCCCTAATAAAAGCTGATCATTGTAAGCACCCCTATCAGTGGTAAATGGTTTGTCTCTCCCTTAAACTGCTAAGAATCGGTAAACTGCAATACAATAAATGGTTTAATTTTTAGTTTAATACTGCTTTAACTGGGTTTAATAACACTTTTTAACCAGTAATAATTTTAGTCCTTTTTCCAGTCCGGTGTATATTAAATGACAAATAAGATTCCAGTGAGGTAAACAATTTAGGAAGAATCCAATAATTATCACAAGCATCCTACTTCACTGTAATGGAAATTTGTAAGTTCTGTATATAATTGTATTCTATTTTGTATGTATTGCACACTGCCCTCACTGTGCACATGACACTAATAATGTTTACATTCTTTCAAGTCCTGATTAGAATTAGTCTGCCTATGTAACACCCCTTGTTACCATAAACGTACAAATGTAATATTAATGTGATAACTATGTAGTCATGTGTATAAAAACCTTCAATTGCGTCATAATAAAGCAGAACAGTTATTTGGAAAGATGCTGAGCGTATCTTTTGTGTCTGTTCCCTACTGCAGTAGTTAATCTGGAACCACTAATCAATATGAGGATAGGATTTGCCTATCATCAAATGTTCTGGTCATACACAAATATGTACATATGCCCAGGGCCGTCTTTACTATTGATTGGACCCTGGGCAGACATTTTCTTGGGACCCCCCCATGCAATTTCGTGCTCCACCTGCTCTGAGACATACAATAAATAGCAGCTAGACTCAAAATCAGCTTACTAAATGAGATCAGGCAGTGATTGCGATTGGTTGCTAGAGGTTACAGCATATCATTACCGCTCATTGGCTGCTAAAGGTCACAGCACGTGACTTCTGCTTGTTAATTGGTTGCTAGAGATTACTGTACATCAATACCGCTCACTGATTGGTTGCTAGACTGTACTCAGGGAGGCATGATATACATATGAATGCCGCCTCTATTTACATATCAATGCAGACGGTCCAACATATTTACATATCAATGCCAGTTATTCACATGTAACCGCAGGGTCTACAGGTGAGTATACAACAATAGGGCAGAGCTTGGCAGCATTAGTAACAGAACTTCACACTGAGATATCGGGACACAGCACGGGACTGGCCCAGGCCCTGGAAGGATCCTGATTTTACGATTTGGATCCGCCCAGATGTCTGGACCCTCAGTTGGCTCAGCCTCTCAGCGACTGAGCCAGCAGCTCCTGCCCCCTCAACAGCCCGGTGCTCCAGTGAGTGCAGGAGGGGCAGAGCAGAGAGCCGGTGACTGACAGTCACCAGCTCTCTGCAGACAGAATACTGAGAACTGAGCTATCAGCAGTTTGATTGCTTAGTTCTTAGTGTGGAGCCAGCGGGGGACAGATGCAGATGGGATTGGTGCTGCAGCCATATAGGTGAGTATGATGGTCAGAGTTCTGCTTTACAAGGAATTATAAGAGAATGAAATAATGCCAAATTCAAGTGTTTACACTACATCCATTTAATGATTTGAAATCACCAACTGTATTTATTAGGATTTTTCTTTTCTATCTACTTACCTTACTTACCTACCTTCAGCTGTTAAACTAGCAATCCCAAGTATTAGGGTAACTAAAACAGGATATTTCCAACCCAGGGCGGTATTGTATATACTAAATAGGAAAACTGATGCAGAATTACATACAAAAAAAAAAAATGGTTTTAATGTACAAAAGGTCAGCTAAAGTGCTTGCTTCTCAAAGCCATACTTGTTACTGATGAATATTATATATACACTCCTATGGATATGTCAGTATCATTTCAAAACCACGCTGTGAGATATACAATTCCACTACAAAACTGCTCTGTACAAGTCAATGGAGCCTTGTATTAATGTTAGCTTCAACACACCTTCGTGAGAGATTCATAGGTACAATTGATATGTCTCTTGAGCTTTATCCTTGCCTAATAAAAATAATTACATGGTTACTCAGAGAATAAATTATAGAAAAATAAACTATATGACCTTGAAACAAAAAAACAAAAAAAAAAGTAAAAAATGCACAAAATGACAAGGACCAGGTCATGTTTATCTGTGTGATTTTAGAAACATTCCAGCTAAAAAAAAATTAGAAAACAGTACTTCAGACAGCAACATTCAATTCACAATATAGCCAACTGTGCATCTCAAAATATGGTAGATGTGACAGGCGTATCAAGGGTCATTAAACGGCTAACAGGTACAGATGGCACACATTTTGTGAAGCTCCAGGTTAGGTTTAATGTTGCATGTGCACAGAGATAAAACAGTTTCAGAAAAGAATTCTAGCTGTACTTTTAAAATGACGTTAATTCTGCCCATACGGTTTTCTAACCATTTCAAACAAGCTTGCAAAAATTATCAGAGCCGGTTCACACGGGAATGTGGCATGCGTGCATTCCCATGCAGTGCGATTTTGCAGCCCATTCAAATTGCACCAGAACGTGAAAAAAGTAGCACAAGCACTACTTTGAAAAAACACAGCGTTACCAAGTGATTTGGTGCCCACAAACGCATTGCGTGTGTGATCTGCACGTGGGTGCCCTTAACATTACTTTGGCACCCCGCATGCAAATTGCAAGGGCAGTGTGTTTTAACGCATTGCGGGAAACATGCCTCCCCTGCAATGTGTTGTGTGAAAAACCAAAAGTTCATTATTTATTCTAATTTTTTTTGTAACATTTTTTGTTTATTTTTAACAAACTTTCATCAGAGTAGTTCAGTGTCGCCATAGTAACAATCCTGTTACAATGATGTTCATTGTAACAACGTTTTCAACATTGGGTTGCATTCAAGACAACTGTGATCTGTGATTGGCTACAGCTAATCACATGGTACAGCTAATCACTTGTATAGGAAGCAGAGCTGTTATGAATGAAATTCATTCATAATAGCTTTGTTAACATTGTGATCATATAGCGATCACATGATCCTCTGGCCAACAAAGGAGGCCTGTTACCAGGATCCACATTCTGGTGGACACAGCGATCGCGGGAAGAAGCGCACAGCTCACTCCTAAACCGGAGCAGGCACAATGACGTACATGTATGCGATTGTGCCTGCATGTGCCACCCCACACTGCAGTATAATTACTGTGGCAGGTCAGCAAGTGGTTAAAAAGATATTTTAACTAGTACCTCAATCCATAGGTTTAGGCAGCTTTAAATTTGAAAACGCAGGAGTTAATTTTTGTGCTCATTAGCGAATTTTAATATGCAAGTCTTTAATTTAATTGTACAACCTATTGCTTCACTGTAAACATGCCACATTCTTTATATCCAAAAAATATATTCAACAAAATGATGTAGCGCAACTAATACAAATATACAAACAATTGTGCAAAAATATATGTGCCAAAAAAAATAGTCCAATAAATATCCAAAAATATAAAAAAAATAAAGGATATCCAATTCAAATGATATCCAATTTAAATCCACTCCAATCACCAGTGTGACATGCAATTCGAAAACGTGAATGTTCCACCCTTGTGGATAAACCTCTCACTGCCGTGACCCCGGCATTACCAGTAGGTCTCACTCACCCTCTCTGGGGATGAAGACAAACAGCTACCGCTTCAGATGCCTCTTACTCGGATAGATGGGTTAGTAGATTTCCAATCCCCACGGCATGCACGCAGAAAGAAAAAGCACACAAATCTAGTGCTCGCTGCTTAAAACTTCACATTTATTTACAATGTAATATCCTACCCCTATTGTTTTTAGCTGGTTAGTGGGCATGGAGGAGGGAGGGAGTGGGCTGTTATTTACCACTGTGTATAAGCCCACATGTGTGACTCTAAAGTCACATGGGCTGCTCAGATGTGATAGGGAGGAAATGCTCAGCATAGAAACTCATTGAGAACTGAGCATGTGCAGAGCTGCCAAAACTGCTCTGCAAAAACCCTAGCTGAATTGGGGACACGGATCAGTGGCCGCCCGTCCATTAGGGGCGCCGCCCCCTCTCTCCTCCCCTCCCCCTATATGCAGTGGATAGATTCACTCTTCAGCAGCCAGGGTTTTGTTTTTTTTAAGCACCTGATTAGAGCCATAGGCTCTAATAGGCTTCAAAATAGTGTGAGCTTGGGTCGCAGAGGATGCATCCAAAGCCCACCCAGGTATGTTGCAACAGCGAATAAATATTCGCTGTTGCAACACTGATCCTCCTCCCGGCCGAAGGGGAAGCAGGTATGAAAACAGTTTCCTGAATGGCCAAAACAGTAAGGACAGCAGGTGGTGGAGGGGGGATGTTAGCGCCGCCGGGAGGGGGGGGTAGCTGGCAGTTGTGCTAGTGCCGCTCCACCGGCGGCCGGGGGAGGGGGGTGGTTTGCCCCCCTCCCCAAAAGAAAACCCCACCAGCCACTACTGACATGGACAGAAGTGGGAGATAGCAGGATCAACCAGGTTTTTGCAGAATACAGGAAACGCATCTCATAGTGACTGGGTATGTAAGAGTTGACGGATTCTAAAGGGAGTGAATGCACCTCGTCTGCGATCAGCTGTGAGAACCCCAGCGGGAGTGCCGTGATAAGCTGCGAGTAGGCAAGCGGTCTGTGTCCAGGACCGATCACTTGCATGTGATCAGTGCTTGAGTGATTACATGAGAGTGTGCGCCATTAGCTGCGAGAGTCGGGAGCCTCCTATTGCTTTCGAAAGGGCTGCATACTTGAAGATAATCGATTCATGAAAATCGATTCATGAAATTTGAGCCCGAGTGCTTTCACACTGGGGCGGTGCGCTCGTGGGGCGGTAGGAAAAGTCCTGCAAGCAGCATCTTTGGGGAAGTTTTGAAAATGCCCCTGCCCATTGCAATGAATGGGCAGCTCTTCGGAAGCGCCGCAACACAGACATTTTGAACCTCTTCTTCGGCCGCTAGCTAGGGTTAAAAGCGCCCCACTAGCGGCCAAAAAGCACCGCTTAAACAGGGTTAAAGCACCGCTAAAACGAGCGGTGCTTTACCGCTAACGCACGGGTGGCCCCAGTGTGAAAGGGGTCTAAGAGATTGCACCAAAATCAATCTGAATGTGAGCTGTTAACAAAAAGTACATTAGAACAAGGTTACATAAAACATATAGGCAAAGACCAGGCCTTCAGGAACAGACTGATCAATCAAGGTTGAGCTGTTTAGTCACAGTAAAGCCTCGTACACATGATCGGATTTTCCGATGGGAAATGTGTGATGACAGGCTGTTGGCGGAAAATCCGACCATGCGTACGCTCCATCAGACAATTGTTGGATGGCAGATTTATAAAATTTTCCGCAGACAAATGTCTGTTGTCGGATTTGCCGAGCGTGTGTACACAAGTCCGTCGGACAAAAGTCCAAAGTACAAAACATGCATGCTCGGAAGCAAGGATGAGCCAGAAGCGGTCGGTCTTGTAAACTAGCGTTCGTAATGTAGAATTAACATTCGTGACATGGCAAATTATGAAATCTAATAATGAAGCTGCTTTGCTGGTGATACTGATGGAGTTATTGCAAACACATTTTCAAAGGCTTTTTTTTTCTAGTGATATCAAAAATAAATATTATGCTTTTTTTTCTGTAGTTTTTAAGATCAAAGATACAACTGTGTTGGCGTCCCTTGTTATTTTTACATTGTAATTTTTAAAATGCAACTGCCTACTCCCAAACTGTTATTTGAAGTAAAACACATAGCCAAGTATTATTCTACACAATTTTTTTTATTGTGCATTAAAAAAATAAAATTAGACATTCTATCTGCCAATACAACTTAACCAAAAAGTGCATTCTATGCATCCAAAAATATAGAAAAAATATACCAAATCAAATCATTTAACCAAAAAAATAATGTCAAAGCAATAAACTCCAAGGCCAATAATAAATAACATGATATCTCCTCTGATTCCCACTTCATGGCTGGTTGATGAACGGTCGTTCAGAAATGAACTGAAAAGCACGAAATGAAAAGCGCAAATCAGCACTCACTAAACTTCTACTAACACGAAATTAGCAGAAGGAGCCCAAAGGGTGGTGCTAAAGAGCTGAAATACCATGTAGTACCTCACTACATTCGAGATTGCTGGCCAACAACTGTATGCTGTGTATATGCAAGACAAGTTTGGGCCAACGCCCTTCGGACAAAAGTCCGCGGTTTTGTTGGCGGAAAATCCGATCGTGTGTACGAGGCTTAACAGTAGATATGTTTACCACAAACTGAAGACAGCATTTCAGGAGAAGAACCTCAAAACACCTGTGAAGCATAGCAGTGAAAATGTTAAGGTTTGCTTTGCTGCAATAGGGCCTGGGCAGCTTGCACTCATCAAGTCAACTATACATTCTGCATCATGTCATAGCGTGCTTGATAAGAATGTGAAGTCATCTGCACAAAAGTAAAATTTAGTCTTGATGTTAGTTTTTCAGCACAAATATGATCCAAAAGCACACTAGCAAACCCACTAAGGAATAGAGCAGGGGTGCTCAACCTTTTGAAGAGCGAGGGCCATAAAAGTGACTTGGGAACTGGTCACGGGCCACAATGAGCGGATCGGCGGATGACAGGTCCATGTCCACCCTGCATATGCAGAGCAGACACAGCCTGCTCTACTATAGGGGCCCTCCGATCTGACCCACTCAGATGTAAAGGGACTGATCCCCTTCTCCCTTTTTTTTAGCAGATCGGATTAGAGGTAGGTGGGTATAAAAAGGGACACAAGGGCGTTAACATCTGCCGCTCCATAAAAGGTGAATGGAGGGTCTGATTGGGTCTGCCTGAAAGGTGGACCAATCGTATGAAAGGGGCCCAAGGCTGCTTTCACACTCATGTTCTGCGCTTTACCTGCACTGCACCTGCGGGTTAGCTGCACTTTGTCATAGACTTCTATCCTGCAGGTGTAGTGCACCAAACCCGCAGGTAATAACAGAAGTCTATGGCTCAGTGCAGGTAACCCGCAGGTACACTAAGGTGCACCTGCAGATCAGTTTGAAAGTAGCCCAGTAACCAGTGCAGACTGATATGCCCATATATACACTCTGATTTTAGAATATATACTTACCTTTAATAATAATAATAATAATAATAATAATAATAATAATAATAATAATAATAATAATAATCTTCCATTCAGGAATCTCTCTTACTACAGGTAATGCCAGCTGTTACTGTCCCAGGCGGAGTGCAATGGGTATCAATCCACCTGTGACCGGAGCTGGCGCTATACAGGGAAGCATCGGCTTATGCGGCTCTGCACCATCCGCAGCCAGCTTCCTTCAGTGCTGGCTCCATTCAGAACACTGATTGCTCTGGGATGGCGGGTCAGGAACCCGCAATATGGGCTTAACGACCCGCCATCCCAGAGCAGGAGGTCTCTAGACCTTAATCCTAGAGAAAATTTATGGAGGGAGCTGAAACTTCGAGTTGCCAAACAACAGCCAAGAAACCCTAAAGTGGATGTAAACCCAATTCATGAAATTTGAGCTGCGCACATATCTGCAGTGTGTTCATATATCTCTCTTCAAAGCTTCTTCTGTTATCAGCATGATAACTTCTGACAAGTTCTCCGACACAGGAGATAAAAAAGGAGGCTGAATTTTGTGTCGTGGGAGGTTGCCCACACTCAGTGTTGAACAGGAAGAGAAAATCTGTAACAATCTGAACTTTATAAAGAATATATAAAGCTGAAGACAGAAGATATACAAGTAAAACTTATGGCTGTTCACTTCACAGGGCATATGTGAGGGTTTACATCCACTTTAAGGATTTAGAGAAGATCTGTAAAGAAGAGTAGACCAAAATCCCTCCAGAGATGTATGCAAACCTGGTCACCAACTACAAGAAACGTCCTAACTCTGTGCTTGCCAACAAGGGTTTCTCCATCAAGTCATGCTTTGCTTGGGGATCAAATATTTATCTTACTCAGTGAACTGCAACTTAATTTATAGCATATGTTTATAAGTTTTTTCTAGATTTTTGGTTGATATTCTGTCTTTCAATTTAAAATACACCTATGATAAAAAAAAAAATTTATAGACCCTTCATTACTTTGTAAGTGGGCAAACTTACAAAATCTGCAGGGGATCAAATAATTATTTTCCCCACTGTATGGTCCCAGCTGCCTTGATATCAAGATTCTCCTGTGTAGTTCTGGGCCGATTCCTCACCGTTCTCATGATCATTGAAACTCCATGAGGTGAAATCTTGCATCCCTTGTGATCACAATAGGCATGTGACAGGTACTCTTTATGAAGTACTTGGAGTAAGCTTTATGGCGTCTATAAGACCCAAAATCCCTCCTCTGCCCTTAAAAGCATTTGATGCATTTGAACATATATATATGTTACATGTAAAACAAAAAAAGTGTCAGAAAAGGCCTGGAGCTAAAGTGGTTAAATTACGGAAGAAATGCACTGTGGGAAACTAATGTCACAAAAAAAAAAAAAAAAAAAAAAAAGGCGAGAGGAGACTTATGGCCCATACACAAGATCTGAAAATCGGATGACAGATTGTGTTTTTTTTTTGCATGCTAGTCGCATATCCAAAATGGAGGTTACTAAAGTGATGAAAACTGTCGTATGACAGAAAAAAAAAAAAAAAATAATAATCGGAAGTGATGTCATCTGTTGCAGTGCGTTTCTACTGTATTTTAGGGTGACAACTGTACTGATCATACGATTTCCATTTAATGAGAAAAAATTTCGTGTTTGTCCGATTGAATAATAACAATCGGATGAACTGTCGTGATCGGTTCTCGAAACCTCTGTACTAAAGATCCGATCATATGATCGCTTTGAAAGCGGTAAAGCCTGCCCGATTCTCTTGCGATTATCGGTAGCAGCGGCTATAGCCCCTAGCGATAATCACAGTCTTCTCCAGGCAGGGATAGCTTCCCCCGCCCACCGGGAGAAGACAATGACTTGGCAGGAAGGATTCCTGTATCAACACGGTCGTTGCAAAAAAAAAAAAAAAATCCCTCTGTGTATGACCTGCATAACTAAGGTAAGAAAAGTAAGTACTGGGTGTGAAATGTCTGGTTGTCCTTGGACTCATCTTGAAGCAACTGATTTTTGATATTTAAAAGTATACTGTACACCAAATGTGATTACTGTAAAGACCTATCTTGCGATAAGCATTTAGCATACCTGCTATTCCATGGCAGAGACCGGATTAGCATGTTTAACAGCTTTACATATAGCAACTGTTCAAGTCTAAACGTGACAGGCTTGCATCTGTTTTAGCAATACTGTACTAGAACGTGGAGGCCTGGGTGAAATCGTACAACCTCCTCATCCGCACAGCTGTTGGAAATTACATATGGTTTCAAACTGTCCTGCCACCCCCTTTGGTCTACTGACATCGCTAAGGCAACATCTGCTTGCCACCTCATTTGTTGGATATTTTAGATTTCTTATTCGTCTTCGAATTGTTGCCTTGATTCCTAAAAACTTTTTTTGGAATAGAATTATCCTGAACGCTTCATCCTTTCTTCTAATCCCCAATCAAAAAAAGAAAGCATTCACAGCAGATGGAATTCATTATAAAAGGAAGCTATGGAGTGGAGACAGCCCTATGACAAATCAGCTGATCCCTCTGCTGCCAGGTCAGCTGCATACACAAACAATACACTGAGACATTTAAATGAAATGGCCTTCAAAACAAGGCCCTGGGAGAAGGCTGTCAATCTAGCTGAGAGATCAACTAGGAAAGGGCACTTCACCTCAGTGTAGTTGTAAAGCAATGGTGATGTGTCATTTCTTTTCTTCCATCATTAAAAGAAGTATGGGTTTCTTTTTTTTCCCCATTCATACTTACCTAGGTGGATGCAGCATTGATCCGACACTGCATCCGTCTCCCAGCGCCTCTACACTGAGAGCCTAGTCATCAAACACCGCTGACCACTCGTTTTTCAGAGCTCCGTGAGCAGAGAGCTGTAGACTATCAGTCACAGCTCTGTGCTCTTCTCCCTCCGCTCTCATTGGAGCGCTGGGCTGTGGAGAGGCGGAGAGCGGCCCACTCAGGATCTCAGCGGCTCGCTGAGATGGGCGTCAGTCCAGGCACTTGGAGGATCCAGGCTCCCATTGTTGGGATGATATCCATGACGTCCGCTCTCTGCTGAAAACTGGTCACAGGAGTGCAAAACAAATTGCAGTCCTGTGATCCACAGGAGAAGACCAGCCAAACGAGCTTTGGCAGGACTTCTCCTTTATTGGTTATTCAAAACGAATCAAGTTTTTAATCCTCTTAAAATCTTACACTTTTAGGGCTTCTCACTTCTTTGTGTTCTGTTCACATCATAGATGTGTGCAGAAAAAACAGCTCAAGGAACACGTTGTACAAGTGGTTAAAATGGAACTATCCTTTACCGACACAGGACAAAGGAACGCATTCCAGGGAATTCATAAAGGCCAGCACAGACAAATTTTGCGAAAGTGCCTCATGTTCTAAAAGTGGTGCAGCATGTGCTAAATTTATGTACCTGTCTAGAACCTGTATTTGAATTTGACACATGCTGCGCCATTTTTAGAATGCACGTGGCACACTTTCACAAAATCTGTCTGCACCAGCTTCGCTCTGTACACCAAAAGAGTTGGTTTTAATTAGCTCCACTTTCGTAAAATATGACCTGTTGGTATATAGCAGGGCCACCAATTATGTCAAAAAGTCACCAGGACAATGAATTAGAAAAAGTTAGCAAAGATTGAGGATTTAAAATGTAATATAAAAATGAATGGTACTTCAACGCAGTAATGTAGGTTATATGGAGGTGCATGTTACAATTTAGCAGAAGTATAAATGGGTCCTTAAGGATAAGTTCACCTTTTGTAACATGTTACACCCATATTCACGATGTTACATTTAACATGTAATGCCGCGTACACACGGTCGGACTTTTCGTCTACAAAAGTCCGACAGCCTGTCCGGCAGACTTGCGGCAGACTTGCGGCAGACTTTCTTACGAACGGACTTGCCTACATACGATCACATAAAAGTCCGACGGATTTGTACGTGATGACGTACACCGGACTAAAATAAGGAAGTTGATAGGCAGTAGCCAATAGCTGCCCTAGCGTGGGTTTTTGTCCGTCGGACTAGCACACAGACGAGCGGATTTCTGGGTCCGGTGTAGTTACGACGTAAAGATTTGAAGCATGTTTCAAATCTAAAGTCCGTCAGATTTGAGGCTGGAAAAGTCCGCTGAAAGTCAGCTGAAAGTCGGGGGAAGCCCACACAGGATCGGATTGTCAGCCAGCTTTAGTCCGTCAGACTTTTGTAGACGAAAAGTCCGACCGTGTGTACGCGGCATTACAAATCCACCAGCCTCAACACCCCCAGGCTCCCCGTTGTGACAGGCGGCCAGGGGATCTTCTCCCCCGGCTCTCTGTCACACCCTGCAAAGAACGTGGCTGTGCAGGGCTCAATCCGCCCGGCTGCATCATTCATTCATTTACAGAGTTCTGTGAATAGAAAACTACAAAGGTCCGTCAGCCTTTGCGGCTTTTTGTTTGTAGTTCTCAATGAACTACCACAGTGCTGTTGAGCATTATGGCAATTCATTGATGCTTCCTGTTAGTGTGTAACTGCTTTGCCATATGATGTATGTCCAAACAGCTTACACACAGTCTGCAAGAGCCCTGCATTGCACCCGCGATCAGCTCTCCAGGCTGCCAATAAAAAAAAAAAATATATATATATATATATATATATATATATATATATATATATATATATATATATATTTTAATAATAATAATAATAATAACTGCTTGCTTTCCGCCCACCGGGGCGGAAATACTGGTAATCTATTTGTGTGAAGAAAATGATAAAAAAATTTGTTTGGGTACAGTGTAGCACGACCGTGCAATTGTCAAAGTGCGACAGCGCTGAAAGCTGAAAAATGGCCTGGGCAGGGAGGGGGTCTAAGTGCCCAGTAGGCAAGTGGTTAAATGCACTTTTTTTGTTTTACCTGTAAAAAAGATGTGCATTTTTTTATTTTAAAAGGTGAACTTATCCTTTAAACTTTAGAAGACACCAACTGCAATCTAGGAACCAGAAAGATGCACAAGAGAGCAGGAACATGAACCTCAACAGACATAATTTGCCTGCCCCTCTACTAAGCAAGATAAAGAAGAGTGTGCACGAAATCAACCATACTTGGTGTTATGCCCCGTACACACGGTCGGACTTTGTTCGGACATTCCGACAACAAAATCCTAGGGTTTTTTCCGACGGATGTTGGCTCAAACTTGTCTTGCATACACACGGTCACACAAAGTTGTCGGAAAATCCGATCGTTCTAAACACGGTGACGTAAACATGTAGGTCGGGACTATAAACGGGGCAGTGGCCAATAGCTTTCATCTCTTTATTTATTCTGAGCATGCGTGACACTTTGTCCGTCGGATTTGTGTACACATGATCGGAATTTCCGACAACAGATTTTGTTGTCGGAAAATTTTATAAAAGAAACAAAAGTGTGGCGCTATATATCACATCCACAGCCGTGTGTATTACAATAAAGACATATAAAAATAGTGAATACTACCAAAAAATGTATGATCATAAAATAGATAATTAATCAGTGTTGATCACATATAAAGTAAATACACAATAATGCTTAATCATCAGATGTGCCAGTGATTAGTAGAAACCCGTGCTGGTTCCATGAGCCAGACACCAAACATAAAACTTTAAAAGTCCATAAAAAATGTGTAGAAAAATAGTGAAGAAAACATCAACAGAGTTCAAAGGGGGTGATGCATGGCCAGATGGTATTCACAGAGTTTTAGTCGCACCAAATCTGGCGAGTGGGCAGAAGTCGTACCAAATCTGGCGAGTGGGCAGAAGGGAAACTACAAGTGTGCATAGATTGTACATCAGTGCCGGAGCCAACACCAGGAGTAGAAGAGGCTTACCGGAAAGAATTGACCTGAAATGGCGTACGCCAGACAAGTCAAAAAAGCATAATAACCACTGGTTCTGGAACATGCGTCTTGTCAGATGTCATCAACAGATGGTGGAAAGAAAAAGGGGGTCCGCACAGCTTTCTCTCCCATAGGTAATCCAGCATAAGCCAAACGTGTAGTTTCATATGCCATGCAAGGAGCAAACAAAACTCACATAGCGTAATAACGTTTTAAAACACTAGTTTATTAAAATAATAAAAAACAAACTCACATTTGGAAGAACGAAACAGAGCTCAAATATCAAATAGCGGCGATCGTGAGGGGTCCACCCGACATGTTTCAGCTAAGGAGCCGTCATCTGGGGAAAATTTTATAGCCTGCTCTCAAACTTTGTGTGTCGGAAAATCCGATGGAAAATGTGTGATGGAGCCTACACATGGTCGGAATTTCCGACAACAAGGTCCTATCACACATTTTCCGTCGGAAAATCCGACCGTGTATACGGGGCATTAGAGTGGCTTTATTACTATAACACAGGACATATCTTCACCCCATTTTCCACCGGAGTGACTTGAAGCATGTTTCCAGAAGCAATCAGGGTTCGTGATCTGGTGAGTTTGGGAATGCATTCCCAATGCATGGCAACCAAAAAATATGATTTTCACTACTTTTTTCATAACAGTGCAAACGCAATGCGTTAAAATGCATGCAAACATGCATAAACAGAATCGATTGCAAGGCAAATCAAGCCCAAATGAGGAAAAAAAAAAAAACACATAAAACACACGACATGTAAAACGGTTGTCCATGCATTACAACTTCCCCGCTGTTGGCTGTTGCACTGTTGTATTCCGACAGCAGGGACTCCCATTCCCCCCTCCCTATTAGAATACACCGAGTGGCTGATCGCATGCTGGTTTTCCAACAGGACCATTTGCCAGAAGCAGGTCTAGCAATCGGCTTCTACTGCACGAACCTGGCTACAAATGTAGCCTGTTCCTGCTGGACCAAAGGAATTTCAATGTTTATACCCAGCTTTAGGGCTTCTTCATACACAGTGGAGTCTGCTCTGATCAGCAGGGAATCTGTGAGCAGATTCCCTGCTGTATCCAGTCAGAGCGGGACAGACGGCAGTTTTTTGGCATCTGTGCTTGTTCAGTTTGTGTCCGGCAGACATGGGCAGACTTATGATAGCTCTATGGGCGGCCTGATGTAAATGGACTCTGTGTCAGTTTACATCAGGCTATCTCCAATTCGCCAGATTTAGGTCTGGAAGAACAGAAAAGGACAGTCCTTTAGGCCGGGTTCACACTAGTACTACACAACTGTCATCCTACTTTGCCCTGCGACATGGGTCCTACATTAGTCCATCTTTGGTCCTACTTCCATCTGACTTGAACGAACAAGATAAGATTTTGCTCCGACTTTGAGGTAGTCTGACTTGTCTTTTGACCAGTCAAAACAATCCCAGTGTGAGATAAATTCCTTTTAATCCTGCTGTAATCACCATGTCAGATGTCACTAGTTGGATGGTTAGAACAAGGATCCAACTTTGACCCGACTTCAATGATATTCAATGGGCTGAAGTAAGACCAAAGTCGTACCAAAGCAGTGCAGAAACCTTTTTCAAGGTCGGACTGACTTGTGTCAGGCTAGTTAAGACGGCTCTCATAGGGAATCGCTGCTTTACACACATCATGTGACATGTGCTCCCAAGGTCAGAGCGTTTGTCGTACCACTTTGGATCCATCTTTGCCCTGCAACTTGAAGTCCGACATGCGTCCGACTTCAATGAACAGCGATCTGACTTTGATCTCCGACAACACCAGGCACCGTGTCTGGTATGAATCTTTAGGGGGAACTCCACGCATAATGTTAGAAATAAACCGGCATGGGTTCCCCCTCAAGGAGCATACCAGGCCCTTTTGGTCTGGTATGGATTTTAAGGGTAACCCCCACGCCAAAAAGACGGCGTGGGGTCCCCCTCCAAAATTCATACCAGACCCTTATCCGAGCACACAGCCCGGCAGGTCACGAAAGTAGGTGGGGACGAGCGAGCGGCCCCCTCCCTCCTTAACTGTACCAGGCCGCATGCCCTCAACATGGGGGGGGTGCTTCGGGGCATGGGGGGGCCTGCGCCCCCCCGCCCCAAAGCACCTTGCCCCCCATGTTGATGGGGACAAGGGCCTCTTCCCGACAACCCTGGCTGTTGGTTGTCCAGGTCTGAGGGCGGGGAGCTTATTGGAATCTGGAAGCCCCCTTTAAACATGGGGCCCTGAGATTCCGGCCCCCCCACCCTATGTGAATGTGTATGGGGTACATTGTACCCCTACCCATTCACCAAAAAAAAAAAAAAAAAAAAATATATAATAATATGTGTCAAAAATAAAACATATTACACGGTTTTAAAGTAATTTATTAAAGCAGCTCCGGCGTCTCTTCTGCCTCCTCCGCTGCTGTCTTCTGTCTCTGTTGGTCCTTCTCCCTTTCTCCGCTGTCTTCTGCCTCTGTCGAGTCTTCTCCGCTGTCTTCTCTCTCTGTTCTTCTTCCGATGTTGACGCGATGCTCTCTCCCTCTCTAACGCTGGGTGCCACTACCTATATTGGCATGGGGCGGGGTCACCGGTTGCTGTCATCCAGAGGCCCGCCCCATCATGCCCCTATTTGGAAAGCCTGTATAAAAGAACCCCAACAACTATTTCTTCTGCCTAGTAACCAGCTTTACATTGGATAAAACAATGCTACAAAATCAACACTTCAACACTCCAAAAAACGTGAATAAAGCAAGACTTAGAGAGAGAGTGATGATAATTTTTTTTTTTTTGCAAAAGTGGGCTTTTTATTGGGGGGGGGCGTTGGTTTGGAAACAAAAACAGCAGAAACACTTTTTGGAATAACCAATATTTAGGCTTCCCCTGGGAGGGTCAAATCTCACTACGCTGAAAATCAATCCATTAAATTTCTAATTATAAAAGGCCATAACGGAAGATTAGCTGCTGGACTTCTATACAAGGTCACATTATCTTCATTTCTTGCATTAAAGAGGTACCGCAGTCTTCATGTGAAAAAAAAAAAAAAAAAAAAAAACTCCACAAGCAGACGGTAAATCTTATCAATGTCTTACAGTTCTAGAAAAAATATACGTATACAGTATAGGCATAGCTTGTAATATTATACATAACAGGGGGCAGTGTATTATCTCATTACATAAAAGAGGATCTGCTTTCTTCAGTCTAAAGTTTATACGGATGTCAAACACCCATAAGGGCTCATGCACACTGGATGTTAAAATAACGTTATAAAAAACGCCAGTACCTTTGCAGTGAGTTTTTCAACTTCTTTCAACGTTTTTGCAATAGCGTTTGTTTTTTTTTTGAAGAAGAAGAAAAATTATTCCCCCCCCAATAGATCAAAAACGTTAAAAAACACTGGTGAGCGACGTTTATCAGCGTTAGAGCGTTTTTACAGCTGAAAAACATCTCTCAGAACTCACTAGTTTTGGGGGATTTTTACTGCTCAAAAACGCCACTGCCCAAAATTGCTGATAACAGCCTATGTGTGGACACATAGGACAACATGATTGAGAGTTTAATGACTAGAAAAAAACATCTACTTACATCTACTGCCAAAAACAGCTCCTGTAAAAACGTCCAAAAACGTCCAGTGTGCATGAGGCCTTATGCTTCAGGTAAGCAGAGAACAATTCATCTTTGCCTCGGATGGAAGGGCCACAATCAGATTTTTTTTTAAATGGCAAAAAAAGGTTTTCTTTTTATAAAATCAAAACTATAAAACATTTAATGTTGCTTGGTAATGCTGATAAGCCTTATTTATTCATGTTAAACCAATTGCTGATCAAAGGAAAAAAAGGCAGCTTGTAAAAGCAAAACTATCAGTCTCAATACTGGTGATCCCAAACTGCTCTCTCCTGCAGATCTAGAAGCAATGGTAGAACCACAGCACTCAGCACAGAGAATCTGTAATCTGACACACCTACAAGTATCAGTTGCTGAAGATTCGAGCGGCACTTTTAGCTCTGCAGAAGATCAAAGGCTGAAGTGGTAGGACTGGTAATTATTATTATACTTTTACATAGGACATTTCAATTAAAAGGAAACCTTTCCATGCAGGCTGCCTTTGCTGACTCTTAGTCCCGGTTCACACAGGGGCGACTTAGTAGCCTGACAAGTCGTGCTCCATGCAGTGCAATGGAACCGTTCTAATAGGAGCGACTCAAGTTTTATATTAAAGAAGTCGTTTACAAGCCGCACTGAGGTCTCACTGTGTAGGGTGGCTTCAGAGTCGGACGACTTTAAAGCCACCCCTGTGTGAATAAGCACTTAAAGTGTCACTAAAGACAAAACATTACTTATCTACTTTTTATAGAGTAAGACCCCTTTCACACCGAGCCGCCTATATCGTCGGCGGCAAAATGCCGCTATTTATAGCGATGGTTTACCGTTGGATTTGCGGCGCATTTCGTCCGCTAGCGGGGCGCTTTTACCCATCAGTTTTTGGCCATCTGTGTCCCATTGGGGAGATTTTCCTTCACTTCCTGTCCCATAGCTAAGCAGAACGTGAGAGGAAATCCCTCCAAAGTAAGGGAATCCTTGTGTGTCACCAGAACTAGTGTCTCCATTGGAATATTCCCCTTTTATTACAGCCCAAAATTTTAGATTTTTCTTTTACCTTTCTATATACTACAGTAAAAATAAGCTGAATCTCCCGAACGGGGACACAGATTGCTCCCACTCCTGGTCCCCCCTTCTTCCCCCCAGTCTTCTGGAACACATCACAGGTCCTAGAAGACTGTGGGACCATTCACAAAACACAGCGCGCCTTGCGCACACGCAGTTGGAAGCCGATTGTGAAGCCTGAAGGCTTCATTGCCGGTTTCCCTTAGTCAAGATGCTGGTCCCTGCACCAGAAGCCGACTCCGAACACGAATCGGCTCAGGCGAGGACACCGCTGGAGGACACCGCAAGTGTCGTTATATGAAAAGTCGGCAGCTCCTCTTTAAATTCTGCCAATGCTAATTTAGTTAATGCTAACGAATCAATACTAGAACAAATAATGATGTCCAATTTTACTGTGGACATTCTTGATCAGTTTCTACTTACCAGTCCTTTGCCTTAAAAATAAAAACTGATGCCGCCGCAACCACAAGTAAAGCTGGCCAGAGATGTCAGCAGACTGATTGAAAAACTTTCCCATCCACACAAAAGTGAGGTGGATGGAGGAATCCTACCCGCTGTGCTATTGTATTCTGACAGTGTATAGAATATAGTTACATAGTAGGTGAGGTTGAAAAAAGACACAAGTCCATCAAGCCCAACCTATGTGTGCGATTATGTGTCAGTATTACATTGTATATGCCTGTATGTTGCGGTCATTCAGGTGATTATCTAATAGTTTCTTGAAGCTATCAATGCTCCCTGCTGAGACCACCGCCTGTGGAAGGGAATTCCACATCCTTGCCGCTCTTACAGTAAAGAACCCTCTACGTAGTTTAAGGTTAAACCTCTTTTCTTCTAATTGTAATGAGTGGCCACGAGTCTTATTAAACTCTCTTCTGCGAAAAAGTTTTATCCCTATTGTGGGGTCACCAGTATGGTATTTGTAAATTGAAATCATATCCCCTCTCAAGCGTCTCTTCTCCAGAGAGAATAAGTTCAGTGCTCGCAACCTTTCCTCATAACTAAGATCCTCCAGACCCTTTATTAGCTTTGTTGCCCTTCTTTGTACTCGCTCCATTTCCAGTACATCCCTCCTAAGGACTGGTGCCCAGAACTGGACAGCATACTCCAGGTGCAGCCGGACCAGAGTCTTGTAGAGCGGGAGAATTATCGTTTTATCTCTGGAGTTGATCCCCCTTTTAAATGCATGCCAATATTCTGTTTGCTTTATTAGCAGCAGCTTGGCATTGCATGCCATTGCTGAGCCTATCATCGACTAGGACCCCCAGGTCCTTTTCCATCCTAGATTCCCCCAGAGGTTCTCCCCCCAGCGTAAAGATTGCATTCATATTTTTGCCACCCAAATGCATTATTTTACATTTTTCTACATTGAACCTCATTTGCCATGTAGTCGCCCACCCCATTAATTTGTTCAGGTCTTTTTGCAAGGTTTCCACATCCTGCGGAGAAGTTATTGCCCTGCTTAGCTTAGTATCGTCTGCAAATACAGAGATTGAACTGTTTATCCCATCCTCCAGATCGTTTATGAACAAATTAAATAGGATTGTTCCCAGCACAGAACCCTGGGGAACCCCACTACCCACCCCTGACCATTCTGAGTACTCCCCATTTATCACCACCCTCTGAACACGCCCTTGTAGCCAGTTTTCAATCCATGTACTCACCCTATGGTCCATGCCAACGGACCTTATTTTGTACAGTAAACGTTTATGGGGAACTGTGTCAAATGCTTTTGCAAAATCCAGATACACCACGTCTACGGGCCTTCCTTTATCTAGATGGCAACTCACCTCCTCATAGAAGGTTAATAGATTGGTTTGGCAAGAACGATTCTTCATGAATCCATGCTGATTACTGCTAATGATATCGTTCTTATTACTAAAATCTTGTATATAGTCCCTTATCATCCCCTCCAAGAGTTTACATACTATTGATGTTAGGCTAACTGGTCTGTAATTCCCAGGGATGTTTTTTGGGCCCTTTTTAAATATTGGTGCTACATTGGCTTTTCTCCAATCAGCTGGTACCATTCCAGTCAATAGACTGTCTGTAAAAATTAGGAACAACGGTCTGGCAATCACCTGACTGAGTTCCCTAAGTACCCTTGGATGCAAGCCATCTGGTCCCGGTGATTTATTAATGTTAAGTTTCTCAAGTCTAATTTTAATTCCGTCCTCTGTTAACCATGGAGGTGCTTCCTGTGTTGTGTCATGAGGATAAACACTGCAGTTTTGGTTACTGAAGCCCCCCGATTCACTCATGAAGACTGAGGAGAAGAATAAATTCAATACCTTTGCCATCTCCCCATCCTTTGTAACCAGATGTCCTTCCTCATTCTTTTTGGGGCCAATATGGTCTGTCCTCCCTAAATATATATATATATATATATATATATATATATATATATATATATATATATATATATATATATATATATATATATATATATATATATATATATATATATATATATATATATATATAATGATTTACCAACAGTATTGTTCAAAGAGGAGTTGATCATTAGATATATATAGATATAAGCCACTGCCCACACCAGTGGATCTTTGAAATCGCACTACTTCAGTGCGATTTCAAAGCCACACATCAGTGCGATTTGCAGTGCCAATTTCATTGCAGATTGCGACTTCATATAACTGAAGTCTATGCAAGTCACAATGAAATCGGTAAAAAGTAGTGTAGGAACCTTTTTCACAATCGCTGCGACATGAGCTGTGGCGATATGAAAGTTTCCATTGGCAGCAATAGGATACGAAGTATCATGCGATTTGGAATAGTCAAATCGCATGACAAGTCGCACCATATGAGCGGGGGTTTACTTTAATTTGGCTGGTCCCTGCTGAGCCAGCTCAATCCATTTATGCCCGGCTTAAGAACATTTTCAGCCTTCAGTCTGTCATTTGCTATAAATTGAGCTTCATCAAAAAGGAGGTGGTCTTTCTATAAATCTCTCAATCCCCCCCCCGAGGCAGACATATTTGTAGTATAGTCTGGAGGGCAATGGCTCCCTCCATAGTTACACTGAAGGAGTGAGTGTAGCCACCTAGGGACAGGGCTACCAGGTGAAAATGAAGGCAAAAAAGCCAAAGCCTGTTTAACCCACCTCTGTTCTCCCCTGTTCCATTCATGGAATGTGTTGTATTATGGGAAAGGAATACATGGCTTTTTGTGAATGGACAAGGGGAGAGGAGGAAAGACTGAGCAGTCCCCAAACTCTACATTAGTTGGAACTGTCTGTCTGGTTGGAACCAGGGTGGATTTGATTTAAATCAAGTTGATTTAAATCACTAGTAAAAAGGCTCGATTTAAATAAACTTGATTAATTATAAATTTTTAAAGAGCATCTGTCATCTCTGTCCCACAGCGGCTCCTCCTCTGACCCGCTGTTGACTCACCAACAGTCTAATTCACTTTAACGGGACAGCTGGTGATGTAGCAGTGACACAACAAGCTGAGGGACGTGGCGGCAGCAGGTGAATGAATGCCCGCTAAACAGGTGCCGCCATGATGGTAGTTAGAATCTTTAATATTTGCAAACATAATGAAGGTTTCCTATTTAGAATAAGCTGTCAGGTTAGTAAAACAGCAATATCAGAACCGATTCAATCATACAATTGTACATACAACAATGGGATAAAGGAATATTCCCGAACTTTGTTTTATCTCGTGGCTACTGTGAAATTCTGTGAATGCATCAATGTAGTGCATGTTATCTCAGCTTGCAGAGCTTGGATTCATTGAATGAGTTTACCAAAAATGTAAATATTGCAGAATATACAGCCTTATGCTACATAACTAAGCTCCATTTCATGCTGAATAAACTAAATTATTAATGTATCTTAAATAGAAAACTATCTTTAGATAGATTTTTGCTCCAAACACATTTTATTAAAATAAATTTGATAAAAATCAAACAAAAACTATTTAAAATGAAAAAAAAATAAATAAATCAGATAAAAAAATAAATAATATAATATAATTGATTTATATCCACCCTGCAGCAAGCCCCAAGATCGCAGCTGACAATACTATCTGTCATGAATAAAACTAGGATTTTTAGTATCCCAGCAGTAAGGATGGGCTCGGGCGTGTTCGCACACACCACATGCAGAGCCCGCCAGGAAGTCGGCACTGCGCTAATCACAGGCAGTGAGAGATTTCCCGATCTCTGCAGCCGCACATCGGGACAATGTCTCACTGCCTGCGATTAGCGCAGCGCCGTGCCGACTTCCTGGCAGGCTCCACACGTGGTGTGTGCGAACACGCTGGAGCCCATCCTTACCCAGCAGCAATCTACAAGTAAAGTATCTGAACCAAGCAAAAAAAAAAAACCCACAAACACTTTCTTCCCTGCAGTTTCACATTAAGGCCCCTTTCACACGAGCATTCTGTCTAATTTTTTTTATCCATCTATTGATGGATGAAAAACAGACAGCAATGCATTCCTATGGGTAAACAGATGTATACAGACATTTTATTATTATTATTACTTAAAAAGGTACTTATATAGCGCCATCAATTTAAACATTGATTTACATATACATTGTACACTCACATCTGTCCCTAACCCTCAAGGAGCTTACAATCTAAGGTCACTAACTCACATTCATACATACTAGGGACAATCTAGACAGAAGCCAATATACCTACCAGCATGTCTTTGGAGTGTGGGAGGAAACCGGAGTACCCGGAGGAAACCCACGCAGACACAGGGAGAACATGCAAACTCCAGGCAGGTAGTGTCGTGGTTGGGATTTGAACCAGCGACCCTTCTTACTGCTAGGTGAGAGTGCTACCCACATTTTCCATTTACATCGGTTTTTCATCCGCTTCCGTTCAGGTCCCTTTTTCCTAAACGGAACAAGTCTGCATTTTTCTTCCATTTAAAAAATGGAAGCTGACAAAAAGCTGATGTAAGCTGAATGCATTTTTTTCAGCAATAAATGTGACTGAATGGATGAGGCCCATGTGAAAGGGACCTAAAAGAATACACCAGGGCATATCACAACAAAGGTTTACAAAGTCTTACAAATTGTTTTCTTTAAAAAATGAGCCAGATCTTGAGTATAAAAGCCTGTCCCTTGCCATCATGTTGAGGAGAGATCCAACAGGCCGTCTGCTGAGTCAGAGCAAGAATTATAAGCTTTGCTGATTGCAGAGCTACAGGTCTGGCTCAGTATTGGGGTGTATCATGCCAGCCTGTCACTGTGTGAAGTTTTAGGGGGTAGGACAGATCAGGAGCTTCCTGGAATATCAATCAAACAATGGTGCATCAGTGGGCATTTCAGACCAGCAGTCTCAGACTCCCGAGTCCACCCACTACAGAGAGCGGAAGTGTAAATGACATAACCGCTCACTTGGAAAGATCTACAGTGGTGCAGAGATAAGGCTGGTGGACAGGAGGATACACAGCATAGCAGCCACCAGTCTTACAACATGAATGTCACAAGGAATGATAAGCCGATTCAAATAATTAGTTTCTCACAGGTGAAACACTGAGAAAAGAAACAAGTATACTGCAGTGAGATGTGAAATCACTAATGCTAAGGGTATACATTTTTTGCCTGGAGTTCAGCTTACATGTGACAGCTGCAGCTTTCCTCAGTCTATGTGGCTTTGTTTACATCCTTCTCACAATTTTTTTTTTTTTTTTTTTTTTTACTGCCCTCATACATTTCCATAGAATTGTCTGGGGATGTCTTGAGTGTCTTAAAGTGGTTCTAAAGGTAGGAGTTTTTTTAAATCTTAATTCATTCTATGCATCTGTGTCCCGCAGCCCCCCTCATACTTACCTGAAACCCATCTCGATCCAGTGATGTTGCACGAGAGACTCGGCTGTCCAGGACTCTCCCTCCTGATTGGCTGAGACACAGCAGTGGGCGCCATTGACTCCTGCTGCTGTCAAAGTCAGTGAGCCAAAGAGGAGAGAGAGGGGGCAGGGTCTGAATGGACACACAGAGCAGCGGCTCAGCTCAGGTGCCCCCATAGCAAACCGCTTGCTGTGGGGGCACTCAACAGGAGGCAGGGGCCAGGATTTCCGACGGGGGGCCCCCCCGAGAAGAGGAGGATTGGGGCTGCTCTGTGTAAAACCACTGCACAGAGCAAGTAAGTATAACATGCTTGTTTCTTTTTTTTTTAAACAAAAACTTTAGTACCACTAAGTTTCATGTGATGAAAGAACATAACTGTGCAGGCAATGCCAACGCACGTTGGCCTTCTTTAAAAAAACGTAAGAATCACAAACTGCTCCAGTGCCCCTCCAGCGCTCATCAGAGTACTAAGCTTTGGAGTGGGAGGGAAGGATGGGTCAGGCTTCCAGTGGCATGCTGAAAGGCCAAGTCAGCTGCCGGTACAGGCATCTGGGATAGATCCCAACTGTGAAGTTGGGAACTTTCCAGAGCCTGGACTAACTGAGTGATGTCAGCCGACAGCAGGTTTAAGCCTGCTGTCAGCTAAAAACGGGTCACGGGAAAGCAGAACTGCACTTCTGTGACCAACAGGAGAAGTACAGGCAAAAAGCTTTGGCCATACTTCTGCTTTAATATTGGGCGTGTGCTGCCAAACACCAGGTTTGGGAAGTAGGCAGAAAATTTAGTATTAAAATGGTAAAATGTGGCACCGGAGGTTCCAATATATTGCTGTTAATGACCATGATAAAAGAGATAAAATTACAGACTTAAAACAAATGCTCCAATTAAAACCTTATCTGTAAAGCTTTAGGCATGTTAACGGATGGATGATTTTACATGAAAAGACATGATGAGCAAAAGTAGATAAAAAGAACATTCAATTTTTTAAATAAAAAAAAAAAAAAAAAATGTGTGCAGTATACAAAAACCGGTAAATTTAAAAAAAAAAGGACTTTGCAAACAAGTCTGTACCTTTTAAAAGCCTCTGATGGATTTCGTTCACATTCTCCAGGTTGTAGCAATTTCCGAACTGAGGGATCATTTAGTTTTTCCTCATATCCAGGCATCAGTCCTCCTTGGCAAACCTGGTCAACGAGGGTCCTGATAAAGTTTCCCACACATAATGTGTCAGAGTCTTGGGCCCTGCAGAAATGAAAAGCCAAGACTTGGCGGTGTAATCCTCTCTGCAAGCCAGCAGGTGAACTTGGCCACACCAGCTCTGTACAAAGGGCTGTCTTTCCACTTCCAGGGCCGCCAACAAACAATAAACCCCAAGCTGACCCTTTGCCTGTGCTGCCACCATTGTTGCCAGAATTTGCCACAACTGACAATTTGTTTGCTGTGATGGTGCTGCAGTTTGTTTTTTCCTGCAGGCAGTGCTGAAGCTTGTGAAAGATCCATTCCCTGCAGTAGAAGGGCTTTCCTTGCAGCAAGCTGGTCTGAGCCATTGCAGCTATTGCTTGTGAATTTGAGCTCTCACATAGGACTGTGTTACTTCAGCATTTGAAACTGAATAAACCTTGGGGCAAAACACAGAACTGAATTCCAGTAGTGACATAGCCCAGGATGGGTCAGTGGAATGCAAGGCGAATTCACCGGTTTCTGTACATGTCAATCTCCACACTATGCAAGTTTAAAAGCTTTCATTCGTTTCCTTGACATTTTACGTTCCAGTATTTGAAAGACTCAGTTTATAGCTGAGATGGCAATAGGCTGACTGCATCCACAAGTAATATTCAGTTGGCTCCAAAAGTTAAGTACTCTCATCACTGCATCTGGATTTCATATAACGATGCATTCTTTCAGTACAGGCAGGAGACAATACATCTGGAAAACTAAAAGGAGGAGTAGGGAGAAAAAAAAAAAAAAAATAGACAGCCGTTAGCATGCAAACACTGTTAATCACATGCAACGGTTCATATCCAAACAGCACTTAACAAGCTTTATTTATGTTTGAATTGGGAAGACAGTAGAACTAGAAAATGTGTGTGAGGGAATAGATCGGCTATACCATTCAAAAGCGGAAGTCCTAATATATAAAACTGTTACTGTGGCCAAGCCAGATTCAACAGTGTCCTAATTTATCAAAGCTGGAGGAAGGAATGTGTTCAAAATAACCAATCAACTTTCACTTTTTCTTTGGCAAGACCGTTTGGAAAGTTTAAAAGTAAACATCTGATTGGCTGCTATGAACAGCACATTCCTTGCTTTCAGCAACAAAAAGTATGTGCTAAATACGATGTACTATAAACCTATGGAAATCTTATGCATCTTTGCCCATTTAGGGCTCATTCACACCACAATTCCCCCGTTCTGTGTGCAGGTCCGCATATGTATTTGTAACATTTATGGTGCATTTCTGTCTTGTATGCAGTGCATTTTTAAGGATATATTTTGCATTTATGGTGTGTTCATGTGCATTTACTTGCATGTGTTTTTGTGTGAAAAAATGCAGCATGTACTGTTTTAAGCACACATGAAAGCATTGCAATAGTGCAAACTAGGCTCACTGAAATACATTCATTGGAAACTCATTTGACTGCATCTGGAGTAAACAAGCCCTTACTGTACAACTAAAAGGCAAACAAACAAAACACCTGAAAGCTACACACAATAATAAACATGATAAATGAAATGATTATTACCCTAGCCCACAATGGCAATCAAGGTCTCCAATCCCCACACGGTTCCACCGCTGCTGGATAATGCTAGCAATGATGGGAGGAGTTTACATAACACATGCCCATCTATTAGTCAAGCTATTGTCATGCTCTTTTGAAAGGGTGTTGCAAGTGAATAGCCTTGACAGCTGGCTGTGCGTTATGTAAAACAGAATCAATCATCCTGATCTGAGGTATGTGACTTTACAGGCGGGGAATATATAGCAGTGGGAAAGACATGGGAGGGGTGTGGCATGAGCAGGTCAACTGTGAGGGTGGAATGTGCAGAGCCTTATAGGATTGACAAACTGGGGAAACGTAGAACTTGTTATAGTAGAGCGGCACGATTATTGGATAAAAAAAAAATTTATATTTATATATATATATATATAACGATCTCAATTCTACCCCCCTCACAATGCTAATCAGCAATTTCTGTGATTCTATGTAAACAGCGCAGAGCCCAGCTGTCAAAATATAATAGAAATAGATATCAAAATGTTTATCAACATTGCTCAGGCTGAGAGATAGAGAAGAGACACAATGTATCTTTTAGTTCTTTTTAGATCAAAAGAATGAACTTCGGTCTGTAAATGAGGTCAGTTTAACCACTTAAAAGACTTTTTTTTTTTTTTTTTTGACACTTGTTGCTTACAAGGTAAAATTTGTATTTTTTGCTAGAAAATTTACTTAGAACCCAAAACAAACACACATACATTTTTTATTTATAATATATATATATATATATATATATATATATATATATATTTTAATTTATTTATTTCAGGTACTTATATAGCGCCATCAATTTACACAGTGCTTTACATATACATTGTACATTCACATCAGTCCCTATCCTCAAGGAGCTTACAATGTAAGGTCCCTAACTCACATTCATACATACTAGGGACAATTTAGATGGGATCCAATTACATACCAGCATGTCTTTGGAGTGTGGGAGGAAACCCACGCAGGCACAGGGAGAACATGCAAACTCCAGGCAGGTAGTGTCGTGGTTGGGATTCAAACCAGCAACCCTTCTTACTGCTACGCAAAAGTGCTACCCACTACACCACTGTGCCGCCCAAATCTATATCTATATATCCATCTATCCATCTATCCACACACACATATACATATACACAAACACACACACTCACTCATTCATTTTTTTAGCAGAGATCCCGAGAATAAAATGGCAGTCGTTGCAATATTTTATGTCACACTGTATTTGCACAGTGGTCTTTCAAATGCAATACTTTGGGAAAAAATACACTTCAATGAATTAAAAAAAAAATAAACAGTAAAATTAGCCTCAATCTTTATTCTATTCTAAGCAAAAAAAATTGCGATTCTCATTTTATCCAGAATCGTGCAGCTCTATGTAATAGCAACGCCCCCAGTGACATCATGACACCACACTGTAGTCCAGAGCAGCAGCATAAATGCAAAAAAAGGGAACAGGGGCATTTGAAGACAGAAAAAGCTGGGCTATCTCCTTATTAAAGGAAGGGGACCGGAGGGCTTTCAGCTGCAGCAGGAAAAAAGGTACATTTCTAAATATCCTGCTTTTATATGCAAAACAAAGAGCAACATATTTTACATATTATATTGATTTTCTCATTTTGAGCATAGTTCTATTTTAATGTAGAATTCCAGCTTAATACTAAATAGTCTTATAAAATATTCTCTTGTACTCCTACTACCTATGCTGCTTAACCTGTGTAAAAATGATGTACATACTTACCTATTTTTAGTCCAGTCCAGTGATCTCCTGGGTCATTGAGCGCCGATTGCAGAGAAGAAGAGGGAGAGCTCAACAACAGCTGGGAATTTGGTAGCAGTCACTCAGATTCCCATGTCCTTGTCGTTGTCGGCTCTCCCTCTTCTCCCCTGCAGCCACCACTCACTAACACAGGGGATCATATGACCAGACCAGGAAAGTATACACATCATTTTTGCACAGGTTAGGCAGCATAGGTAGCAGGATAGGGGAGGGAATATTTTAAGACTACTTACTGTTAGGCTGGAATTCTACTTTAAAGTAAGCATCATAAAATTATTGCTCAGGAACATTCCAGTTCAGCCTGTGGTACCAATACAGTATCTGACCACATGCTTTTAAATGGTTGAGATTACAAATCTGTGTTGAGTCTACTAGCTAATCTTTTGAATATCTTTCCTCAGCCTAAAGCCTAAAAAGCAAGCTGCTAATAATCAAAATGTGCTAAATGGACAAATGGACACTGGAAAATATTATAGTGGCTGACCATCAGTCTACATATGACAAAAAAAAAAAAAAAAAAAAAACACAACACTGCATGTAAACTTCAGTCTACCTTGATCACTAAAACACACATATTCCAGATCTCTTTACTGAATCACAAGTGCTCACCAAATAACAATGGCAGACTTCTACCTAAAGTTCCAGAATCATGCACTTCTAGCTGCTATAAGGACCAGGAGGATCTTGCTTGATGAAAGCTTACTCAGCTTTGTAAAGTTAGGCCCCTTTCACGCTTGTACGACTTGTCCTGCGACTTGAGACTGCAAAATTTGCATGACAAGTTGTACTCCATGATTTCCATATTTGTGCAACTTCAAGTCGCACCGACTTCAAAGTAGTCCCTGTACTACTTTGGTCCGACTTTGATGCTAGTTACACATTCCCTGAAATCGTGGCATAACTGCAGCAAAATCATGCGACTTTAAAATCGTGGTAGTGTGAAAGAGGCCTAAGAGTTCGTTCACACTAGTGTGACTAGTCGCAGGACAAGAAAAAAGACATTATACTCAATGGGACTTTTCTCATCAATGCGACTTTGGAAAAGGTTACTGTGCTACTTGCAGTGCGACCCCATTGAATATGCAAAGTTGCATCAAAGTCGCACTACATAGTTACACTGAAAAGTGAGTCAAAATTGCATCGCAGCAGTATAAACCGAGCTTAAGTGCAATGTGTTAAGGATGTTCTGGTCTGAAAATCTTGCCCACGCTCATTGCATCTCGTTGTTTTACTTGGCATGTTCTAATAGGATAAAGAGTACCCAGACTTCCAGAATTACTGTCATGTAAGGTGAGAAGGATTTCCCTCTTGCCCAACACTGAGCAGCACACAAGGTTTTGTGTGTCTTAAAGGCGAAGCATGAGAAAGAACCTTATAGGGGTATTAAATAGGTACAAAAAAAAAAAAAAAAGAAAAAAAAAAAAGAAGATACCTGTAATGAGCTGTGTCCCACTGGCCACTTGCTGCTTGCTTCTTGAAAAATGTTACTAACATGCAACCTCTGATGGTGATGTCACTGCTAATGTTCCACCAGCAAAACTGACACTCAGGGCTGTGCAACTCCACCTTTCAGAAAACTTCCTGAATTTTAGTTAAAGAATACAACGTGCTTTATGATTGGACTAGGGCTTTGTGATTGCCACCTCTTGTCCAATCAGAGATGCTTTACCATGCACCTGTGGAGTCCTGCCATGCTGATCTTTTAGTAAATCACATCTTCATTTAGCATAATTTTTTTTTTTTTTTTTTTTTTAGATACAAACAGTATAAAATACCTGAATTTGAGAGATCAGCTTTGCATTCCATTGTACAGATGTTTGCAGTTTATTGTACATGCTGTACAGCAGAGCTCAGAACAGGGGAGAAAGAGGCAGCAACAGCAGCCAAGCAGGTGTGCTGCAATACAAGGAACATGCTGATAGAAGGAGAGAGCAGAGTTCATCAGTCTGCTGCTTCTCCTTTCACAGTCCAGTTACAGGGTGGGAGTAGGAAGGAGGCCTCCAAGTAAAAGTGAAACTGCAGCACAGACAGAGAAAGGCCACTACTCTACTAGACAGGGCTGTGTAAATCTCAGAACTGGATAGAACATACATACATACGTAGGTTAAACAGCTCTCATATTTGTTACATCTGTGCATTTACCCGTTTGCCTTGAGTTCAGCTAATACACTTGTGCAGACATGGTACAGCTGACCCACGCTATAATTTGAGTGGCAGCTTGCTGTCACAATAGATGAATGGAGACCATAATGCATATAATAAACACTGATTTTTGATAATAGGGTTTAACATGAGCTCTCAATAAATACCTTAATAGTACACCCTTTACCTTTAATCAGACCACTCATGCAATGCAAGTCTTTTTTCAGAGGAAAAACTGAATTAAACATCTGGTTATTGCGGGGCTGAAAAAAAATAAAAAATAAATAATATATAGGGACTGGTCATTGAGAGATATTGCTGGTGGACACAGGTAGGTACTAAAATGTCAAGGCTATTGTTAGGTAAAGCCAACACTGTGAGAACACTGTAAGGACGCAGCTAAGTGTGTTGACAGCTAGCACTGCACAAGACAAACTGAGCCAACTTCTATGGCGCAACACCAGTGTTCAATACAGTCACATTAGCCGCTATCTTCTCACGCAGTACCAGCTTCACCCAACGAGAGCCATGACATTTCAGTTCTCATCTCCCAACAATAGTTACATCAGCATTTTGCTGAAAACTCTATGTCCAAATGCTCCCTTCCCAAGTGGACATCTGCAATCTCCAGGACTTGTCTGTTTTGTGATAGACCAGGCACAGCTACCCCATTGCTGGCGAGTCATCCTTCCAATTCTCTTACCAAGTACCTTAGTTTGTACTGTCCTCTTAGAGGCTCAATAAGTGTGATAAGCAGTCAGAATATCAGGATTCCTTCCACTTCTCCATGCTTTATTTTGCTAAGAAATCATTGTGAAAAACACCTCCTAGCATTTCTGGCCATGGCCATCTTGAGTAAAAGCAGATGATTCATGTAGCATTTACTCCCTGGAATCCATCTGCCCTTAGCTCAAGCATGTAAGAAAAAAGGTGCTTAGCTGAGAAAATCTCTCCTGAAGACTCCTGGGATGAATGACATAATTTGCCCAGGAAGTAACTGAAGAAATGTAGGAAAAAAAAGTTTGGAACAAGTAACTATGATAAACTTTTATCTATTTACTATTGCTAGCATCATAAGGATTAAAAATAGTTGATGTTGACTTATGCCCCGTACACACGGTCAGACATTGATCGGACATTCCGACAACAAAATCCTAGGATTTTTTCAGACGGATGTTGGCTCAAACTTGTCTTGCATACACACGGTCACACAAAGTTGTTGAAAAATCCGATCATTCTGAAAGCGGTGATGTAAAACACGTACGTCGGGACTATAAACGGGCAGTAGCCAATAGCTTTTATCTCTTTATTTATTCTGAACATACGTGGCACTTTGTACGTCGGATTTGTGTACACACGATCGGAAATTCCGACAACGGATTTTGTTGTTGGAAAATTTTATAGCAAGCTCTCAAACTTTGTTTGTCGGAAATTCCGATGGAAAATGTGTAATGGAGCCCACACACGGTCGGAATTTCTGACAACAAGGTCCTATCACACATTTTCCATCGGAAAATCTGACCGTGTGTACAGGGCATAAGAGTGTGAAGGTCCACTTTAGGTATTGTATTTTAGGTAGAACCACCTCTATTTTAGTTTTTTGACACCACAGGTTAAATCCTGGTGGCAGAATTTCCTGGAAAAAAAATGTTCTACTTAACTTGTTGCATAAACTTAAGGTAAAACTCAAAACATATAAATGAAATCTAAACCCAAGAACAAAAATGTATTTTATTACAGCTTACCACTTCAGACATGGTTTGATTTTTTTCAGGCCAAGTACATTTATTATAAATACAGAAAAATACCTGCGGATCCTGCCACACATTGTGCTCTTGTAACTTCCTGTGCACGCAACGGAAATCTCATAGAATGTTATTAGCCAACTCAGCTATCATCTGTAAATTGCAAACACCTCACCCTATGTAATGGAGATGGAGAGAGGGAGTTGAGGGGTTTGTAGTCCAGATCAGTAGTGAAGCCTGGGGTGACAATGCTGCTTCTCCATATTTAAAAGACTAGTAAGCTGCAATATACAATACATTTTGCATTCTAGGCTTTAGCATTGGGTAAAGTTTACCATGACATTCTATACATTCTAATCAAAGCGAAAATCTACCAAACAATGTTACTGCATGTCTGTATTGTTTGGTGACAGATCTATTATATTCTATTATCTGATACACATAATGCAGCCACTTGCATACATACATGTGTACAGGTCAGTGAAGAATTACTTTCACTGACATGGGAGCGCTCTGTAAACATGTTGAGCCTTACCCAGAATTCTTATGTTTATGTGAGTAGAATTTGAAAGAGTCACAAATAAGTTGCCTATACAGTACTTGCTAATTTTGGAAGCCTTCCATTAGCTTTCAGTGAAAGGGTCACCTGAAAATGAACAGCCCGCAGCAACCTTTCACCCAGTGTTTTAATAATTTTCTAGTTGCCAGCAAGTTAGTGATCACACTTGCAGTGAAAATGGATTGGAGCCACATGAATGCCACTTAAAATGAATTTCCCTTCATTTGGTTGTTGAAAATCTACTCCCCCCAGTTGATCAAATGGTTCCAAAGTTGCCAAGTCTATGACCATATGCGTTAAGGAATCATTAAACTAAAGATGTGGCCTACACTGTGTTGAGATTAGCAGATGTTCCCCCTAAAATACACCAACTGAAAGATTTACAGGTAGAAATACCAATGGCTGAAGTTCAATGAATGTGCAGGGATCCCCCACTATGCTG
The DNA here is from genome assembly GCF_042186555.1 of Aquarana catesbeiana. Classification (NCBI taxonomy): domain Eukaryota; kingdom Metazoa; phylum Chordata; class Amphibia; order Anura; family Ranidae; genus Aquarana; species Aquarana catesbeiana. The sequence goes on from NC_133324.1 coordinate 692,704,056, forward strand.
ACAACTGTGTGAAGCCTTTTAGCACAGATCCTGAAAAAAAAAAAAAAAAAAAGAGCCCTATCAAAAAACCAGCCCAAATATAATGGGAACCTCTTGTCCCACTGTGGTCCTCAAGCAGAAAGGTGTCACTTGCAGTGGCCAGATAAATTGTTATTGGCTCTCAGGAAAACTGGTTGAAAATGGACACTAGGTTAAACAAAACATTTTTCAAAATAGAAATAAATCACTGTATCAGATTCAAGAATTTATATAACCCAATCTCTTGTCCTAAACCCAGATCTAGCTATACATTTGGAACAGAAATATTCTCCTAGATCAGTAGTTTGCAGCCTAACTGATCAGTCAAATAAGAGAGGAGAGGAGCAAGGCTTCAGGGGGCCGCATCACTGGACAGGTGAGTGTCTGTTTATTAAAAGTCAGCAGTTACAAAAAGTGTAGCTGGTGACATTTAATAAAATGGGTGGAACTCCGCTTTAAATGCAGGTCTATAGTTACATGTTTAAAGAAAAAGTGTGGGGTAAAAAACAACTATACTCAAATCTCTGGCTGCAGCATCAGTTTGACACGGCAGCTGTCCCCTGTTGGCGCTAAGACCGAGAACTGAGCGATCACATGACCGCTGATCGCTCAGTTCTTGGTCCACTCTGAGCAGAGAACAGTGACTGTCAATCACCGTTCTCTGCTCTGCCCCTCCACTCACTGGAGCACTGAAACTGGAGTGGCTAGCTCAGGCTCTCAGCAGCGAGCCGGGAGGCCGAGCCAGCTGCTGAGCAGGAATTTGGGTGGATCCTGACATTGTCGGGATCCTTCCAGAGCATGCAGCAGCTCTGTGACCTCAGCCGACACCAGCTGTCAGCTGATTCTGGGTCACAGGAGTGGAAAAGTAAGTGCAACTCCTGTGACCCAGAAGAGAAGTATGACCAAAAAAAAAAAAAAAAAGTTTGGCCATACTTGTCTTTTAAATACTATCTTTGTAAAAGAGACAATTAACAGTTCTTACCAGACTTCTTTATTTACTCTCCTTGAGATAACACAGGAACTGGCTTTTACACGTTGCAACCAGATAAAAACAAAAGTACTTCTAAGGCACTAAGGTACTTCTGAGCGATTTTATTTCCTGTAACCAGGAAAGAAAATTGCTTGTTTCTTCCAACAAAACAGTGAGTGTTGATGGGAAAAATCCCTCCCACTAAGCTACTGCGTTCTCCCAGCAGGAGCTGTCCCTGCCAGGAGGACACAGCAATTCTTGCTAGCAGCTGTAACAGCCGCTAGCAATAATCGCATGTAAAATCTGACAGGATGGTTGTACCCAAGTCAATCAACTTGGGTACATTTAGCCTGCCCATACATGGATCAAATCTGGGTCGGTTTCTGCTAAACTGGCTGAGATTCAAACTATGGCCAGCTTTAGAGAGCACTTTTGTTGAGAAAAAGAAAAAAACATTCCCCTCTGGTGATCCATGTACATTGCAGGGATTTTTTACAAAAACATTTTTGGATTGCTACTTTTTGTTATTCTGAGAAAAAAAAGTCTGTGTGTTTGCCTGTGTCCATGTTCAGAAGTGAGTCTAATGGGAGTGGTTTCTTAATTATCAACCAGCTGCAGCAACGTGTAAAGCTCCAATGAGGAAAACTGCAGGGTCTGAATCCCTTCAGATGCGATTTGTTCCAGGAAATGCCTCAAATCTGACTTGTATCTTAGTGTAGACTTTTGGGAAAATCAGTGAGCCAATCACACAAGCAGGACATTCTGTGTACAGAACACCTCCAGGTAGCCATATTGCATTTCACAGAAAATTAGAGCTGCAGTTTGAAATGGAAAGGTAATTTTTAATAACATTCAATTACAAAATGACTTGTGTCGCAATTATATACACTATATTTTTTTATTTGCCCCTTTTTTGCCACGAAAGTAGAGTTACCCTTTAAGCTGTGTTAAAGCGGTTGTATACCCAAATTTGACATTTTTACCTGCAGGTAAGCCTAATTATAGGTACCTGTAAGGTTTAAGAGATATTCCCTTTGCATGCAGCTGCTGATGTCAGCGGCGCATGCTCTCTGAATGCCCGGCTGAAGGTCCGGCAGACGCGGGAGTGACGTCATTGCGGCTCCGGCCACTCACAGCGCCGGAGCCACGAACCCGGAGGACACGCCAAGGGCAAGATGTCAGCTCCCTCGGCGTGGACCAGGCTCCGATAATGGGGCTTCGTTCTGATGTAAGTATTTCATGATGAGATAGTATGCACTGCATACTAGCTCATTATGCCTTTGCCTTGCAGGGGTTTTTTGTTTCTTTTTTTTTTTTTTTTTAATTATGTGCGGGTATACAACCGCTTTAAACGCGAGGAATTGAGCAATTTTCTTTCCTGCAACTAAAAAAATGCTCCGTCTATGGCTGGCCTAAGGGAGCAAATTAGAGCAGTTCATGACATATACATATACTTTAGTTACCAATGAACTATCAAATGTGAATGCAAAAGGAGTGGATTTTGGGAGTAGGTTTTTAAATTTACTTACCTCCAATTACCATAGCTAAATGATAACAGTTTAATAACATGGGTAAACATGTGGAAGGGAATACAGCCTGATATTTTCCAATACATAGCTGACTTGCTGTGATGTAATCCCACAGAAAAAAAATAAAAAAAAAAAAATAAAAAAAAAAAATAAAAAACAACAACACACTACAAACTGAAATTTTATTGCTTTCCTCTGGCTTACATGATAGCCAACACAGGGCAATAGGCTGCACTGCAAAGAACCATACATGTCAAATATCTCAAGGTACTTTTGAATGCACAGATGCTAAAGAAAATCTGTTCCATGGATGAAGTTATTCAAGTGACAATGTAGTTGTAGTTTCATTTTACATAAAGCAGTCATTTTTGCCAAAATAGAAAATATGTCATACTTACCCGTTTTGTGCAAGAACAGCCCCTTGCCTCGTTTTCCGGTGTCGCCCCCCCCCCCCCCCGCTTCCACTGATTGCTCCTCCTCTTTTTGAATTGCCCCCATGGCAAGCTGCTTGCTATGGGACACTCGTGCGGGTGCACTCCAGAGGCAGGCTGTATGCATTTATAGACACACAGCTCGGCTCGGCCCCACCCCCTCCTCACAATAGGATTGACTGCAGCAGGAGCCAATGGCTCCCACTGCCATTAAGGGCCACCTGTGAATACAGGAAGAGGGGAGGGAAGAAGAGCTATTGGAGCCGGGACAGCGCTGGACCGAGAGAAGAAGACTAAGGTAAGTGTTTAAGAGGGGAGGGGGAGCAAATATTGAAAATTGTTTTTTATTTTTTACCTTAAAGCATAAGTTCACTTTTTTGAAAAAAAAAAAAAAATAAATGCACTTTTTTTTTTGCAGGAAAAAAAAAAAAATGCATTTACATTTTTTTTTTTTTTTTGAAGCATGTAAAGCATTGCACCAGAGAATCACTGGTGCCATGCAGGTCTCCAGCAGATCTGCTAGTGTACCCATACATCCCTACAGGCAAACCAATACAAGCTGACAGGAAGAGAATGAACTACCATGACACTCCATAGCGCAGCGCAAGGGGAGGGAAGAAGGCCCTCGCTAGCTGTCAGAGCCGGTCTGTTCGTAACAGGTTACACCCTGAATATGGGTGTAACATTTTACAAAAGTGAACTTATCCTTTAATGCAGAGAATGTAATAAAGGGTAAAAAAAAAAAAACACCTTTTGCCTCTAGAACAACTTTAAGCCTCATGCATACTGGGCATTGCGCCCCTTTGCCATAGATCCCAACATTTCCACATGGCTGACACGCACAAGTGCACCATCCAGTACCTACCAGCACCCAGTAAAAGTCTATGAGAGGCTAAAAAAACGCAGTGGCTGAACACTGTATCGTGTGGTACTGGTGCTTAGGGACGTATGCCCAGAACTCAGAATTCTTCTGTTCTGGGCTTTTGTCCCTAGACGTTTGAACATTAATAGCACCCGATGCAGCATCCAGCCACTGCATTTTTCAGCCTCTCATAGACCTTTACAGGGTGCTAGCAGCAGGGCCGGATGATGCACCTGTGCATTCCAGTTACATGAAAATACCAGTTCTGATGTACAGGAGATAAACGCCCAGTTTATGAGGCCTTAGGGAGCTCCAAACCTTAGCACAATCAGTATACATATTTTTAAAACTATGTGTCAATATTGATGACTAAAAATGAAGACATTCACAGGAGAAAAAAAAGAAAGTGAAAAAAAATGTCACTGACATTACAAGGACAACAGAGACATAACAAAAGGAATTTAGGTAATACAGTCAGGAGAGTTGATGCATTTTCTAGGCACTGACAAAAATGACAGCTTGGAAAAGGTTTATTTGCTTAGCAAAAAAAAAAAAAAAGTGATGACAGACGGGTATTTAAGAGAAAACGGGATGTGTTCCTTTAAGAATTCTCTAGGTAATGAGTTAATAAATATGTATACCGAGTTGCGTAATAACATATGTTTAGATTCCACTGAAATAATCAATATACCAGCTCTGCATTTTCAAAAGAGAGGGGGAGGGGAAATGAGAGATATGTGCCCAGACACTGGAGAGCGGTGGGAATGACATGTCTGATGTGTCTGGCATTGCCCTTTTCATCTATTCCATCACATGGATCATGCTTTGCCGCATTTCACCTTACAGGATAAGCACATTGCTCACAACTGCATACAGTACTGGCTTTTCCTTGCCAGTTATTACAACATTGGTTTTTAAACACAAATCCAGATCACACAATTCTAATGACCCACCCCTATGACAAATCAGCTGCACATCAAGCCTGCCAGTGTACACCAACCATGCCCACAACTGCCAATATGTATGTGAAGAAGCTTCCTCTGCACTAACAGTTAACCACATAATCTACAATAGAACCATGTTAGTCAACAGAAATAGTGAGCCTGTCCTGCAGTGTTTTATTTTAAGCCTAACAAATCTAATGCAAGGAGGACAGACAGGAAAAAAAAAAAAAAAAAAAGTGTCTCCCCACCAGCTTTCAATCTAGAAGAACAAGGCTAAGTTTAGACTTGCATCTTTGAAAAGTGATTTGCATTTGGATCATTTTTCAGAGGCATTAACAGGCAGTGAAAAGGAGGAGGTATGATGCCACCTCAATGCCCGTCCTAGCCCAATAAACACCGCCTCCTTACCACCCGTTTTAGCCCCATAAATGCAGCACCCACTTGGGACAATCACATGTATTGAACATACTAATCCCAACACACACGTTCCTGTTGATGTGCCTTTGAAACCAAGTGGGTGCTGTAGGCACCAACGGCTTGGAACAGTTTAAAGTTAAAACAAAAAACGTCACCAGCACACCAGGGATCTCCAAAAATGGATCCAAAGTTTTATTAGCGATCACATCGTTACAGCAGAAAACAATGTTTTGGAGCCATGCTGGACCCCTTTATCACGTGTATTGCACATGCTTACAGCTCATCCCCATTTGCTTCTTGCCAAACGTAACAAGAGTGATAACTTTCGCCGCAGGATGTGACTGCAGCAACAGTCAGCCCCATCCACTGCCCTTGTAGCCTAAAGTGATTGTAAGGGTTCGTTTTTTTTTTTGTTTTTGTTTTTAAACAAACATATGATACTTACCTCCATTGTGCAGCTCGTTTTGCACAGAGTGACCCCAAACCACCTCTTCTGGGGTCACCCGGTGGCTCTCGCGGCTCCTCCTCACATCAGATAACCCCCTAGGAGAAGCACTCTCCCGAGGGGGTTATCTTGCAGGCGCGCTCCCAAATCCAGCATTCCATGTCCATAGCCGCCGAATGTGTGACTCGACCCCGTCCCCCGTGTCATTAGATTTGATTGACAGCAGCAAGATCCAATGGCTGTGCTGCTATAAATCCATCCAATCAATAGCCGAGAACCCCGGGCAGAGACAGCGCGTCCCTGCTGGGTCAAGTTCCAGGGCTCAGGTAAGTAAGACGGGGGGCCAGTCAGTGCCAGGTGTTTTTTCACCTTACTGCATAGGATGCAGTAAGGTGAAAAAACACGTAAGTTTACAACCCCTTTAAAGGTTGGGGGGGGGGGGGCGCAAAAAACATGGCTCAACTGTACGTATTTAATGCCTAAAATGAGCCCCAAGATGTATCTTAGAATGTAAGCACCAAGGAGCACGGCCCTCTGATTCCTACTGTATTAAAGTGTATTGTATTTGTACTGTCTACCCTCAAGTTGTAATACGCTGCGTAAACTGCTGGCGCTATATAAATCCTGAATAATAATAATAATAATAATAATAATAATAATAATAATAATAATAATAATAATAGTCTGTTTCACATGAACTTAGAGAGAAAGAAAAAAACAAGTGCTTTCACTATATTTTTAACGTTCCCATACTGACTGCCAACGCACTAGGTAAGGAAAGCCACAATGGAGGGGACAGTATACATCAGGGATATGCAATCAGCGGACCTCCAGCTGTTGCAAAACTACAAGTCCCAGGAGGCATAGCAAGACTCTGACAGCCACAAGTGTGACACCCAGGGACAGAGGCATGATGGGACTTGTAGTTTTGCAAAAGCTGGAGGTCCGCTAATTGTTCAACCCTGGTATACACCAACGCATTAGCATCATGTCTAGAACATTAATGGTCAAGTTTCTTGATATGGTGGGCCTCTAGAACGGCCCCTGAGATCACCAAGAAGACACACATAAATAAATTAAAGTGAATATTCACAGTCGGAGACAGCGTGCGCCACGCCAGAGGACGGTCAGACACATCGGACGCCACGCCAGAGAACGGTCAGACACATCGGACGCCACGCCAGAGAACGGTCAGACACATCGGACGCCACGCCAGAGAACGGTCAGACACATCGGACGCCACGCCAGAGAACGGTCAGAGACAGCGGACGCCAGAGAACGGTCAGAGACAGCGGACGCCAGAGAACGGTCAGAGACAGCGGACGCCAGAGAACGGTCAGAGACAGCGGACGCCAGAGAACGGTCAGAGACAGCGGACGCCAGAGAACGGTCAGAGACAGCGGACGCCAGAGAACGGTCAGAGACAGCGGACGCCAGAGAACGGTCAGAGACAGCGGACGCCAGAGAACGGTCAGAGACAGCGGACGCCAGAGAACGGTCAGAGACAGCGGACGCCAGAGAACGGTCAGAGACAGCGGACCTGCTGCAGGAGACTGTGAACATGCTATGGGAGTTGTTGGGAGACTGGGGACATGCTTTTTCTAGAGAGTCATTGACATGAAACATGTTACATGAGACTGCTAGAAATCACTGCTATAACAAGGCAATAGGAATATACAGATTGGTGTCTACAGGGCCCCCGATAACAACACAAAAAGCCCCAAAATGCAGTACTCCGCCCCCAGGGCCACAAGTGTGCCTCCAGAGCGGTAGACATTGCTACAACCTGTCACCTCCATTAAATTCAACTTTAAGGCTACATAAAGTGCCTTTTTGACGCGTTTTTAGCATTTAAAAACCTAAAGATCAGGCGGTGGCGTTTGAATGCGGGAAACGCGTCCCGAACGCAGACTAACGCCATAGACAAATAACCTCAAGGCTTGAAAAGTATTACCAAAGTGGAGAAGAGATGCAGGGTCTATAAGCAGACAAGAGACTTCCAGGGGGCAGTGATGCCATGCTGGACTTGTCTTGTGGGGGGATTTATTACCCTCCTCCTCCTCCCTGTGTCTATGGAGAGTTGGGCAGCTCCAGCCATCCGTGTCTGGCCGTGCAGACACACGTACACAGGGGCTGTATGGACAACATAGAGGGGGAGGCAGCCAATGACAGGCCAGGCCATGGTCACAGACCCCACCCAAACAGATGAGGGGAGAGGAAGCCCTGATAATGAGGGGTGTCCCATGGTCCACACCTAACATTGGGGGTCCCCCTCCCTCCTCCATCATCATTCTCCCACTGACAGCCAACTTGTCCCCGGCTCAGCGCTGACACAAGTCCCTATGGAGGGTGGGTGTGTTGTCAGTCACTGATGTCTATACACAGTACAGTCCCGGGCTAGTTACCTGCACAGGGCACGGCCACCGCCAGTCAGCCGGGCTCCCTCCTGCCGCTCTCCTCCCGGGGTGCTCGCTCTTTGTTTCCCCCTCTCTCTCTCTTTCTCGGGTCCTCAGTCTGCCTTGTACAGCGGCTGCCGCCCCTCCTCCCGGAGAGCCGGGGACTCCGCCTCCAAACAGCAGGAGGGGACAGCGAGCCACACAGACACCACCGCAAAGACGAGGACAACTCTTCGCAGGTGGCCGCGCCCACCTCGTGACGTCGCCGTCTCCTTTAGCGGCCACTTTCTAGTTACCATGGTCTGGACGCCAGCCAGAGGCGCGGGGCATCACGGGACTTGTAGTTCGGGGCGCTTTCCGGGCTGCTGGTCACGTGAGGGAGCGGGCGTCCTGGAGTAACCCTTAACGGGGGTCTTCTGAGCTGTGTGTGTGCGTGCGCAGCCTCACCGACTTCTCTCCTTATTGGTGTGAATTCTGATTTCTGTACATGGTGGAAGAGAGTTCACATGTCTTTTGTATGTAGATGGTGATGAACTGACCAAGTCACTGGTGGTCCTAGGTGTGCAGGAGTCCTCATTTCCACTTTTCACAGCGACTTCATGTACTTGCCGACCAGGCTCTTTTTTAGTCAAGTTTAAACTAGAACTATGAACAAAACTTTTTTATTTCATTTTGGATAGAGTTAGGGAGGGTTATAACCCTGTCAGATTTTTTTTTTTGCCATCTGTGTCCCATTTTGGAGATTTCCCTTTACTTCCTGTCCAATAACCAAACAGGAAGTGAGAGGAAAACCCTGCAAATTAAGGGAATTTCTTTGGGACCCCCAGGTCACCAGAACTAGTGCCCATTGGAAGATTTCCCCTCTATTACTTCTCTGGGGACACTCAAAATTTGGGCTTTTCTTTTACTTTCATTTTCAATGATAACGGTAAACAGGACAAAAAGAGAGGGTGAATGTCCTTAATGGGGGCACAGACCGCAATAAAAACTGATAAGCTTTCTAATCCCTCTCCACTTTATCCAAAACTAAAAAAAAACAGAAATCTGTATCATACTTACCATAATTTTCCTTTCCTGGTGCCTATCCATGGCAGTATACCTGTGATAGAGCTCCACCTCGCCTCCTCGCTCAGGACCAGTGAATAGCATAAATTAAAGACGCAGTCCCTCCCCCAACATTCTCCGTAACATAGAATACTGAGGGTGGGGGGCGTATGCTGCCATAGATAGGCACCAGGAAAGGAAAATCACGGCCAGTGAAACCAAGAATCCCTTGGAAAGGTTGGGAAACCCTTGTTTCAGCTCCCCATGCACCTCTTATGTCTAAATCATCCTGTGCAATCCTGGCACAGGGTGACTAAGAAAATATATCTTGGATTACTTAAAATGGGAGAGGAATATTTATCCACAATATCTCCCAGGATATATGTAAAGACTGTTCTCGGTTTGTTTTGTTCTGAACTCAATATGTTAGCTGAGAGAGCTGATCACATTGGCCTCTGTACAATGCAGTAGACAGGCCGACTCCTGCTGGAGCTCCTGCTATTGTGTGAAGGTGTCCTGTGTTTATACTTGTGATAATGTATAATCTACTGTGTGAAGCTCGGTGACAACAAGTCTGACCTGTAGTGAAATCTTGATTTATCATAACAATGTTCAGGAGGGCACGGAGTCACATCGGCTGCTTTAAGGGATTGGTTAATTAGCTCATGTTAATTCTGTTTCTGGTTACAGGTGTATTGTTAGAGTAATATGAGCAGGAGGGCGGACCTCTTCTTCTACTGTATATAAGACTTGTATTTTGGTTCTAATAAACAGTCCATGTTCAGCAAATAAACAAGTATCATCTTGTTTTGTGCTTGTGCGTGGTTGGAATATCTGATACCTATATTCAGACTGGGAGGAAGTGGTATATGACGAAAGCACTCAATCGGAGTGTGGAACGTTTCGTTACATTGGTGGCAAGCAGTGGGACGCTTCCTGCAGTCTGGGACATCCAAACTTCCACCTGGATCCAATGTCCGGATAGCAGGAGAGGAGAGGTACAGATACCAGCCACCATGAAAGAGGAATTCAGAAGGAGGTTGCGAAAGATGCAGATACAGCACAGAGGACCAGTATCAGAGCAGGTCCTGCTGGGATCGTTTGATTCTATCCGCTGCAAACTCTGGAAGGAAGCGCTAGCCCGTGAGCAGCGTCACCAGGGAAAAGTTCTCCCCTTCAGGAAAGGTACTAGTCACAGTATGGATTGCAGGAAAACAAGGAAAAAACCTTGTAAATCATTCCGATGAGGGGACAGGCACAGTTGCTCCCTGATGCTGAAGTGACATTATAAACTGGCTTAAGGCTAGTGCTTTCTACGGGAAGGCTGGTGCCTCTGTTCCTTTGAAGGATGTGTGAGGAGGCTGACGAAAAAAGGTTCAAATGTGACCGAACTGAACTGTTGATAGAACCCATGGGTCCTGGCATCTGACAGCCCAGGTTGGGAAAAAATTAGCCGGGCTACTACTGGAAGCGTCTCCGCTCTTCTGGCGTCAAAAAGACTTCGTCCCCTCCTGGGGAGCTGTGAGGGTCTTATTTCTCCTGGCTCCTAGAAAGCATGTCTGAGTGCCTCTCCACGACCTTTTGTTGTCCTTAAACGGTCGCGACTGCCCGAAGTCTCTGGAGTTTGACTGTCGAAATCTAGAAAGCTAGGCTCTTGTCCTCTGGACCTTCCTATGCTGGGGAAGTGACAACAAAAATAAAAAGTAAAATCATTTACTCAAAAATATACAATATACCAAACACTGTAAATAAATGCAAAGGTTACAAAATCACTAAAAACAATGGTGTCGATGGTAGTGATTATCCAAGATAGTCCAGGCGGCCAACGCGTTTCAGGTCTATAAAGATGTCCCCTCATCAGGGGCAGGTCATGGAGTCGGATCATACCAGGGACAGTCACCATAAAAATCTCACTGCTGGAACCATAATGACAACTGTATCACATATCCACCACCCCAAGGCCGAAAGGATAATGAAGTCGGTCGCTGGCCCACGCCTGTCCACACTGATTGACCCAAATTGCAGTAATCGAGAGAGACCCCACATGAGAGTTAGTGTGCAATTTCTACCACAGTCATACAGTCCAAAAATGGACATACAGCTTGTGAAGATATGTATGAAGGAGGATGTGTGGGTAACCCTTCCAGATGGATCTAATAAATATACATCTATTCACTAGAAAGTGGTCTTGAACAGGATCATACGGTCAAATAGAGATACAGCATGCCAAGTACTAGAAATAGTACTTCCCATGGTTCGTTGAGTAGCGCAGTAACGATTACTGCGCTACTCGACGAACCATGGGAAGTACCAGTCTTATTAGCGCTAATAGCGGCCCAAGAACAGGGACTACGCATGGGAGAGGCTGAACCCGAGGGGACGCTGCCAAAGTCTGCTACTATTCACCAGCTCAAGAGGTATGAGGGAAAAAAGGGGAATGTTGGGGGAGGGACTGCGTCTTTAATTTATGCTATTCACTGGTCCTGAGGGAGGAGTCGAGGCAGAGCTCTGTCACAGGTATGTTGCCATGGAGTCACCAGGAAAAAGTTCTGCCTTTAGTTATACTTTAAATCAGTATTACTTATAACCCCCAAACATTATACATTTTGTTTTAGCAGAGTTCACAGAAAGAAAAAAAATTTTTATGTCACGCGGTATTTGCGCAGCGATTTTATAAATAAAAAAAAAAACAATATATAAATCCTGATTTTTTTGCAAAATGTGAAAGATAACGTTACGCTGAGTAAATAGATACCAAACGTCACGCTTTAAAATTGCGCACGCTCGTGGAATGACTGCAAACGATGGTACTTAAAAATCTCCATAGGCGACGTTTTAAACGCTTTAACAGGTTACCTATTTAGAGTTACAGAGGAGATCTAGCGCTAGAATTATTGCTAACGTTCATGGTGATACTTCACAGGCAGGTGTGGTGCTAACACTGTTTACATATGCGTGTGCAACTTACATATGCGTGTGAGCATGGATGGATGGGACGCTTTACCTTTTGGGGTTTGTTTTTCTTATTTATTTTACTTTGTATTTTTACACTGTCCGTTTAATTTCTTTTAGGCCCCTTTCACACAGGCTTTTCGATCAGGTCCGCCTGTCAGTTTTTGATCTGATCGGACACTCCATTCACCCCATGGAGCGGCGGATTTCAGTGGTGACATGTCCGCTGACATCCACTGATACCCGATCCCATCCTGTCCATGAAATCCAGATTGATGGAAACCCTATTTTCCATCCGTCTGGAGAATAGAATCAAAAGAAAACAGACAGGCGGTCGGTTTTCATCCACTCTCCATAGAGGACAGCGGGGCTTTGACAGGTCCATCTCCGCACAGTGAACGGAGACAGACCTGTCATCCGCCTGTTCAGCGGGGATCAGCGGATCGATCCCTGCTGAGCAAAGCGGAGTTCGTACATGGACATGCCCATGTGAAAGGACCCTTAAAATTACTTTTATTTCTGTTACAAGGAATATAAACATTTCTTGTAATAGAAATAAGGATGAGAGGTCCTCTTTATGGAGAGATCTAGGACCAAAAAGACCCCAAAACATCTTCTTTACCTTTAAAAGCAAAGGATAAAACGAGGATAAGGATAAAAAAAAAATATATTTACTTCCAGCCTGAACCAGAAGTGATATCATGATGTTGCTCCGGTCCTTCAAGGCCACAGAGGTGATCAAAGAGTATCTACTATTTGATCGCTTATGGGAGCAGCCAGCCACACTGTTGGATCGTTTCTTGGGCGAAAAATGGTAAGCCCGAGAAACAACAGCAAGCGACGGGAGGGGGGATGTCCCCATCCGCCTCTTCGGAAAGTGTTCCAGCTTTCATGAGGAAGCCAGCTGCCAGCTGCAAAAGACGATACCGGGGTTATGGCTGATATCTTCAGCCACAGTCCCAGTATATATACACGTTGCAGTCGGCAAGTGGTAATGTGTATCTACACAACTCTTCTTTCCAGTTTTGAATGGGGTAAGGAGGGATTTGATTAGTTCTAAGTGCTAGACATGCTTTACCTCAAAGCGAAACTTCACCCAAAGGGGAAGTTCCACTTTAAGGCCTCCTCCCCCGCTCCTCTTTGACATTTGCCATTTTATTTGGGGTTACCTGGTTTTAAAAGGTACCAGCTTCCAGTTTTGCTCGGATCGCCTAGGCGATCTGAACAGAAGTTCTCCTTCCCACCACCCTCCCCACAGTCTTCTGGGACACATCACAGGTCCCAGAAGATGGCGGGACCATTCGTAATGCGCGGCAGGCACCTGACTGTCACAGCAGGGAGCCCACAGTTAAAATGCCAACACACGATCAAAGAAGGGCCCGTGAGCCCCTTGAGTGAGCACAGATCCTGGGTCACTAAGGTTCTCTAACAAACCTCTGAGGGCTTCACAGAACAGCTGTATTTATACAGAGATTAAATTACACACAGGTGGACTCTATTTACTAAGTAGGTGGCTTCTGAGGGCAATTGGTTCCACTAGATTTTACATAGTTACATAGTTAGTAAGGTTGAATAAAGACACCAGTCCATCCAGTTCAACCTGAGTGAGTGTGGGTCTACAACCCTGACCCTTGTCCCTAACCCTGAACATCGCACACTCACATCAATCCCCACCCTCAATCCAAGGTCCCCATTCATATACTAGGGCCAATCTTGGACAGAAGCCAATCAACCCACCAGCACGTCTCCGGAGTGTGGGAGGAAACCGGAGTACCCGGAGGAAACCCACGCAGGCACAGGGAGAACATGCAAACTCCAGGCAGGTAGTGTCGTGGTTGGGATTCGAACCAGCGACCCTTTTTTACTGCTAGGCGAGAGTGCTAACCACTGCACCACTGTGCCACCACACAGATGTGTGGGAAACCCACGTTCCTTGTGCATTTTCTGCCCCTCATTCAAAACAGTGTGCGACCTGCTGCGAGTATCATTATATTCCCAAGGACAACCCAAAACATAGCTCTTTTTCCTGCACTGGATCACAAGGTACCACAGTACCCTGCAATTTAGTGCAGTGTTTTTGCATGCACTACTTATAGTGCAATTCAGTACCATTTTAGTTTTCAAATGAAAGAGCTGAAAATTGCTACACAGGAACGTGGATTGCATTCTAGTGCAATTCAGGTGCGAACCGGCCCTTGTAAACACATAAGGTTATTGCTAATGGATATCAAATATCGATGATAAAAATAGATCATAAGAGCCACAAAAGAAAACAACAATTCACCACCTTGATGAAAAATGTGGTGTGAGATTTTTTTTTTTTTTGATCTAAAAATCAGTGTCCAACAAGTTGACCAAGTGCCTAAAAAACAGATCCAGTATGCACCAATGAAAAAATGATGACCAATTGCTATTATATATTAAATATTTAAATAAACATTTCTGAAAGTGCTTTGACAAAGTGAACAAAATAAATACAGCATATATGGTTTCCCATATTCACAGAACTCACTGGACTTCATAAATATTAATACTTGGGAGAATTCAGAGACCAGGCTGGACAAGGAGTAAGAAGCATATATGAGCTGCCTTGCTTGAAAATATTGAAATTCATTTTTCTTTTTAGTTAGTGGTATCAGAGTAAAGGGGGCTGAATGGAACGCCACACTTTTTAGATATTTATTTATAAAACATTTTGAAAACCATTTATCATTTTCCTTCCACTTCACAACTATGTGTCACTTTGTGTTGGTCTATCACATAAAATCCCAATAAAATACATTCACGTTTTTGGATGTAACATGACAAAATGTGGAAAATTTCAAAGGGTATAAATATTTTTCCAAGACACTGTAAGCGTGCAAATGCAGCGCATGTAAAAACCCAAAGAAAGTGGAAGTGACCTCAAAGGAAGGTTAAGCTTAGGAAAAATGCACTGCAAAGGCATGAAAATACATGTAAAAAAATGCATCAAATGCACGTCACTGCGCATGCAGAAACATGCTGTAAATGCACAGTTTCTGGTGTGAATGAGCCCTTGAACCCAAATGCAAACATTTATTATAGTGCAACTTACCAGTGGTGGCTGCATTAGTTTTATTTTTTAAGCTTTATTTTCTGGAGATCTGGTCAGTATGGAAAGCAATAGACAGGTTGCCTCCAGTAGCACTTGTGTTTTGTCAGCAGGGTTGCCACCCCAGTTTGCAGACCACCATGATTACTGCTAGCAGCTATAGCCGCCGGCAGCAACTGCATGTCAAAAATCCGACAGGCTGGTTGTACTGAAGTTGATCTATGGACCAAATTCAAGTGGTTCTAAAGGCTCTTTTACCTTCATGCATTCTATACATGAAGGTAAAAAAACCTTCTGTATTCAGCTTCCCTTCAGACCCTTCCCAATACTTACCAAAGCCCAACCTCAATCCAGGGATGTGCACGAGATCTGCTGCTCTCCTGGGTCTCTGCCTCCTCATTGGCTGAGACACAGCAGGGGGAGCCCTTGGCTCCCATGGCTGTCAATCACAGCCAGGGAGGAGGGAAGGGAATGGGGGGCAGGACAAAGCCATGCTCTGTGTGTCCCATAGACACACAGAGGCGACTCGGGAGTGAGCAAGCTTGACTGCCCCCATAACAAGCCACTTGCCTAGGGCACTCGGCAGGGGGGAGTCCAGAGTGCCGATGGGGGACCTGAGAAGCGGAGAATCAGGGCTGCTCTGTGCAAAAACATTGCACAGAGCAGATAAGTATAACATGTTTGTTATTTAAAAAAATAAAAATTGCAGGTTTAATAGAATGCAGAATAGATAAGTATAGCGATCTCTTTACAGGGTTAAATAGATTAGGCTTAGAATGTGCCTAATTGTAAGTTTAGAATTAGATTTTGGTTGAATTTCCACTTTAAAGGGTTAAACGCTTGTTATATGTCTAGGAGTATAGCAATGGCTGTATTACTAAATGATCCCCCTGTTTCAGTCGGCTCCAGCGCTCTCCTCCTCTACCTAAAGCTCCTGTTTGTGTGCAGAGCCTTGGCATTGCCACGTACAATACAGGGACATTAGCCCTGTATTGTAAGTTGAGGTGGCTGACGTGCGACTGTAGTTACCCAACGTACAGAGCCAGCTGCAGGGCACCAGCCGCAGCCCTGAAGGGACCTTGATGGAGTGAGTATTAAATTTGCCGTGTTCCTCTACCCCTGAACATAACAAATGTTTAACCCTTGCATTCTCTGATTGGACGTCCCTACCTCGCCTCACCACTTTGTTCAAACAAAGAACGCTCTGCATTGATAAAGAGAATGCTTTCTGAATGATGCCCATACCGAGTATGCGGCCTCCTGTGTTCAGCAGCAGGACAACCGGTTGGCACAGGGCCCAGAAGTTAGTGGAGATCGCTGTAGTAACTGCCACCATAATTTCCATCTTCCACGGGGATCTTCCAGGTTCCAGGACTCATATATCCTTACATATATCCTTATATTGGTCCAAGCTAGGCAAAACATGCATATCTGGAATATTGTAAATTATTTTGGAAATTACATCAAATTAGATCCAAACCCAATCACTAAAATCTATCTTTTTAAACCTGCAACTTTTATGAAAATTATAAACAGATGATCCTGCCATGAAGGCCACTTTCTATTAAGGATTGACAACTGTCTACCAATTGCGGTCCTGCTGTGTCACCCCATCACAAGCCCTTGGTGAAATTGAGAGGAAATATCTGGGGTTGCCCCAAAACATGCACCTGGTAAAATAGGAAAGGATTGGACTATCTCGGTACCCAAGGATTGGGCAAAAATATAATAAAAAACATTCCCTTTTTTCCCCTTTTTCTTTTCTTCTTCTTTCTTTTTTCTTCCCCCTGTGTTTTAGTCTTTCACAATAGATCACCGATCTCATTTTTATATATATATATTTAGGAAGTATAGAAACCAACGTTCCCTAGTGTCCGCCATGGGGGGACTACCTTCGGGTGCCTCTAATTGTGCTGTTTTCATGCTCCATGCGTCTTTCCAGGTAAGCGGTGCATAAACCTATGGATCCCCAAAATATATGTTAAAGTGTATGTTAAACAATTGTTATTTCCCCCTTGTTATATTATACACCTGTTATGGCTGTTTGACTGAGAGTATATTTATGATTTACTTTGTAGTTGACAATGATTGACTCCTGAGGAAGCGGCTTTTGCCGAGGTGTCAGAAACCATGAAATCAGGCTGAGACAGAAGTACAGTTAAATCACGCTTGTTTAATAATAAAAGTAAAAAGAACAAACGTAGTCAAAACATAGCCAAAGTTCAGTAACCAAAATGGATAGTCAGCCAAGCCAGAAGTCAGGGATCAGTGTAGTGGAACAGCAAGCAGGATCTGGAGCCAGAAGGGATGTCAGCAAAGCAAGTCTTGAACAGGATTACAGGAGAGTGTCTCAGTTTTTGTGATGTTGACCAAGGCAAAGGCAGAGCTCCTCTGGACTGGACGGCTTAAGTAGGCAGGACTGACGAGCAGGATATCATCAACAGCTGAGTAACTGTGGAGAGATAGGAGCTGGCAATTAGCCGACAGCTGAGAAGCCAGCTCTGAGAAGGAAGGGCTAAGCCCAGCCCTGACAAGGGAACCTTGTCAAAATCTACATTCTGGTACCCCCTGTGTCTACTCAGGGTTCATCAACCTATTTGAACATTGTCAACAACAAAGCATGGTTGTAACTATTGAGTGTATACAATTTTCCTGTAATATTGTCCCCTTCCCAATTTTAATCATGTTTTCTATTCAATAAATTGTTTTTTTTTAATTATCATATTTTCACCTAATCCTTGGGTACCGAGATAGTCCAATCCTTTCCTATTTTACCAGGGGCATGTTTTGGGGCAACCCCAGGTATTTCCTCTCAATTTCAACAATTATGGATGATGGTACCTGCCCCCACTTCTAGAATATTTAGATCGAGGCATACCCTTAAACACAAGCCCTTGGTGGATGCTACAAGCAGCCTTACCAGCACACATTGCACAGGCATGATCCATTATTATCACTAGTATCAGGAAGCCAGTCCTGAGCACTGATATGCAACCAGTGCTGGATTAAGTGCATGCGGGCAGGAAGTGCCTGAAAGAGCAGCACTGAGATGCAACAGAGGATGAAAAAAAAGAATAAATCATATTTTATAATAAAAATATTACAGCAATGATGTATGGTGCAGGGTGCATTGGCAAACCAGATGTCAGCCAGTAATGGTTTGCATCTACTTTAAAATGAAAGTTTATATCAGATTTTAGTGATTGGGATTACAAATACTTTAATTGCCCGTCTCACCTACAGTCATATCCTTGTTACAGACCTTTGCAAAACTGTCTTAGCTGGCTGCCAAGGATTACTCACCATGCTCCTGGTGGCTTCTGAATCCAACTTACACCAACAAGGGCATAGAACAGAGGGATTTTACCTTGAACTGCAGCAGCATGCAATAACTGTGTATGCCCAATGTACAATCTAATGCAAGCTTCCTTTCTGTGCCATATAGGAACATTAGGAACAGATCTATAAACAACATGTCACGGGAGCATAGAGAAGCGCCTGCATTTGTTCACAAAGACAGAAGGCCAGAGGCCAGTGAACTCCAAGGTAAAGCGTAACATCATTAATTATTCCAAGTGCCTCATTACTGCTGCTGTTGCAGTAAACCTCACAGAAAGGCTGAATGACAATGACAGATGGAGACTGACAGCTCCACACAGACATTGATGAACACAGACTAGGAGGAAGGACAAAAACAGACACTGAAGACCGCAGACAGTGCTGGATGGGCACTAATGGATATACATACCTGAATGAGCTTTCAGGTGACAATAGGTTTCAACCTCAGCATGATAACCAAAAACTCTGCATGATTACAAGGGAAATAGATGGTTGGAACGGAGGTACTTTGTATACTAGTGATACTCCTTAAAGGAAGCCCCTCAGGTTTTCACAGACCATTTGAATATCCAAGCCTGCATATTAGGATTTGTGTGCATGGGCATCAGCAGCATGCCAAAAATGGCTTGTGTTCAAAATTAGTTTGTGTTTGAGTTGAGTTTGAGTTGCTTCTGACTTTCTTCTGATGTGCTTTTATTTGTATTCACATTAGATGTATGGCATCATTGCCTCACTGTATACCATTGTCTTAAGAAAATAGATTTTTCAAAATCTTTTGCTAGTATAGAGGTCCTGCAAGTAACAACGATAAAAAGAGTAAAGCAGGCCATAGACAATGTGAAAACCAAACAAAAATTTTGAATCTTTTCTTTTTTGCATCATTAGTGTGCCAGCTGCGTCAAGTGCCCGATCCAACGTGGTAGATTTCTATTAGGAAAAATGAAATAATTGATGGCACAATTGTATGAGCTATTTTTGTTATTCGTTCGACAGAACTTTCGGATTTCGATTAGTCTATGGACTGCCTAAGCCACTGCCTCACAGTTAGCAGCATTGTTGGCAGCCCATCGTTTGCAGACCTTGACTCAGGTATAGCATTTAGTCTCTTCTGCCTCCTCCCCCTTATGCCACGTACACACGACCGGTTTTTCCATCATAATAAACTCTGAAGGTTTTTCCGACTGAGTTCCCCTGAAACTGTCTTGCCTACACACGATCACACCAAAGTCTGACCGTCTAGTACGCGGTGACGTACAACACGTACGATGGGACTAGAAAAAGGAAGTTCAATAGCGAGTAGCCAATAGCTGCCATCTCGTACTTGCTTCAGAGCATGCGCCGTTTTTGGTCCATCGGAACAGCTTACAGACGAATGGTTTTCCCGATAGGAACTGATTCCGTCGGAAAGATTTAAAACATGTTCTATTTCTAGGTCCGTCAGAATTTTCGAAAGATAAAGTCCGATGAGGCCCACACACGATCGGAATGTCCGATGAAAAGATTCCTTCGGACTTTTCCTGCCGGAAAGTCCAACTGTGTGTACGCGGCATTACACATTTGGATTTTTTATTTTTTTTTGTAAACATTAAATACTTATTTTTATTTGTGTATCAATCCACTTCCTGAATCCCCACCTATGCGAGGATGACCTGATCCAACCACTCACTGCCTCTTGGGATGTCTACGTCACATTCCAAGAGTCAGTGTCCCCCCGGGGGACAGACGGGATGGAGGTGATCAGTGCATTACCTTTGGAGTCAGGGGGAATGAAGAGCTGGGCCGATTCTCCTCCCGGGCGAACAGGAAGTATGTCCTGAGACTCGATTGGCCATGGAGTCCTAAGACTCCCCAGCTAATCAGGTCACAGGAATTGCTTCCTGATTGGTCGGGAGGAGAATCAGGAAGACAATACCGAATATTAATTCACTATTGTCACAAAAGTGGGTGGGCTTGGGGCGCCCCTAAGCTCACCCTTTTTTGAAGCCAATTAGAGCCTCAGGTTCTAATCATGTGCTTCAAAAAAAAAAAAACATTAAATTCTACGCGTCCAGCACCCCACATGTAGATTAGAGGCAGGACCCATGGATAGGGGGGAAGGCGCCCGTGTGCCCTGCATGAGCAGCCACCACTGACCATAGCTCACCCTAAGATGATCTCATTTTATTGCCACAATTTTTTGGAAATGAAGAAACATGCTAGTACTGAGATGGTTAAAGCATGGAGCTTGGTAATGGTGCACTAGATATAGCACATACAAATCATACACAGAGGGAGGGGGAGGTGAAGGAATTAATGTACACAGCTAGTGGGAGGATGGAGATAAGGGGAGGTGAAGGCTTAATATACATGTCACTG
Source organism: Aquarana catesbeiana (assembly GCF_042186555.1). Classification (NCBI taxonomy): domain Eukaryota; kingdom Metazoa; phylum Chordata; class Amphibia; order Anura; family Ranidae; genus Aquarana; species Aquarana catesbeiana. The sequence goes on from NC_133324.1 coordinate 692,724,831, forward strand.
AAGAGACAGTATTGAGTGCAGATGTATGGGAGGTGGGGTAAGGGGTTAAAAAAATTTCTTGCATCTGCTGCTGTCATGATCTGTACAGCAGTGATCAGGAACTATTGAATTACTTATTTATTGATGATTTCCTCTTTTCTCCATTGTCAGGAGAAGGAGAGGGCTCATAGATGTAAACACTAAACTGTTTACATCTACGATTGCTGTGATTGGTCTTCCTATGACCAATCACAGCAATTCCAAGGTACAGAATCGCTCGGCTCTGCACACGGTGTCTTTAAACCAAGTTGTCCTCGAATGGCTCAGTTCACAGGCCTTAACAGGCACACTGGCCACCCAATGTTTATAAATGGCACTGTAGAAATAAGCATCCACCACTTTGCCTTTCAAAAATGTATGCTGATATTGGTTAAAGCAGAACTCCAGCCAAAAACAACAAGATAAACATGATTAGCCTATTAAAAGAGAAATAGCTTTTGCAGCTAGAGATCTCCCCCAGCTATAAAATAGATCTAAATTCACTGCATACATTTTAATTTCATTATAAAATCAGCATTGTACAGTAATAGCAACACAAACGATAGTTATTTTGGATTACTGGAAAAATCTCCTTTCATTGTTTGAGGCTGGGTTCACACCAGAAAACGTCTCACAGCGGTGCGTCTCCATTCACCATTTCAGGTCCGATTTCAGCCCGAATTTTTGGCTGAATTTGGACCTGAAATGGACCAAAAGGCGTACAGGACTCCTGTACAATTCGCCTCAGAGCCGCTCCGGAGATGTGTGAACCGGCTCCATAGAGAGCTGGTTACAATCTCCTGCTATGCGAGATGCCCCACATCCAATTCGCAATAGTGTGAACCCAGCCTTAGTGCTGCCTGTCTGATGGTCATCTCTTCCTACAACTTTCTGTATTCCCTGCATGCTTTGCAGCTTCTCCTCTATTCTTTCTTTAGGTTTGGTTTCAATTACTAAAGAATAAACTGTATATCCAATGGTTCCTTGTTGCCTGCAAGCTGTGGTGACACAGCAGTGCCAATTCAAAGGGTATAGTTAATATGTGTCACAGAATCCAAGAAAAATTTGAAACTTAAAGATGAGGAAATAAATATATGATTTAAAATTTTTGACTTTTTAAAAATATTCACTGTTAACCAGCTGAGATCCGCAATGCCACTAACATTATTGGTAGGTTTGAAACTTGAAAGATTCAGAGCAGAGTAGACGTCATTCTTGCCTATGCAAGAAGGGCGGACAAGAGGTGAGGTGGCATTAAAAAAAAAGAAAAAGGCAAACAAATCATTTATTTTGCCATTTTACATTTGTTCTGTGCAAATGGGGGAAAAAATAATGTTAGTAAGCTATTTCTGTGCTTGACAAATGTTTTTCATTGATCTAAAATGGAAAATATTGCATTTTTCCACTAGATGGAGCTAAGTATCATAAGGAATTCTGATAATACTTACCACCATCCAGTGTCCAGATGCAGTATTTTCTGTTTTAAATTAATACGAAACATTCATTCAGCACAGGAAATAGCCTAACACTTTTTTTTCTTTGCTACATTCACACAGACCCAATATACATTGCACTGGGCCAATTGCTATGAACATTTTTCTATAAATACACCTCATAGTATTTTTAGCCTGCAACAGAAAATGATGTTATTGGCAGAAACATTGCAACAGATTCTCAGAGAACAGATTTGAATAAAGTGTTTGTTAACCCCCCAAAAAATAAAAAAAATGGATCCTGTTCCTCTGAATCATGTTATACAGCACAATACTTGTGCTGTGTCATTTGGCCCCCTGTAACACCTAAAAAACCTGGCTGATCCTGCCAGTTTCTCCCCTCCACCTCTGTAAACTGACCACGGTGTATCATGGCTACTGAGCCCTGACACCGTGGCCAGTTTACGTGCCTCCGTCATCCGCAACCTGCTCTCATGTGTCTATGTCCTCCTACCCCCTCCCCTCCCTGCCTGTCAGCTAGTAGCAGGGCCGCCCCCCCCCTTCATGCTGGTATCATAAGATATTTTTGTTGCTACCATCCTCTCTGCAATATTAAATGATGTGCTGCACTGCATGTGTTTTCTAAAAAATCTGCCGCTAATTACCTTATTCTATAGCAGCTGTCACGTGACGGCCGTGTCTCTCCTCTCCTCTTCTCCCCTCCTCCTCCCAGGTGACATCAGCGAGAATTTCTCGGCTCCGCCCACTTTCCTTTCAGCTCGAGAGAGGAGAGAGAAGGCTGGACACATGAGCGCCAATTGGCGCTATAAAAAAGGGTATTTAGCAGCGGATTTTTTAGAAAACACATGCATTTTTTTTTTTAAGCACATGATTAGATTGGCTTCAAAAAGGGTGGGCTCAGGATGGAAAGCACTGCACCCTGACTGGCTGGATGGGAGCCAAGGGCCGCCCCCCACCACCACTGGATCCCATGGAATGCTATAGTCAGTGAAACGCTGTAAAATGATGCATACTCCTGCCAGAATATGTGTGGGCTTTCAGACCATTTCATGATCAGACCAATTTTTTGCTATTCAGCACTGTGCTACTTTAACTGGCAATTGCTTGGCCATGCAACACTGTACAAAAATGAAATTTATATAATTTTTTTACACAAATAGAGCTTTCTTTTGGTAGTATTGAATCACTATTGGGCTTTTCAGTTTTTGCTACTGTATATGTAGCACTGGTATTTTCAATACATACGCTATAAATACAAAATTAGTTGTCTGAAGCTGTAGTTTAGCTCAGACTGCCATTTTTGTAAATTCTGGTTCTGTTTCAGCTTGGCTGGTTGTGTGGTTTTCCCCTTGGCCTAGGGATGGTGCCCTATTATTTCGGCCAAAGTTGGAAATTGCAACAAGCTGAGTGTATTGAGTGCCTCCTTGCCCGGAAACGGTCAGTGGGTGTGGTCTGCCTGCTGTGCATTCTGGGAGGGGGTACTTAAGGGGCAGACCCCGTGAAAGGAAAGAAGTTCTGACCTGATGGCCCTCTTGGCCTAAGGTGTGTCGCTGCTGCTAAGTTGTCTCAGGGCTGGCTGGCCTGAGGCGTCGTTACTGAAGGTAGGCCCAAAAGTCCTGGGGCTTACCGCTCCAGGGATGGACCTGTGCGGTCTTGCCTGCGTGAAGAAGCCGAGCGACTGGAGGATCCAGGGGAGGACTTTTCAGGAGAGGACTGCACAATAAGGCCGGTGCCTCTAGAAGAGCCTGGAGACTCGGTTGAAGGATGTATCCCGGGTCACCTACCACACAGTACCGTAGGTTCGGAAGAAGGAAACTGATACTATGTGATCAAGCCTTGATATTGCAAAAAGTCTCTAATTACCCAATCCTGTGGCAGAGGATTGTGTAACAGTTATACCAAATCTTAAAGTCTGTGGCAGAGACTATGAGCGAGCATCGCATCGGCTGCTGGGTCAGTGAGAGAGGCCTATCCGGTGGTTGCTGAATCCAGTTGTGGAGTTGTTGTCCTCTGGATCAAAGAAAGTGTTCCTGATCTGAAATTCCAAGGTACCTGAATTCCCTTAAACCTTTCATCCCTCTATTGCATGTGTCTTTCTTAAATAAAGCACTGGAAAAAAAGACTGTGTGTCGGAGCTAAAATCAGTGAAAGAAGTCTTTAATGGGACCCCTATGACGGATATGGTGAAACAGTAAAGGAACGGTAAGCCCAATCAAATACCAGCCGCTCCTGAGGGGGTAAGTGCTACATATATAAATTAAAAAATACTGAAAATTTTGAAAAAAAAACATGTTTTTAAAATTTTGCAAACAAATAATCTTATAATAAGTTTAGGCAAAAGCGTAGTCTGCTACATTTGCCATAAGTGTCCTCATGGAGTCCTCATAGACACTGTGCAGTCTATGTCCAGCGATGTGGGACGGCAGGTGTGCATGCCATATGGATGGAAGGAGAGGCTGGGTCACATGATGTAGTGACATTGATGCATTTCGCTCACCGGGTCACTTGAGCTTCGTTAGGATACTGTGGATGTCCGTACTGGGGCTTATAACTAGAAGAAGATGAACCTCCTTTTGAAATTTTCCCTCTTCACTCACCACAGACTTAAAGATCCACATCATGAATAAACCAATAGAGAAATGATAATATATGTGTGCAAGATAAAATATTTATATCATAATATATATATATATATATATATATATATATATATATATATATATATATATATATATATATATATATATATATATATATATATGAAAAATCTATCATATCATATTTATATATATATCATATCATAACAGATTGCCAACCATTTCAAAAGCAAAATCGACAACATTCGCAAGGAGATATCCAGCATTCAAATTCCTCCCCTACCCAACACATCAGGTCCAACACCACACTCAATACTCTCCTCAGGGCCGCCATCAGGGGGGTACAGCTAATAAACTTGTAAGGGGCCCGAGCATCCCAAGGGGCCCGGCCAGAGGGGCCCAGGGTAGAGTTGCCACCTCATCCCTTTAAACCCGAACACATATGAATTACACAGGTTCTGAGGCTAATTAAATGCACATGAGGCACCAAGTGAGTTTAATTACTACCTTAATCAGCCACAGAACCTGTGTAATTAATATGTGTTCGGGTTTAAAGGGATGAGGTGGCAACCATAGCCCAGGGCCAGCCTGCACCCCCTACAGCAGCATAATGTAATTAGACCTTTAGCAGCTAGCCGCTGGCCCGCACGCTGCCAGCAACAGAGAAGCACTACTTTTAGGCTGCAGCTCTGCACACAAGCAGCCGAGGCCAGGACATGGATTCCTCCTCCCTCTGTCACCCCGCTCCATGATCCGTCACTTCACTTTCCTGCTGAGACAGAGCATGGTGATAGGCTAGTAATGTGATTGGGCGGGTCTCGGGGAGGGGGTGTGGCCAGCCTCATCAGTGATGGGACCCAGCCCTCTCAGATGCATGCAGACATGGTAAGTCACTAAGTGTGCAGCGGTGTCCTGCTGTAGATTGGTGTGTGGAGTGAACCATATTTAATCTCCCCAGATGGAATATCATACAACTGGCCCTGACAAGCTAACATGATGAAGTTACATTGTGGAGAGGGATGAGGAAGTTTTTGGGTGGAGATGAGTGCCATTGTGGGGAGCCTCTTCACAATGTAACTCTCATCTCCACCCATAATCATCCTCCTCCCTCTCCACAATGTAACTCCATCCTCATCCCCACCCAGAATCATCTATCCCTCTCCATGATCCTCATCCCAACCCAGAATCATCAATTCCTCTCCATCATCCTCATCCCCACCCAGAATCATCAATCCCTCTCCATCATCCTCATGCCCACCCAGAATCATTCATCCATCCCTCTCCATCATCCTCATCCCCACCCAGAATTATCCATCCCTCTCCATGATCCTCAACCCCACCCAGAATCATCCATCCATCCCTCTCCATCATCCTCATCCCCACCCAGAATCATCTATCCCTCTCCATCATCGTCACCCCCACCCAGAATCATCCATCCCTCTCCATTCATCCTCATCCCCACCCAGAATCATCCAACCCTCTCCATGATCCTTATCCCCACCCAGAATCATCCATCCCTCTTCATGATCCTCATCCCCACCCAGAATCATCCATCCATCCCTCTCCATCATCCTCATCCCCACCCAGAATAATGCATCCCTCTCCATCATCCTCATCCCCACCCAGAATCTTCCATCCCTCTCCATCATTCTCATCCCCACCCAGAATCATTCATCCCTCTCCTGGAGATGGATGGAGATAATTCTGGGTGGGGATGAGGATGAGAGTTACACTGTGGAGAGGGATGTGGATGATGATTTGATGGATTCAGTGGAACAGCCAGTGGGCGGGCCCTGGAGAATGTTGGTGGTTAGACCCGGGGGGCAGGCCGAAAGCTGTGTAAGGGGCCCCAAAATTTTTTATGGCTGCCCTGACTTCTTCTGCCCAGTTACTACCGATGAAGTTGATAAACTCCTTTCCATGGCCCACCTCACCACCTGTCCCCTAGACCCTGTCCCCTCACAATTACTGGGACCACCTTCCCACTCTAGCCTAAACTCCCTAACCCACATCTTCAACCTCTCCCTCTCCTCCGACACCTTTCCTTCCCTGCTCAAACATGCACTGGTTACCCCCATACTTAAAAAACCTTCACAAGACCCCACCTGTTTGAATAACTTAAGACCCATCTCCCTGTTCCCGTTTGCCTCCAAGCTCATCGAGCGCCTTGTCCATGACCGAATGAGTCACTACCTCACGGACAACAACCTTCTCGACCCCCTACAGTCTGGCTTCCGTCCACAACATTCTATTGAAACTGCCCTACTAAAACTCACCAATGACCTACTAACTGCCAAAACCAATGGCCATTACTCCATACTCATACTCTTAGACCTCTCTGCTGCCTTCGACACAGTTGAACACCTGCTCCTCCTCAGCAAACTACACTCCCTCTTCTCTGTGATTCTGCTTTATCCTGGTTCTCCTACCTTTCTCAGCGCACTTTCAGTGTCACTTACAACTCCATCTCCTCTACTACTCCTCCTCTCTCTGTTGGGGTACCCCAAGGCTCTGTCCTTGTGCCCCTCCTATTCTCGCTCTATACCTCTTCCTTGGGCCAGTTGATAACCTCCCATGGCTTCCAATACCACCTCTAGGACGATGACACCCAGATCTATCTCTCCACTCCTCAACTCACCCCCTCTATCTCCTCACGGATCTCAAACTTACTGAATGACTTCTCGGTATGGATGTCACACCACTTTCTCAAACTCAATCTTTCCAAAACTGAGCTTGTAATATTTCATCCTTCCCGGTTCCCCCCCCCCCCATGACTTTACCATTAAGATCAACAGCACAACCATTGGTACCTCCACACATGCCAGGGTGCTGGGTGTAATCCTTGAATCTGACCTCTCCTTTAGCCCCGACATCCAATCACTGGTTAAATCCTGCCACCTTAACCTCCGGAACATCTCCAGGATTCGACCCTTCCTGACTAATGACACCACAAAGCAACTTATTCACTTCTTGATTATTTCCCGCCTTGACTACTGCAACTCTCTCCTTAATGGCCTACCCTTAAGCAGGCTATCCCCCCTTCAGTCTATTATGAATGCTGCTGCTAGACGAATACACCTCACTAATCAATCTGTGACTGCTGCCCCTCTCTGCCAATCCCTTCACTGGCTTCCCCTACCCCACCGTATAAGATTCAAAATGCTAACCACAACATACAAGGCCATCCACAACTTTGCCCCAGCTACATCACCAACCTCATCTGCAGATATCACCCAAATCGTCCCCTTCGCTCCTCCCAGGACCTCCTGCTCTCTAGCTCCCTTGTTACCTCTTCTCATGCTCGTCTTCAGGACTTCTCCAGAGCTTCTCCCATCCTCTGGAATTCCCTGCCCCGGTATATCCGATCAGCACTTAACACTTAAGCACTGCATAAACTGTTGGTGCTATATAAATGGTGAAGAAGAATAATAATAATATTTGTTATATACCACAGGTACAAATGAGATTTTCAGTCATTAGTTACACTAGGCATTACATCCAGGGAACCAAAGACAATAGCATCCACAGCAAATCAATCAAGTAAATTTAGAAATACAGAGCAAAAGTCAACCCCACATAGATAGAGATTTCAATTTTAATTTTAAAGGGGAAGAGGGAAACAGAGGAGACAGGGAAGGACACCAACCATAAAAAGGTTTTCACAGAAAATAATTATTTTTTTCAAACGTTACATCTAGGGATCCAAGAATACCTGTAAACTGAGCTCAATATTGAGCCCCTTGGGAATCAACATTTGTAAACGTAAAATCCACTCTTTTTCCTTCCGAAGGAGGACTGTGTCAAAGTCCCCCCTTCGGCTGGATAGAGTGAGGGCAAAAAAACCTTTCATTCTCAGGCTATCAGGGGAGGAATTATGAAATCTGTCAAAGTGTTGAGCTATAAACATACATTCCAGTTTTTCTTAATTCCCAGGGTTCCTGATGCTACTGAAGTGTTCACCAATGCGGATACGTAGTTGGAGCTTCGTCTTTCCAACACAGAATTTTTTGCAGTACTACAATGAATGAATTGTTTAATAGAATAGACCTTTTGTTTACAAATCAGCAACTATGGCAATGTCTACAAGGAAAGATACCAGTAGGGCGAGACAGCCCAGCTAGCCAGTTTTCCGTTGGGGTGTGTACAAATTCCGAGTGCACCACGTTGTCCCTAAGATTTTTAGCCCTTCTAGACACAAGTAATGGTCGAGGCCCTACAATCTGAGACAGTTCATGTGATCAAGATGAAATATGCCAGTGCTCAGTCAAAACAGACCTAACTTTGTTCCATTGAGATCCATACCGGGTGATATTACGGACCGGGGATGAATGAGGTGGGGAGGATATACTGTTCTGTGTCTTAAGAAGGTCCTCCCGTTTGGATGAGGACCCTTTTTCCATGCCTGCCTAATCGTTTGGTGTGAGTAGCCTCTATTTCTACAATAAAATTCTTTGACAAGAATAGCCTCTATCGATAATCAGTGTCAATAGAGCAGTTTTGGCGAATGTGGAGAAACTGACCCGTGGGAATTCCCCAGATGAGTGATGGCTAGAGGCCAGAAGAAGTGTGTTAGCAGCTGTCTCCTTTCTGAAAGTTCTTGTCTCAAGTTTGCCATTGCAGATAGATATAGACAAGTCCAGGTTATGCTATTACCTTGAACTAACCCATGTTGTGTGGAGCTAACCCCCCCTGTGGATATCAGCCTCCTGTGTTTCTTCTTCATTTCCTCCCTCTACCCTCCTGCTTGTTTCCACCACATGTTCCACTGTTGTTGAACATCTATGCTGCATGAGCCGTTTCTATCTGTGCCTGTCTGTGCTCACCTGACAGAAATTTGGTCCACCCTTCACTACAGTATACTGTCTCAATTCTTGGCTCCTTCCCAAAAGACTTTTGCCCCTTCTCCTGGTCACGGCTGAACCAATCAATCTGCTGCTTTGCCCCATACACCCCATTCAGTCGGTTTTCTGCTGCAAGTGGGTGTATGAATGAGAGCCCGGGTTGTTTTTATTTTTAGTTCTTGACAACGTCACAAATGTTTTTTAATCTGGCATGGTGAAGGTTTGTATCTTTTTTGACATTAAATGAAACTTTTGTACTAATAAACTTGTTTTGATACATATACTGCTGTGAGTTTTTATTGGAGCCACTTCTTTTTCAGCTTTGCTCTGCTTTGGGAAAAGGGATGAGCCGAACACCCCCCTGTTCGGTTCGCACCAGAACATGCAAAAAATTAGTTTGAACACACGAACACCATTAAAGTCTATGGGACTCGAACATGAATAATCAAAAGTGCTAATTTTAAAGGCTTATATGCAAGTTATTGTCATAAAAAGTGTTTGAGGACCTGGGTCCTGCCCCAGGGGACATGTATCAATGCAAAAAAAAGTTTTGAAAAGTACCGTTTTTTCGGGAGCAGTGATTTTAATAATGCTTAAAGTGAAACAATAAAAGTGTAATATTCCTTTAAATTTTGTACCTGGTGGGTGTCTATAGTATGCCTGTAAAGGGGCGAATGTTTCCCATGTTTAGAACAGTCTGACAGCAAAATGACATTTCTAAAGGAATAAAAGTTATTTAAAACTACTCGCGGCTATAATGAATTGTCGGTCCGGCAATACACATATGAGTTCATTGATAAAAACAACATGGGATTCCCCCACAGGGGAACCCCGAACCAAAATTAAGGAAAAAAATGCGTGGGGGGTCCCCCAAAATTCCATACCAGGCCCTTCAGGTCTGGTATGGATACTAAGGGGAACCCCGGGCAAAATTTTTAAAACAATGGCATGGGTGTCCCCCTCAAAATCCATACCAGACCCTTATCCGAGCACGCAACCTGGCAGGCCGCAGGAAAAGAGGGGGGGACGAGAGAGCGCCCCCCCTCCTGAACCATACCAGGCCACATGTCCTCAACATTGGGAGGGGGCTACCCCAAAGCACCTTGTCCCCATGTTGATGGGGACAAGGGCCTCATCCCCACAACCCTTTCCTGGTGGTTGTGGGGGTCTGCGGGCGGGGGGCTTATCGGAATCTGGAAGCCCCCTTTAACAAGGGGACTCCCAGATCCCACCCCCCCTTTGTGAAATGGTAATGGGGTACAAAAGTACCCCTACCATTTCACAAAAAAAGTGTCAAAAATGTTAAAAATGACAAGAGACAGTTTTTGACAATTCCTTTATTTAAAGTCTTCTTCTTTCCATCTTCTTCGGGTCTTCTTCCTTCTTCCTTCCTTTGGTTTCTTCCTCCATCTTCTTCTTCCTCTGGTTCTTCCTCCGATCCTCTGCTTCTTGCTCCGGTGTTCTCGTCCGGCATCTTCCTCCGTGGTGTCTTCTTCCCTGCTTCGTTCTTGGGCCGCTCCGCATCCATGGGAGGCTCCCGCTTTGTGACGCTTCTCTTCTTCTAAAACTTCTTATATAACGGAGGGCGAGGCCACCCGGTGACCCCACCCCCCTCTGATGGACGGGGACTTCCCTATGGCTTTCCCCGTGACATCAGAGGGGAGCGGGTCACCCGTTACGTAACCGGGTACTCTCGTCATGCGCTCTCTCGCCCCCCTCTTTTCCTGCGGCCTGCCAGGTTGCGTGCTCGGATAAGGGTCTGGTATGGATTTTTGGGGGTCCCCACTCCATTTTTTTTAAATTTTGGCACGGGGTTCCCCTTAATATCCATAGCAGACCTGAAGGGCCCGGTATGGAATTTCAGGGGACCCCCACGCCATTTCATTTTTTAATTTTGGTTCGGGGTTCACCTGTGGGGAAATCCCATGCCGTTTTTATCAATGAACTGTGTGTCGGACCGACGGACAACTGTGTGTCGGACCTACAATTCATTAATAGCCGCGAGTAGTTTTAAATGACTTTTTTTGCTTTGAAATGTGATTTTGCTGTCAGACTGTTCTAAACATGGGAAACATGTGCCCCTTTACAGGCATACTATAAACACCCCCCAGGTACGAAATTTAAAGGAATATTACACTTTTATTGTTTCACTTTAAGCATTATTAAAATCACTGCTCCCGAAAAAATGGCTGTTTTTAAAACTTTTTTTTGCATTGCTGCTGCTTTGCCCCATACACCCCATTCAGTCGGTTTTCTGCTGCGAGTGGGTGTATGAATGAGAGCCCGGGTTGTTTTTATTTTTAGTTCTTAACAATGTTGACACAAATGTTTTTTAATCTGGCATGGTGAAGGTTTGTATTTTTTTTTACATTAAATGAAACTTTTGTACTAATAAACTTGTTCTGATACATATACTGCGGTGAGTTTTTATTGGAGCCACTTCTTTTTCAGCTTTGCTCTGCCTTGGAACTAGGGATGAGCCGAACACCCCCTGTTCGGTTCGCACCAGAACATGCGAACAGGCAAAAAATTTGTTCGAACACGCGAACACTGTTAAAGTCTATGGGATACAAACATGAAAAATCAAAATTGCTAATTTTGATTTTTGCATGTTATTGCCATAAAAAGTGTTTGGGGACCCGGGTACTGCCCCAGGGGACATGTATCAATCAAAAAAATGTCTTTTAAATCGGCCGTTTTTTCAGGAGCAGTGATTTTAATAATGGTTAAAGTGAAACAATACAAATGAAATATTCCTTTAAATATCGTGCCTGGGGGGTCCCCTTAGTCTGCCTGTAAAGTAGCGCATTTCCCCCATGTTTAGCACAGTACAGCAGCAAAATTAAATTTCTAAAGGAAAAAATATCATCTAAAATTGCTCACGGCTGTAATGTATTGTCAGATCCCAGCAATATACATAAAAAAATCATTGAAAAAAACAGTGTGGGTCCCCCCAGTCCATACCAGTCCCTTCGGGTCTGATATGGATGTTAAGGGGAACTCAAAGGGCCTGTTATGGATGGGGGAACTCATGCTGTTTTTTTCTTAATTCTGTCATAGGGCTCCCCTTAACCACTTCAATACACAATATTATATATTTTACACTGCACTATATACCCTGCACTGTATTACATATACTACACTGACTGCACTATATACTCTGAACTGCAAGATATATATAATTCGAACGGCACTATACTCTGAACTGCAGTATATAGACTATATGGACTGCATTATATACTCTAAATTTCAAAAAACTTAATTACATGCCCCTGTTAAACAGGGGCAGAAAAATTAGGCCTTGGGTGGTGGTGGTGCCCTAAACCAAAAAAATTGTTGGAAGCTAGCATCATCATGATTAAGAATAGGCAGCATAGGCAGTCTTCAAGGGATCCTAGATCCATAGCAAATTCAACCAGTTACTGTACATCAGCACCAGGTGCTTGATAGCTAGTGATCTAGGACTGATTCATTTTTATAAATGTGAGCCTGTGGACAGGCGCACTCTTTGATCCATTACAAACCCTCCAGCAGCACTGAATGTGCATTTAGAAAGCACGCTGGATGCAGGACAGGCCAGTAGCTCGATTGCATATTGAGCAAGTTCTGGCCAGTGGTCCAACCTCAAGACCCAGTAACCTAGTGGATGCTCTTTTGGAAAGGTCTCCAAGTCTGCTCTTGCCCCTAGATATTCCTGTAGCATATAATGCAGACACTGGCGATGGTTGCTGAAACCTTGGTGCTGAGGACTGAAAAATTGTTGAAAGGCATAGGGCAGCCGGCCACCTTCTCCACAGCTCTTCCTCTGACTGAACAAAGCCTCTGACTGAATCAGTCCTGGCATCAGCAGAGCTCGTCCCTAAAGGGGCTCTGGGACGGGCTCTGCTGATGCCACTGCGATATTTGATTTTACTTACATGCCTTTTAATGCCTTCTCAAATGTGAGTGACCATTTTACTTATTTCAATAAAATGCCTTTTATGTAAATGGAATCACACTATGTGGCCCAATTTTTTTCCTTTTACCATGTATAATACTGGGAGGATCCATTCTTGATCTTTGGTCACTGTTCCCTTGGTGGATATCCATTGATGTTATACATTGTGACGGACCCCTGCCTGATTGGTCTACATCGGAAACCGTGTATGCTGATTTTCTTTCCTGGGTGTGTTACGCCACAAGCTCTGTTGACTCATCAGGCGTATGCCTAGTTGGGTTCAACTTGTCTGGTAAGCCTCTTTCCTTTTGGTGGTGGATTATCAACAGACAACTAGTTCACAGATTTATCTCGCAAGTCACTTTATATATTGGAGTCACTTTATTGGCTTTCATTCTTATATATATATATATGCACTGTTAGTTTATGTAAACATCATCATTATTGTTGTTTGTATATTAGAGTAATATTGTATGTATTTTATCATGGTTTATGCACATCAGTAATAATGGTTTGTTACTAGTTTGATCCCGTCAGGGGAATCTCACTTTCACCTTCACTTTTAGCGCTGCACTTTACCACTTTCCCATTTGTTCACATATTCACAGATTTCTTTTGTGCTGGCAGCTTTTATTTATCACTTTAAGAGAGCACTTTTTTTTTCTTTTCTTTTCAGCACCAGGAAATGGTAACCTCCCAGGGTTTGGAAATGCATTACACAAACTTTTCTTCAAGGCCTCCTAAAGATGTTTCATCCTCTGCTCTCTCTGTGAAGGCAGGATGAGTTCTGAAACCTTACCCTTGTAATGTGGATCAGGAAGGGTTGCCAGCCAATAATGATCCCTCTCCTTAATACCAGGAATCCTAGGGGCCTTGCACAGGCTTTGCAGAATCAGGGAGGCCATCCAGCGTAAGTTTGCAGAGGCATTCAATTCTAATGGCAGTAGAGAGTCAGAATGGCCTTACGTGAAAAAAAAAATGGTGTTTTGGAACCTGCTACTGTGGTACAGCACATTCCACAAATTCACGAAAGGGGGCTGAATCTACCAGCTGAAAAGGCAGCAGTTGCAGTGCTAGCAATTTGACCAAGTTAGCATTTAGACGCTGAGCATGTGGATGGCTGGGACCAAATTTCTTTTTATGGTTCAGTATCTGGGGTAGGGAAATTTGCCTGCTGAAATCAACTGGTGGTATACTGCTAGCAGATTGGATGCAGGTACTTGTGACACCTATTGCTATACCTTCATTCCTCTCAGTGCAGGTTTTTGAGAGGACTGGAGATACTGTGTAGTATTGTTTGAGATCCCAGATGTCTGCCCTTTTCTATGATGTGGGTCTTTCAGGTGCTGCTGCCAACGGACTGCATGGCAGGTTGCCAAGCGGCTGCTGTTCTACCCACGCTTGATCTGCTTCTGTCAAAATACAAGGTTGAGGGATCATCATCAGCATTCAGACTTTATAAAGAATGCAACAAGAAATGTAAGGGTGCAATTAGGGTGGCTAAGATAGAACATGAAAGACACATAGCGGAGGGGAGCAAAAAAAATCCCAAGAAATTCTTTAAGTATGTAAACGGTAAAAAAGGGAGAACAGACCATATTGGCCCCATAAAGAATGAGGAAGGATATCTGGTTACAAAGGATGGGGAGATGATGAAGGTATTGAATTTATTCTTCTCTTCAGTCTTCACAAGGGAATCGGGGGGCTTCAGTAACCAACACTGCAGTGTTTATCCTTATGACACATCACAGGAAGCACATCCATGGTTAACAGAGGACAGAATTAAAATTAGACTTGGGAAACTTAACATTAATTAATCACCAGGACCAGGTGGCTTGCATCCGAGGGTACTTAGGGAACTCAGTCAAGTAATTGCCAGACCATTGTTCCTAATTTTTACTGACAGTCTACTGACTGGAATGGTACCAGCTGATTGAAGAAAAGCCAGTGTAGCACCAATATTTAAAAAGGGCCCCAAATACATTGCTGGGAATTACAGACCAGTTAGCCTAACATCAATAGTATGAAAGCTCTTGGAGGGGATGATAAGGGACTATATACAAGATTTTAGTAATGAGAATGGTATCATTAGCAGTAATCAGCATGGATTGAAGAATCGTTCTTGCCAAACAAATCTATTAACCTTCTATGAGGAGGTGAGTTGCCATCTAGATATAGGAAGACCAGTAGAAGTGGTGTATCTGGATTTTGCAAAAGCATTTGACACAGTTCCCCATAAAGGTTTACTGTACAAAATAAGGTCAGTTGGCATGGACCATAGGGTGAGTACATGGATTGAACACTGGCTACGAGGGTGAGTTCAGAGGGTGGTGATAAATGGGGAGTACTCAGAACGGTCAGAGGTGGGTAGTGGGGTCCCCCAAGGCTCCGTGCTGGGACCAATCCTATTTAAGGGGATCAACTCCAGAGATAAAACGATAATTCTCCCGCTCTACAAGACTCTGGTCTGGCCGCACCTGGAGTATGCTGTCCAGTTCTGGGCACCAGTCCTCAGGAAGGATGTACTGGAAATGGAGCGAGTACAAAGAAGGGCAACTAAGCTAATAAAGGGTCTGGAGGATATTAGTTATGAGGAAAGATTGCAAGCACTGAACTTATTCTCTCTGGAGAAGAGACGCTCGAGAGGGGATATGATTTCAATTTATAAATACCATACTGGTGACCCCACAATAGGGATAAAACTTTTTCGCAGAAGGGAGTTTAACAAGACACATGGCCACTCATGAAAATTAGAAGAAAAGCGGTTTAACATTAAACTACGTAGAGGGTTCTTTAGTGTAAGAGCGGCAAGGATGTGGGATTCCCTTCCACAGGTGGTGGTCTCAGCGGGGAGCATCAATAGTTTCAAAAAGCTATTAGATAAGCACCTGAACTACCGCAACATACAGGGAAATACAATATAAAACTGACATATATTCACACACATAGGTTGGACTTGATGGACTTGTGTCTTTTTTTAACCTCACCTACTATGTAACTGTGTATATATATATATATATATATATATATATATATATATATATATATATATATATATATATATATATATATATATATATATATATATATATATATATATATATATATATATATATATATATATATATATATATATATATATATATATATATATATATATTAGACTGACTAACTAACTAAACTACCTGCCTAATCTAGCTCAATCTATCTCGGTCCACAGTCGCACACTATATAAGGCTGCTATGTAAGCAGCCTTATATAGTGTGGGGCATGGACTTAGTCTTCCTGAGCCATGATTGGCCAAAGGCACCCTGCCTTTGGCCAGTTATGGCTCTCTCTGCAGTGTTTGCTGTGATTGGCCAAAGCATGCAGGTCAGGTGCATGCTTTGGCCAATCATCAAACACTAATGCACTGCGAACTCGCAAAGCATTATTGGGCGTTCTGCGGCACTTGAATTTGCCCGCGAACGCCCCATATTGTTCGCTGTTCAGCAAATGGGTGAACACCCAATGTTCAACTTACATTCTACTCAAACATCGAGCTCACTCCTAGACCCTAAGAAAACCATCGCTACAGTCAAGCACAGAGGTGGAAATATTATGCTTTGGGGCTGTTTCTCTGATAAAGGTACAGGCCAACTTTGCTGCATTGAGGGCCAATGGAAGGGGCCACGTATTGTAAAATCTTGGATGAGAACCTTCTTCCCTCAGCCAGAACACTAAAGATTGGTTGTGGATGGGTCTTCTAGCATGACAATGACCCAAAACATAACGCCAAGGCAACAAAGGATTGGCTCAAGAAGAAGCACATTAAGGTCATGCAGTGACCTAGCCAGTCTCCAGACCTTAATCCTATATAAAATTTATTTAGGGAGCTGAGTTTGTAATAAAAACATCTTTGCCCTTCTGAAGCTTCTCTCCAACCACTTTGCATATTATTTAATATATAATATGATTCTGTACTTGCCAAATATGCTGCAGAAATCTCCCTCCACTAAGTCTGGCTACAGCCATTTTAACTGTGGACATCTGAGGCTGCTGCCTGTTAACTTCCTGGATTCACACAGACACACAGTGGGCCCCCCTCCAGCTCTGCAGCTTTCATTGGCTCTCTTACTCTAACTCATCCCTCCTCCCTTCCTGGCAAACTCTCACAAGAGTGAGAGAGAGAGCTGTGCATGAGGTCATATGCTAATGCTGTGTACACACGTACAAACTTTTCAGCATCAAAGGTCCGAAGGTCTTTCCGACGGACTTTCGACGGACTTTTGACGGACTTCCGACAGACTTTCGAACGAACTTGCCTACACACGATCACACTAAAGTCTGACGGATTCGTACGTGATGACGTACGACCGGACTAAAATAAGGAAGTTCATAGCCAGTAGCCAATGGCTGCCCTAGCGTCGGTTCTCGTCCGTCGGACTAGCATACAGACAAACGGATTTTTCGACCGGACTCGAATCCGTCGGAAAGATTTGAAACATGTTTTCAATCTAAAGTCTGTCTGATTTTCGACCGAAAAAGTCCGCTGCAGGTCCGATGAAGCCCACACACGGTCGGATTGTCCGACGGATTCGTTCATATGACATATTTGGTGGTGTCCCAAATATTAAGTGTGCCACAATAAGGGACTTATAGAAGCAGGTCTGAACCTGGAGGTAAGTGAGGGGAAGCGGGGCACAGGGGAGAAAATATCCAGGTCAACCCACAGAGGTTCTTGTTTTGAAGCATATAAGGAAATCAATGCGGTGATTTGTGCAGCCGTAAAATATTTAATAAAGTTAGAGACTCCTTGCCCACCTTTCCGCTTTTCTGCATTTTTTTTATTCCAAGGAATGTGTGTTTTTTATTGGACCAGATAAATGTGAGGACATCATCTTGGAAAGATTTGAAGGCATAACATGGGCTTGGTAGAGTACAAAACAAGTAGACTAGTTTTGGTAAGACTGTCATTGTGATGGCAATAATTTTACCTATCCAGGATAAATAAAGGCGTGATCAGGTGGAAATAAGAGTTTTTATTCATTAGAAGTTTGTGTAGTTGACGGCATAAAGGGTATGGTACAAAGGAGTTAGATGAATTCCCAAATAGTCTAGGTGGGAAGTAGACCAGGTAAATTCATAGTTTTGTCTCAAAGAGGCTATGGTGATATCTGGAAGAGAAATGCTGAGAGCTATGGACTTTATTGATGGTAAGAACTGATATTTTGGAAAAATGTTTAAGTGTGGAGAACAAAACAGGTAATGCTGTGTGCAGTTGGGTCAAGGTTAGGAGTAGGTCGACAAAGAACAAGAAGATTTTAAATTATTTAGGTCCTAGCCTAGGTAGATTAATTGAGGAACCTTTTCTTTTGTTTACTGTTTTCATGATTAGTTGTCAATAGGGATGAGCTTCGTGTTCGAGTCGAACCCATGTTCGACTCGAACATTGGCTGCTCGATCGTTCATCGAATTGCGAACGATATGGACCGTTCGCGCCAAATTCGTGTGGCGCGTCACGGCCCATAATTCACTGCGGCATCGCAGTGCATTGCTTGCTGATGATTGGCCAAGCATGCACTATGACCCGCATGCTTGGCCAATCACAGCGCCGCCTTAACAGAGAGCCGTAATTGGCCAAAGCCAAGGAGGCTTTGGCCAATTATGGCTCAGGGGATTTAGTACACGCCCCACACTATATAAGGCCGCCTGCACGGCGGCCCTGTGCAGTGTGTTCCGGTGTGCTGAGAAATAGAGAGAGAGAGAGACAGTGTCATTTCATTTGAGTTAACTAGATTAGGCAGGACAGTCAGTCAGTTAGCTGCACTTAAAGTGTATTGTCTATATATATGCATCCCAGGTGTTGCATATATATATATATATATATATATACACTGTATTCAGTTTAGCTAGATCCGTTCCTGTTATCTTCTAGACTATTTACATTTAGTGCAGTGCGTCCTGCTCACAGTGTTCAGCTAGATCCGTTCCTGTTATCTTCTTACTGACAGGCAGGCTTGTCTTGTTACAGTATTTTGAAGAAAATTACTGGTGTTCTTTTGATCCTATTAGTACCACAGTCAGGCAGCTAGACTATTTACATTTAGTGCAGTGCGTCCTGCTCACAGTGTTCAGCTAGATCCGTTCCTGTTCTCTTCTTACTGACAGGCAGGCTTGTCTTGTTACAGTATTTTGAAGAAAATTACTGGTGTTCTTTTGATCCTATTAGTACCACAGTCAGGCAGCTAGACTATTTACATTTAGTGCAGTGCGTCCTGCTCACAGTGTTCAGCTAGATCCGTTCCTGTTCTCTTCTTACTGACAGGCAGGCTTGTCTTGTTACAGTATATAAAGCTACCTGAAGAAAATTACTGGTGTTCTTTTGATCCTATTAGTACCACAGTCAGGCAGCTAGACTATTTACATTTAGTGCAGAGCGTCCTGCTCACAGTGTTCTGCTAAACCTACAAGTTAGTGGGGTGCGTCCTGCTCACAGTGTTCAGCTAGATCCGTTTCTGTTATCTTCTTACTGACAGGCAGGCTTGTCTTGTTACAGTAAATACAGCTACCTGAAGAAAATTGCTTGTGTTCTTTTGATCCTATTAGTACCACAGTCAGGCAGCTAGACTATTTACAGTTAGTGCAGTGCGTCCTGCTCACAGTGTTCTGCTAAACCTACAAGTTAGTGGGGTGCGTCCTGCTCACAGTGTTCAGCTAAACCTACAAGTTAGTGGGGTGCGTCCACCTCACAGTGTTCAGCTAAACCTACAAGCTAGTGGGGTGCGTCCTGCTCACAGTGTTCAGCTAGATCCGTTTCTGTTATCTTCTTACTGACAGGCAGGCTTGTCTTGTTACAGTAAATACAGCTACCTGAAGAAAATTGCTTGTGTTCTTTTGATCCTATTAGTACTACAGTCAGGCAGCTAGACTATTTACAGTTAGTGCAGTGCGTCCTGCTCACAGTGTTCTGCTAAACCTACAAGTTAGTGGGGTGCGTCCTGCTCACAGTGTTCAGCTAAACCTACAAGTTAGTGGGGTGCGTCCACCTCACAGTGTTCAGCTAAACCTACAAGCTAGTGGGGTGCGTCCTGCTCACAGTGTTCAGCTAGATCCGTTTCTGTTATCTTCTTACTGACAGGCAGGCTTGTCTTGTTACAGTAAATACAGCTACCTGAAGAAAATTGCTGGTGTTCTTTTGATCCTATTAGTACCACAGTCAGGCAGCTAGACTATTTACAGTTAGTGCAGTGCGTCCTGCTCACAGTGTTCAGCTAAACCTACAAGTTAGTGGGGTGCGTCCACCTCACAGTGTTCAGCTAAAGCTACCTGTAGAAGGTTGGTGGTGTTCTCATACTACAGGCAGGCAGTTGATTTTGCTAGCTTCAGTATCAGTATATATATTGTAATGTTTGGGGTATTTAGCTCAAGCGATAAATGCGTTTTTAGTGCAGTGAGTCCACCTCAGACAGGCATTATAGGTAAGGGCCTGGTAGCCCACGTTTATTAAACCGAAAAACAAAAGCAAAAAGGTCCATTCAGGATTCCCACGCAGGGGTTTAACTTCATTAAGCACTCCAAAAATAAGGAAAACATACCAAGCCACCTGGCTCTCTTGTCAGCAGTTCCTCTGCTTGCTCTCAACAGATTTGCCAATTCTTTACAGCCCCCTGGACTCACTGGCTTCCTCAGTCTCCCCGACTCTCAAGGCTGGCCAGCCTTTCCCAGTCCCTGGGCAAAGAATCCCCTTTACATAGGCTGCAGACTCCCACAGGGCAGACCACTCTCCAGACACAGGTCTGTCTTCACACAGCAGTAGCAACAAGCTACACACACTCCACCTTACTCCACACTCTGCTCTCACTAGCCCCTCGTTATATGGGCTGTGTGCACCTGGGCACACAACCTGCTGGCTCTCCATAAGACATGGACACAGGGTTAGAGATCCCATCCCTTTTTCCAGTGACAGGGACTATTACATATCCCCCCCCTTTGTTTCGATCCGGAGGGAGGAACACCAGCACCCGTCATGGTTGGGACACCTCTGTGCTGGCTGTCAGCCACGTAGGCCCAACCTTTTTTTCGGGTGCGCTTCCAGGTACGTCCCACCCTGGATCTTAACAGGGTCCTACATTTCCCTATACTCCCCCCTTGTTTCGCACCGGAGGGAGGAACACATAAACCAGTCACTAAGAATGGGACACCTCTGTGCCAGCCATTCGCTGCGTAGGCCCATTTCTTTTTCCGGGTATGTTTCCACCAGCACTTCACCTTGAACCATGGGCTCCCACTAATCTCTCTATCCCTTCCACCTTCTGGCCACGGGATCCTCCTTTTCCCTCCCACAGACCTACTCTCCTGGGACTGTTGGGGACCCATTTCCATGAAATCTGTCAGGGACTGACCCCTCTCACTACCTGACGCAACACTAACCAACAACATCTGTTTATCAGGTTCACTAACCCCTGTGTGGTTACCCTTGGCAACCAAATCATCTGAGATCAACACCACATACTTCTGTTTAACCTCGATAGCAATGTTCCACAAGGGGTTATTTAATTCAATATTATCATCATCATCATCATCATCATCATCAAGACCTCTTGTCACCTGGTTTGCTAGGACAGGGTCTAGGGAGGGACCATCTACAGGCAAGCAGTTACTCCCTATGGGACATTCCCGCAGTTTCACATCGCTCCCTGTTGTCCAACACTCCAATAGCGACTGTCCTACCAACGCACATTTTGCGCCACATTTTTCCACACCAATCTCTTTAACCATTTCTGTGTCCATTGGTACCTCAACCAATACCTCTGAGTTGTCCGACAGTGCTCTACAGTGCTTCTCATACACTTTTTCATTACAGTTACCAACACTGCCATTTCCTGTCAAAGTGTCTCCGGGTACCTCAAACTGCACCTCCCTGCGAGTGATGGATTGAATTCCCACTACTGCTGCGTCTTTTCCGGGCCCTTCCCTTTCACGAGGTCTAGCGGGTGAGACAGCACACGTGTCATGTACCAACCACTGCTCAGCTGCACCTCGGATCGCACCAGCAGGAATGCACCTCATCACACCAGCATACGGAGAGACTTCTACTATGTCTATCATTTCTGATTCCTTTAGCAGTTCCCCTGAACGCCTTCCGCACCCAACTGTCGCTGGAAGCACTCTCGCAGAGAACTGCGAGACCACTTTATGCAAAAGTAACCAACATTGCAGTAACCAATTTTTATCAACATTGCTTAACATCGCCTGTACCACGTGTCTCCACTGATTGGTACTACGCAGTACAAGGTCGCCCATCTGCGGTGGATACATGCAGGTATACAGCGGAAAGATTTTCACCAATTCCAACAACATCTCAGTTATTTCTAGACATGCCACATCTAAACACAGAACTCTAGGGACTTTTACCTTACTAACGACATGGAGGGGCTCATTTGCTAAGGCTTGAGAGGCTGAGACACTCAAAGAGACCTCCACCTCAGAGGCCACTGACAAAACTTGCGGCTCCCAATGAGCACCGCTAAATGCATGTGTCACACTCATTGTCTCATTTTCAGCAACACTGAGCCCTTCCAAGTCCCTATCCATTATCCCATCATCCTGGCACTCAACATGACTCATCTCTTTTGCTGTGGACAAAACTTCTGCTATATATGCGCCCTTTTCCGATCCTTCCGCCTGGAGGGGGTTAAGTTCTGCAACAGCCAACGCACCTGTGTCTACTGGCTTTGCAGCCTCTCCATTTGTCACAGCAGCAATAGTGTCCAGCTTACTATTACCTTCAGAAATTTCTTTCCACCACGCTATCACCTTAATGGCGAGACTATCCCAGTCTATCCTGTCTGTGCTCCAGTCATCAGCACTCTGTAGTACTGCTCCCTCTGCCCATGGAGACACAGGTGGACAGAGTGGTTTAGCAGCAGACAATCTGCACCAGTCACTGTCAACCACATCAGATTGTGATAATACATACTCCCTCATTTGAGCTATTTTCCCATTGTTTTCCACCTGAGCAGTATCAGAGCTGTCCTGGAGCCCCGCCGGCTCCAACACTGGGAGTCCTCCTGCGATTTCCTGGGACAACTCTGCTGCACTACCTGTGGTTACCATGGGAGACACCAAACCATCAACATTGTCAGTAATACACTTTTCAACATCATCATTACTTTTGAATACATCACAATAAGTACATGTATCATCAGCCATAGACATAGCAGTGTTATAAGCTTTAACAGGCTGTTTTTGGTCAGAACACACAGCACCCCGTGTAACGCTCAGCACACCATCCTTCCTCTCCAAAGGCATTCTTTTGCCCACTAGGGCGGCTCCACAGTTGTCCTGGGAAACCATGTGCCTCACCACTGCGGGCTCCTGGGAGGTTTCCCTGGGCATCTCTGTAGCACCTGTCACTAGGGAACCTGGCACACAAACTGTATTGGTCACCCCTAGGTTACCACTTCCAGCACTCTGGTGGATTACACCAGGTACATACAGAGTCCAGTCTTTTTGAGTTCTTAACCTTGCTGCAGGTTGAGCTTCAACCTGTGTCTCCCCACTACTCGGGGTAGCAAACTGCAGCAAGTCCATTTTTACCACTTCTGCTGATCTCCCAGCCGGATATACTCCCACTTCACTGGGATCAGTCCCGCAAACTGCAACAGTCTTACCATAATCTGTAGCAGGTAACTCTGGCTTCATTTGAGTACGTTGTCTATCCTTTATCGCACTTTTACTGACCAACTCTCCCTGGTGGCCATGGGATGAAACTGCAGCAGCCACTTCTGACTCCTTAGCACCCCCTGCAGGCACAACAGGTACTTCCTCACTGTTGCCAGAGGTGACTGAAAATAGGTTTGCACAAAAATCTGGGCTTGCAGACAAAGACTTCTGCCCAGTAACCACATCTCCAGGCATGTTCCATAACCTGGGACAAGAAAAAATTTCATGCCCCAGTTGACCACATTCCAGGCATGGTACATTTTTACACATATCTTTAATGGGATGCCGCTCCACATCTCCACTGTATCTCCTCCTTCCGGTTAACACCCGATCCCTTGTTGCTAAGGGAGATGGCACTCTTCCAGCTGTACTTTGCTGACTCTCCCAAAAGCAGCGACTTTGCGCTCCTTGAAGCATTGTTGCTTTAAACATGCCACGATCCTCTGTCGGCAATACGTTTCTCGCGTAGTCCACAGACTTGACATCACTGCCGTTGCTACGGGCAACCACATACTTGTCAAACTTCTGATAAGCCTTTTGGACACTCCTGGGACTTAAATCAGGCTTTCTAAACATTGTTGCAGACCTCTGTCTGGCCGTGTCGCCTTGTATTGGAGACTGAGACAAAGGGCACTTGGACATAACATGCCCCCACTCTCTGCACCGAAAACAGCGCTCTTGCTTCAGAGCCTTGACAGGGCTTCCCAAATTGCATCCTCTTGTAAGCTTGGGACTTTGCACCTTAATAGCTGGCCTGCTTGCACCAGCGTTGCCAGGGGCAACAGCATGCACTTCCCCTTTAAGTGTAGCAAAAAACAGTCTGCAATGTTCTCCGGCAGGCTCAAACTCTTGCTTCATCTCTGCAGTCACTCCACCACACTTTTGCGCTTTCCAGCAAAAAATGAAGCACTGTTACTTTAAAGCAAGTTGCTTTTCACTTCATGCAAGCTTTCCTCACCTGCACAGTGCACACACAGATTGTGCTGTCTCATGCACACAAACACAGTTCATCAATTTAACTTCTGCGCAATGCAGTTTGCCTGGCTGCCACACACCGCTAGCAGCAATTCCTGAAATGACTCACTACTGGCGCAGAGACCCGGACTTCACCGTCTGTTTGCCCGCATTCGAACACCACTTGTAATGTTTGGGGTATTTAGCTCAAGCGATAAATGCGTTTTTAGTGCAGTGAGTCCACCTCAGACAGGCATTATAGGTAAGGGCCTGGTAGCCCACGTTTATTAAACCGAAAAACAAAAGCAAAAAGGTCCATTCAGGATTCCCACGCAGGGGTTTAACTTCATTAAGCACTCCAAAAATAAGGAAAACATACCAAGCCACCTGGCTCTCTTGTCAGCAGTTCCTCTGCTTGCTCTCAACAGATTTGCCAATTCTTTACAGCCCCCTGGACTCACTGGCTTCCTCAGTCTCCCCGACTCTCAAGGCTGGCCAGCCTTTCCCAGTCCCTGGGCAAAGAATCCCCTTTACATAGGCTGCAGACTCCCACAGGGCAGACCACTCTCCAGACACAGGTCTGTCTTCACACAGCAGTAGCAACAAGCTACACACACTCCACCTTACTCCACACTCTGCTCTCACTAGCCCCTCGTTATATGGGCTGTGTGCACCTGGGCACACAACCTGCTGGCTCTCCATAAGACATGGACACAGGGTTAGAGATCCCATCCCTTTTTCCAGTGACAGGGACTATTACAATATATATATATATATATATCCCAGCTTAGTGCAGCTAAAGGCCATTAGTATGTCTGGAAGGCCAAGAAGGAGAGGCAGACAGTCACAAGCCAATAAGAGAGGGCAAGCAGGCTCTGTGTCTAGTGCTGGTCGTGGAGACGGTGCATCCTCATCAGCACGTGGCCATGGGACACGCTTGGCCTTTTTTTCGGCAGCTAGCCATGTTGAGCCGCAACATGCGGAAGACTTGGTCGAGTGGATGACCACGCCATCCTCATCCTCCTCATCCTCTCTCACCCATGCCCAGGGTACTTTGTCTGGCAAAGCAGCGGCCTCTTCCCTCGGCTCAATGTCATCAGTGACTCCTTCCCTAGCCCCACCATGTCCTCCTGAGGAGTCCCTCGAACTGTTTGACCACAGTGTTGGGTACATGCTCCAGGAGGATGCCCAGCGTTTGGAAGGCTCTGATGATGATACTGAGCTCGATGGAGGCAGTAACATGAGCACGGACAGAGGGGGTGCCCAAGAAGGACAGCAATCTGGCAGTCATGCTCCCCCTGCTGCAGCATACTGCCAGGTTTGCTCCAGTGATGAGGAGGGAGGGGATGATGAGGTCACTGACTTAACGTGGGTGCCTGATAGGAGAGAGGAGGAGGAGGAGAAGGAGGAGGAGGCGGCACATCACCAACGAGGCAGGATGCCCTCCAGGGGCCAGCCTAAGGGCAGCACATTGACTGCATCACACCCCAAAGCTCCACATGTGCAGGGCGCTGCAGTCTCTGCGCGTTATTCAAAAAGTTCTTTGGTGTGGGCCTTTTTTGAGACGAGTGCATCAGATCGCACCGCTGCTATTTGCAACATATGTCTCAAGCGTATCTCGCGTGGCCAAAACATCTCCCGCTTGGGTACCACATGCTTGACCAGACATATGTTGACCTGCCATGCAGTTCGTTGGCAAGCGTATCTAAAAGACCCACACCAAAGAACAAAGAGGACCTCTCCTTGCTCCTCATCAGCTGAGATTTCCAACCCCACTAGACCTTCAGTCCTCTCTGAGACCTGCACTGAGAGGAATGAAGGTGTAGAATTAGGTGTGTCACAGCCAAGTACTTGTGGGCAATCTGATTTTGGTACACCGACGTCAGATTGTACCAGGCAAATTTCCCTGCCCCAGCTGCTGCACCGCCGAAAGAAGTTTGCTCCCAGCCATCCACATGCCCAGCGGTTGAATGCTAGCTTGGCAAAATTGCTAGCACTTCAACTGCTGCCTTTTCAGTTGGTAGACTCTGCCCCCTTCCGTGAGTTTGTGGAATGTGCGGTTCCTCAGTGACAGGTACCCAAACGCCACTTTTTCTCACGGAAGGCGATTCCGGCTCTCTACCAGCATGTGGAAGGCAATGTCCATGCCTCGCTGGACAGGGCGGTCAGCGGTAAGGTGCATATTACCGCTGACTCATGGTCCAGCAGGCATGGACAGGGACGTTACCTAAGTTTCACGGCGCATTGGGTGACTCTGCTGGCAGCTGGGAAGGATGCAGGACAAGGTGCAGTAGTGTTGGAGGTTGTTCCGCCACCACGCCTCCAAAATGCTAATGATTGTGACACACCTCTCTCCTCCACCCCCTCCTCTTCTTCTTCCTCCATGGCCTCTTCCTCGGAACCAGCGGTGCTCCGTAGTCGTTCAAGGGGCTACGAAAGTACGCAGGCCAAAAGATGCCATGCGGTGCTTGAGCTGGTGTGCTTGGGGGACAGGAGCCACACTGGGGCAGAGGTTCTGTCAGCTCTGCAGGGGCAGGTTCAGAGGTGGTTGACGCCATGCCAACTTAAGGCAGGAATTGTGGTTTGCGACAATGGCACCAACCTCCTCTCTGCCCTCCGACAGGGACAAATGACCCATGTGCCCTGTTTGGCTCACGTCCTTAACTTGGTGGTGCAGCGGTTCTTGGGCAGGTACCCGGGCTTACAGGATGTCCTGAGGCAGGCCAGGAAAGTCTGTGTGCATTTCCGCCGGTCATATAATACCAGTGCTCGGCTGACAGACCTCCAAAAGGAGTTTAACCTGCCCAAGAACCGCCTAATCTGTGACATGCCCACCAGGTAGAACTCAACGTTGGCCATGCTGCAGCGGCTGCACACGCAGCAGAGGGCCATCAATGAGTACCTGTGCGACTATGGCACCAGGACAGGGTCAGGGGAGCTTGGTTTTTTTTCCCCACGCCAGTGGGCCATGATCAGGGATGCATGCACTGTCCTGTCACCATTTGAGGAGGCCACGAGGATGGTGAGCAGTGACAGTGCATGCATCAGTGATACTGTCCCCCTTGTCCACCTGTTGGAGCACACGCTGCGTGGAATAATGGACAGGGCACTTGAGGCAGAACAGAGGCAGGAAGAGGAGGACTTCCTTAGCTCTCAAGGCCCCCTTTATCCAGACAGTGTTCCTGCGTGCCAGCCGATCACACAGGAAGAGGACGAGGAGGAGGAGGAGGAGGAGGAGGAGGAGGAAGATTGTGTCAGTATGGAGGTGGAGCCTGGCACTCAGCATCAGCAGCAGTCTTTAAGGGATCAGTCCCAAGAAACACATGGACTTGTACGTGGCTGGGAGGAGGTGGCTGCGGACCATGTCGTCCTTAGTGACCCAGAGGACTCCGGACCGAATGCCTCAGCAAACCTACGCTGCATGGCCTCCCTGATCCTGCAAAGCCTGCGTAAGGATTCTCGTATTCGTGGTATCAAGGAGAAGGACCAATACTGGCTGGCAACCCTCCTTGATCCACGTTACAAGGGTAAGGTTGCGGACCTTATCTTGCCATCGCAGAGGGAGCAGAGGATGAAACATCTTCGGGAGGCCTTGCAGAAAGGTCTGTGCAACGCGTTCCCAGAGACTGGGAGGTTACAAACTCCTGTTTCTGGACAACGTGTTGCTGAGGCTTCGGTCAGTCAAAGAAGGAGCGGTGGAGAAGGTGGCCGTCTGACCGATGCGTTCAGACAATTTTTTGGTCCGCAGCCCCAAGGTATGATCGGTTCCAGCAACCATCGCCAGTGTCTGTTTTACATGGTGCAGGAATACCTAGGGGCAAGATCAGACTTGGACACCTTTCCCACCGAAAATCCTCTGGGTTACTGGGTCTTGAGGATGGATCACTGGCCAGAGCTTGCACAGTATGCAATTGAGCTACTGGCCTGTCCTGCATCCAGCGTTCTTTCGGAACGCACGTTCAGTGCTGCTGGAGGCGTGGTAACGGATCACAGGGTGCGTCTGTCCACTGACTCGGTCGATCGACTGACCTTCATAAAAATGAATCAGTCTTGGATCACCACCAGCTACCAAGCACCTGATGCTGATGTAACCGAATAATTTTTTTTGAAATCTCAGATCCCTTCAAAGACTGCATATGCTGATGCTGAGTGACTATCCCTGAGTAATTATCCTCTTCCTCCTCAATCATCACGCTGATAGCTTGTAAGAACATTTTTGGTTCTGGGCGCCACCACCAGTGCCTAAGGCACAATTTTTCAGCCCCTGTTTAACAGGGGCGTGTAATTACAATTTTTTATGTAATACTTTGCAGCAGGGCTCGTTCCTGCATTCCAACTAGAGTGTCTGTGAGGGGTTGCAGTGTTGTGGCACCAGCACCAGTGCCTAAGGCCCATTTTTTCTGCCCCTGTTTAACAGGGGCGTGTAATTACAATTTTTGATGCAATACTTTGCAGCAGGGCTCGTTCCTGCGTTCCAACTAGAGTGTCTGTGAGGGGTTGCAGTGTTGTGGCACCAGCACCAGTGCCTAAGGCCCATTTTTTCTGCCCGTTTAACAGGGGCGTGTAATTACAATTTTTGATGCAATACTTTGCAGCAGGGCTCGTTCCTGCATTCCAACTAGAGTGTCTGTGAGGGGTTGCAGTGTTGTGGCACCAGCACCAGTGCCTAAGGCCCATTTTTTCTGCCCTTGTTTAACAGGGGCGTGTAATTACAATTTTTGATGCAATACTTTGCAGCAGGGCTCGTTCCTGCGTTCCAACTAGAGTGTCTGTGAGGGGTTGCAGTGTTGTGGCACCAGCACCAGTGCCTAAGGCCCATTTTTTCTGCCCGTTTAACAGGGGCGTGTAATTACAATTTTTGATGCAATACTTTGCAGCAGGGCTCGTTCCTGCATTCCAACTAGAGTGTCTGTGAGGGGTTGCAGTGTTGTGGCACCAGCACCAGTGCCTAAGGCCCATTTTTTCTGCCCGTTTAACAGGGGCGTGTAATTACAATTTTTGATGCAATACTTTGCAGCAGGGCTCGTTCCTGCGTTCCAACTAGAGTGTCTGTGAGGGGTTGCAGTGTTGTGGCACCAGCACCAGTGCCTAAGGCCCAATTTTTCAGCCCTTGTTTAACAGGGGCGTGTAATTACAATTTTTGATGCAATACTTTGCAGCAGGGCTCGTTCCTGCGTTCCAACTAGAGTGTCTGTGAGGGGATGCAGTGTTGTGGCACCAGCACCAGTGCCTAAGGCCTAATTTTTCAGCTCCTGTTCAACAGGGGCATGTAATTACAATTCTTGATCTAATATTTCACAGCAGGGCCCTGTGAGGGCTTACAGTGTTGTGGCCACAGCAACACCTAAGGCCCAAATTTCTGCTGAGTATATAGGGCAGGACCCTACTTTCAAACAACTAACTTACAAACGACTCCTACTTGCAAACGGAAGGAGACAACAGGAAGTGAGATGAAATCTACCCCTAGGACGGGAAATTCTCTCCTGTAAGAGTTAATATGGGAAAAACATTTCTCCTTTCCACTGATGCTTTCCAATCCATTGGGACAAAAAGTGAGGTGAAATCTTCTGAAGAGGAGGAAAGATAGCAAAACAAATGTCACAGGGGTGATAACCCTTCCCTATGTTTTCCAAAAAGCTTAAAAAAGATTTTTTGGCTGGAGCTAAACACGTTAAAAATGTACCCGTTCAAAATTACAAAGAGATTCTACTTAACAACAAACCTACAGTCCCTGTCTTGTTTGCACCGCCTGTATACTGCTGAGTATATAGGGCCTGGTGGCCCCACACCTTTCCTTATTTTAATTTGGGTGTGGGGTTCCCCTTAATATCCATACAAGACCCAAAGGGCCTGGTAATGGACTGGGGGGTACCCATGCCGTTTGTCTCACTGATTTTCATCCATATTGCCAGGACCCGACATTACATTAAACCTGCAAGCAGTTTTAAATGAGATTTTTTCCTTTAAAAATGACATTTGGTGCAGGGACTGTTCTAAACACGGGAAACACGCTTCACTTTACAGGCATACTATAGACACCCCTCAGGTACGATATTTAAAGGAATATTTCACTTTTTTTTTTTTTACTTTAAGCATCATTAAAATCACTGCTCCCGAAAAAACGGCCGTTTTTAAAAGTTTTTTTTGCATTGATACATGTCCCCTGGGGTAGGACCCGGGTCCCCAAACCCTTTTTAGGACAATACCATGCAAATTAGTTTTTAAAATGAGCACTTTTGATTTCGAACGTTCGAGTCCCATAGACGTCAATGGGGTTCTAACGTTCGTGCGAACTTTCAGTCCGTTCGCAGGTTCGAACCGAACCGGGGGGTGTTCGGCTCATCCCTAGTTGTCAACAAAGACACCAGATGTGGCTTCTGTCAACGGTGTCAAAGTATTTATAGGACATACACCATCTCAAAGTACAAATCAGTTACAAGCAATAGAAAACTGTAGACTGGAATAGCAAGCCTTTCGTTTTACTGAACCACTGCCAATTCAATACAATTGTTGTTTTATATTCACCATAAACTTCCAGTTATATACATTTGCTTTATGCTCATGTCATTCTCATTTGTATATATTGAGCCTGAATTCAAAAGATTTTCATAGCCAGTTTTATTCATTCTGTTGTAAAATCTGCCAGTTTTATAGAAAAAATAGATAATTTATTATGTTATGTTTTGAAACATTTGCAAAAAGACTTTAGGGCTGCATCCTCTAATGTATACTCAAGGTTAATGGTGCATGGATTGATTTATACCCAATGTAGGGGATACGACTGTCCTGAATAGATTTAAGGTTTGCCTCCAGGTTTCAGGCAATGAACATTGCACTTTTTTTTATTAGTTATTTGTTGAGGAATAGCATGAAAGAAAATCATGATTTTGAATGCATAGCATAGATTATGTTTAAGTCCCCCAGATTCTTATATGCTAGTCCTAGAAATCAGTGTCAATAATATATTATTCCATGCTACACAATATGTTTACTATGCAAATTTATTGTAAGCATTTTATTTTGAGGAATCATTGTATTTGGCAGCACTGTGCCTGATTTTGATAACTGAAACAAGACATTCTCTTTACTACTGTGTAAAGATGAGCAAGAAATGAAAATATTGCACAGAGACATTGAAGAATGTTTTTTTTGTTGATGTTTTCTTGGTGGAAGCAAAAAATGATCTTAAAAGACATACCCTGAACATAGTGGAATACTTTTTTTTTTTTTGAGTAGGAAGAAATGATAGCACCATACAAGAGTAGTATTATCTGTCAATGGTGGATGGACCACCAAAACAGGCTTCGGGTTCTTCTCTACAAATTACACTGGTTGAACACAAAGTTGTGCGAGATATTGTCCGCTGTTTAGAATAACACAGGAAGAGACTTTGTAAAAACAGGCTTCGTTTTTTCACCAAAATGTAGTATGCTAATTTATTAAATAAATAGCCAGCTCCCTGCGCTTAAAAGGTGAGGATTTTTATTAAATAAATACAAACTTTTTTCTGTCTGTTGAACCATCTATCTCCACCCTAACTACACCTTCTAACCCAGCCATGAACACCTTATCTTCTGACCCAATCCATGATCAGCTCCTGCTAAGGCCATTCTTCCACTGCTCTATGGACAGCTACCACGTTGACTTCTTTATTTCCCCTGACAAAAAAATTCAGTTTCTGCTCTGCCTCCTTTCTCTTTTTTCCCTAGTCAGCTACTGCACTATTTATATTATACTATTATAACACCAGCCTCCTCTGCAATCTGGTTACCAAACCCCCATAATATGGATCGCCCAGAGGTAGCGCATTCATGGACACAGGCACTTCAGCTATTGGTTCCATGGCCCCGGAAACTTCCGATGGAAGCTTAAACCTTGCTAATGAAACAAACTTGTGAGTTTGCAGTCAAGACAAACTGATATCCTCTTTGAGCCAAAGATTAAAGGGAGAACTGGGAATTGCATGCACATGTACTGTATTTCATTAGATGCATTGCATTGAACTTTGGGTCATTTACTCTGCCATTGATCAGATGAGGCTCTTTATTTGGATCCACAAACTGTTTCAACTCATTGCTTGGCCTAATGACATGTGAATACAATAATGTGTTCTTTATGAATATCTACCAGCTATTACTAAAACGGTGATAACAAAATACAATTTAGTCTATACTGAAGAAAGTTTATACAATTATGTATAAATTTGTATCTGAATGATATGCTGCCACTATAACAAACCAACTCAGAATACCTTGTGTTTGTGTTTTAGTGGCAACCATGTTCTTTTTTCAACTTGTTGGTGACAGTGTTTATATATATTTATTTGAAATATTTTCATATAAATACAGTATTTTTGAACATTAATAATTCAAGTGGGCTTTGCAGTAAATTATGTACTGTTTTCAGCTCTCACACTGCCTATTTTATTAATGCTCAATGACCAGCTACCACTCCATTTTAGCCTTTAACATCCTACCATGATCAGCTTATGCACACCCCAATTCAGTCAGCCTGAGTTTTGCTCCCCTCTTCTCAGTCCTGCATCTGTTGCTATTCTTCTTTTCCCTCCCTTATCAGTGGTCCATCCATCACTCTTCCATGTCAAGGAACAAGATAGGAACCAAGATACTGTGTGTTATTACACCCCTTCTACACCCCAGAGGGTCTTCTACTGACTCTTTGGCTTGTAGTGTAATGTAACAAACATTTTTACTGAAGTGCCAAACTACTGCTAAGAGGTCCAGATGCAACTTTATTTTAATAAGAGTCAGGGGGACAATCCAAAGTAATGTGTTTCAGGGGTACAAGAGTGCCCCCATCAACAAATCTATAAAAAACATAAGGACATCTCCATATCAATACAATATCAATACAATACATCCTGCTCAGGGTCCTATTTAAAACCAAACATCCAATAGCCAATAGTATTTGGAATATTGAATAGATATTAAATATACAAAAACTTCAGACAAATGTAAAAACATTAATAATAAACCATACCATGACATCCATCGATTGGGTAAAATAAAAAACAATACCAATAAAATAATAATAAAAATACACTCAGGCATTCAAATTAGTATATATATATATATATATATATATATATATATATATATATATATATATATATATATATATATATATATATATATATACATATATATATATATGTATATATATATATATATATATATGTATATATATATATATATATATATATATATATATATATATATATA
The DNA here is from genome assembly GCF_042186555.1 of Aquarana catesbeiana. Taxonomy (NCBI): domain Eukaryota; kingdom Metazoa; phylum Chordata; class Amphibia; order Anura; family Ranidae; genus Aquarana; species Aquarana catesbeiana. The sequence continues at coordinate 692,758,581 of NC_133324.1, forward strand.
TATATATATATATATATATATATATATATATATATATATATATATGTATATATATATATATATATATATATATATATATATATATATATGTATATATATATATATATATACACACATATAGATATATATAGCAAGAATTCATTCAGGGATTGCTGCACTAAAATGTATTGAAAGTCCATAGAAATATACAAAAATTACATATTATACTCCGAAATGCAACAGTTTTGGGCAAAGTGCTTAACGCACTTCTTCAGGCTGGAACATAGCTGAAATTACATGCACATTGCTCATTTGCTCATATATATATATATATATATATATATTCCACAAATAAATCATACAAAGCAGGAACCAATTTGTTAATTATTCCACATCAAAAGCACAAATTTTAATTGTTTCAGAGAGGTAGCTATCATGTGACATTCATTCCTTACTACCAAGAAGGATAAACATCCTGCAGAAAACATGTTAGAAAACATCAAAAATTAGAAAAAAGTATCAAACAAAAGAAAATATTTTTATAAAGAAATAAATAAAGATAAATAATAAGTAGTAATAGTAATAATATTATACACAGTTGAAAACCATGGAATTGATATGGTGATTTTTAACCCCTTTTTTTACTTCTCATGTCTATATAAACAATTAAAATTGTATATATATATTCATATTTTAATCTAGATAGTATCCGATTACTGGAAGCATTACTTGTTTGCCATGGAAGGACTCCACCGTGTTACTAGGTCTATATTTTTTAAGCATGTTATAACACATTTTTTTCCCCAAAGTATGAACACATGTATGTATGTTATAGCTGCCTGGATAAATTCAAAGTCATGTTTGGCACTCTGAATATCAACCGCCCTGGCTGCATAACCTGAAGTTGGTGTTTCTGATACCGTCCTAACTGAAGCAAGGAGAAAAAGATATATTTTTATAGAATATATGTAGTTTCTAGTTGTTCATAGAACTATTATATGATTGTCTTTAAATATAAATACATATATTCTTCCCCTGTATTTTGCCCTCTAAACGTGTGGCTCTGACTCCATGTATCTCAATAGGAATATTCTACAGCTTGTCAAAATTATGCAGGGGCAGCTAAAGAAAGGCACACTTAACCGATTCGGGACCAGGGCGTCCCGGCTGTGCTAAATCACGTATCTGTACGTGATTTTGTGCACGCGTTCTGGGGCGTGCGCACGCGGTGCCGGAGCGCTGCTCCCGCTGTCATTGGACACAGTGGGAGCCAATCAGCAGGTCTGGTGATCTCGATGGCCGGCGGAACCCGCCGATCGTTCAGAGGAAAGTGTGTAAAGTGTGTAAACAAGGCACACCGCTGTTCTGTCAGAGAGTAAAAGAAAGATCTTGTGTTTCTGCGAAGCAGAAACACGAATCTCTCTTTTCATCCAGTGCATCCATTCCCCCCACAGTTAGAAAGCACTAATAGGGAACACACTTAAATCACTTTTGATCGCCCCTGGTGTTAACCCCTTCCCTGCCAGTGTAATTTATACATTGTCAGTGCATGTTTTTTTAGCACTGATCACTGTATTGGTGTCACTGGTCCCCAAAAAGTGTCACTTAGTGTCAGATTTGTCCGCCGCAAAGTCGCAGTCCCGCTAAAAAAAAAAAGTCCATAAAAATAACCTATAGCTTGTAGACTCTATAACTTTTGTGCAAGCCAATCAATATATGCTTATTGTTTTTTCTTTACCAAAAACATGTAGCAGAATACATATTGGCCTAAATTGATGAAGAAATTTAATTTTCTTAAAAATTTTATTGAGAATGTTTTAAAGCAGAAATAAAAAATACTGTTTGTTTTTCAAAGTTGTTGGTCTTTTCTTGTTTGTAGCATAATAAATAAATACCACTGAGGTGATCAATTACCACCAAAAGAAAGCTCTATTTGTGGGGAAAAAAATCCATCAACTTTATTTGAGAACAGCATCGCAAGACCGTGCACTTGTCAGTTAAGTCGACGTAGTGCCGTACCACAAAAAATGGCCTGGTCAGGAAGGGGGTAAAACCTTCGGGAGCTGAAGTGGTTAAAGGGTAAGTACCTTAGCCAGCATGTGCTTATTGTCATTCACTGACCTACACCTCTATACTGCAAATTTCTTCGCTGTGTGCTGTGTGCTGTGTGTTCTATAATGCACACTGCTCCACTCTATACACTGTGCTGTGTATTCTGTACTACACACTGCTCCACTCTATACACTGTGCTGTGTATTCTGTACTATACACAGCTCCACTCTATACACTGTGCAGTGTGTTCTGTACTACACACTGCTCCACTCTATACACTGTGCTGTGTATTCTGTACTACACACTGCTCCACTCTATACACTGTGCTGTGTGTTCTGTACTACACACTGCTCCACTCTATACACTGTGCTGTGTATTCTGTACTACACACTGCTCCACTCTATACACTGTGCTGTGTGTTCTGTACTACACACAGCTCCACTCTATACACTGTGCCGTGTGTTCTGTACTACACACTGCTCCACTCTATACACTGTGCTGTGTATTCTGTACTACACACTGCTCCACTCTATACACTGTGCTGTGTGTTCTGTACTACACACAGCTCCACTCTATACACTGTGCCGTGTGTTCTGTACTACACACTGCTCCACTCTATACACTGTGCTGTGTATTCTGTACTACACACTGCTCCACTCTATACACTGTGCTGTGTGTTCTGTACTACACACAGCTCCACTCTATACACTGTGCCGTGTGTTCTGTACTACACACAGCTCCACTCTATACACTGTGCCGTGTGTTCTGTACTACACACAGCTCCACTCTATACACTGTGCCGTGTGTTCTGTACTACACACAGCTCCACTCTATACACTGTGCTGTGTATTCTGTACTACACACAGCTCCACTCTATACACTGTGCCGTGTGTTCTGTACTACACACAGCTCCACTCTATACACTGTGCCGTGTATTCTGTACTACACACAGCTCCACTCTATACACTGTGCTGTGTATTCTGTACTACACACAGCTCCACTCTATACACTGTGCTGTGTATTCTGTACTACACACAGCTCCACTCTATACACTGTGCTGTGTGTTCTGTACTACACACAGCTCCACTCTATACACTGTGCCGTGTGTTCTGTACTACACACAGCTCCACTCTGTACACTGTGCCGTGTGTTCTGTACTACACACAGCTCCACTCTATACACTGTGCCGTGTGTTCTGTACTACACACAGCTCCACTCTATACACTGTGCTATGTATTCTGTACTACACACAGCTCTACTCTATACACTGTGCCATGTATTCTGTACTACACACAGCTCCACTCTATACACTGTGCTGTGTGTTCTGTACTATACACAGCTCCACTCTATATACTGTGCTGTGTATTCTGTACTACACACAGCTTCACTCTATACACTGTGCCATGTGATCTGTACTACACACAGCTCCACTCTATACACTGTGCCGTGTGATCTGTACTACACACAGCTCCACTCTATACACTGTGCCATGTATTATGTACTACACACAGCTCCACTCTATACACTGTGCCGTGTGTTCTGCACTATACACAGCTCCACTCTATACACTGTGCTGTGTGTTCTGTACTACACACAGCTCCACTCTATACACTGTGCTGTGTGTTCTGTACTACACACAGCTCCACTCTATACACTGTGCTGTGTGTTCTGTACTATACACAGCTCCACTCTATACACTGTGCTGTGTATTCTGTACTACACACAGCTCCACTCTATACACTGTGCTGTGTGTTCTGTACTATACACAGCTCCACTCTATACACTGTGCTGTGTATTCTGTACTACACACTGCTCCACTCTGTACACTGTGCCATGTATTCTGTACTACACTCAGCTCCACTCTGTACACTGTGCAGTGTGTTCTGTACTACACACAGCTCCACTCTATACAATGTGCTGTGTGTTCTGTACTACACACTGCTCCACTCTGTACACTGTGCTGTGTGTTCTGTACTGCACACTGCTCCACTCTATACACTGTGCCGTGTGTTCTGTACTACACACAGCTCCACTCTGTACACTGTGCCGTGTGTTCTGTACTACACACTGCTCCACTCTGTACACTGTGCCGTGTGTTCTGTACTACACACTGCTCCACTCTATACACTGTGCTGTGTGTTCTGTACTACACACAGCTCCACTCTGTACACTGTGCTGTGTGTTCTGTACTACACACAGCTCCACTCTATACACTGTGCTGTGTGTTCTGTACTACACACTGCTCCACTCTGTACACTGTGCTGTGTGTTCTGTACTACACACAGCTCCACTCTGTACACTGTGCTGTGTGTTCTGTACTACACACTGCTCCACACTGTACACTGTGCTGTGTGTTCTGTACTACACACAGCTCAACTCTGTACACTGTGCTGTGTGTTCTGTACTACACACTGCTCCACACTGTACACTGTGCTGTGTGTTCTGTACTGCACAGAGCTCCACTTTGTACACTGTGCTGCGTGTTCTGTACTACACACAGCTCCACTCTATACACTGTGCTGTGTGTTCTGTACTACACACAGCTCCACTCTATACACTGTGCTGTGTGTTCTGTACTGCACACAGCTCCACTCTATACACTGTGCTGTGTGTTCTGTACTACACACTGCTCCACTCTATACACTGTGCCATGTGTGTTCTATACTATGCACTGCTTCACTCTATACACTGTGCTGTGTGTTCTGTACTAGGCACCGTGTCACTCTATAGACTGTGCTGTGTGTTCTGTAATACACACTGCTCCACTCTATACACTGTACTGTGTGTTCTGTACTACACATTACTCCACTCTATACGCTGTGCTGTGTGTTCTGTACTTCACACAGCTTCACTGTGTTCACTGTATTGTGTGTTCTTTACTATGCACTGCTTCAATCTCTACACTGTGCTGTGTGTCCTGTACTACACACAGCTCCATTCTGTACACTGTGCTGTGTGTTCTATTCTCCACACTGCTCCACTCTGTACACTGTGCTGTGTGTTCTATACTCCACACTGCTCTACTCTGTACACTGTGCTGGGTGTTTTATACTCCACACTGCTCCACTCTGTACACCATGCTGTGTGTTCTATACTCCATTTGTGGATTTAATTAACCATTTTTTTGTGTTAATTCTCCTTTAAGGGGGTGTGGCAGGGGGCGTGTCCTATGCCTACATGCATGTGCTAGTAGGTATCCCTCATTCCCATCTCAAAATGTTGGGATGTATGCTGCTCCACTCTGTACACTGTGCTGGGTGTTTTATACTCCACGCTCTACACTGTGCTGGATGTTTTATACTCCACTCTGTACACTGTGCTGGGTGTTTTATACTCCACGCTCTACACTGTGCTGGGTGTTTTATACTCCACTCTGTACACTGTGCTGGGTGTTTTATACTCCACTCTGTACACTGTGCTGGGTGTTTTATACACCACACTGTACACTGTGCTGGGTGTTTTATACTCCACTCTGTACACTGTGCTGGGTGTTTTATACTCCACTCTGTACACTGTGCTGGGTGTTTTATATTCCACGCTGTACACTGTGCTGGGTGTTTTATACTCCACTCTGTACACTGTGCTGGGTGTTTTATACTCCACACTGTACACTGTGCTGGGTGTTTTATACTCCACTCTGTACACCGTGCTGGGTGTTTTATACTCCACTCTGTACACTGTGCTGGGTGTTTTATACTCCACTCTGTACACTGTGCTGGGTGTTTTATACACCACACTGTACACTGTGCTGGGTGTTTTATACTCCACTCTGTATACCGTGCTGGGTGTTTTATACTCCACTCTGTACACTGTGCTGGGTGTTTTATACTCCACTCTGTACACTATCCTGGGTGTTTTATACTCCACTCTGTACACTGTGCTGGGTGTTTTATATTCCACGCTGTACACTGAGCTGGGTGTTTTATACTCCACTCTGTACACTGTGCTGGGTGTTTTATACTCCACTCTGTACACTGTGCTGGGTGTTTTATACTCCACTCTGTACACTGTGCTGGGTGTTTTATACTCCACTCTGTACACTGTGCTGGGTGTTTTATACTCCGCTCTGTACACTGTGCTGGGTGTTTTATACTCCACTTGTACAAAGTGTTTTATGTTTTGTTCTGCACACACCTTCACTGTAAGCACAATGCTGCCTGTTCTTTACCGCACACTGCACACAATAACATTTTCATATCTCCCTGCAGTCTTTCTACTTTGCACCTAAATGTGCAGCTTCTGTGTCTCGTCTCCTTCCTTCTCTATCTTTTGCTCTGCTTTCTGCTCACTATAAGTGAATATTTAAGACTTTCATTATCCTCACCCGACTCTCCTACTTCAATTCCATTACTGATTGTCTTCTGTGTCATTTAACAGCTTTATGTCAGCTGCCTTCTCTCCACTTTTGCAATACAATATCCTCCTGTAATGCTTGCATTTTTAAACCAGAAGATATGCTCTAATCTTTCTTCTCCATAAAACCTGCACCCAAACACTAAATACACCCATTTATGTACAAACACACATTTAGATGGGGTTAGAACCTTCACTGACCACCAATGCCTGGCTGGCCAGCAAAGCCTACAAAACATGATGGGGACCTTCAGGGTCCATTTACTTCTCAGAGGTCCATGGGGTGCATTTATTGAATACTAAAGTGTGTTGCATTCCACCACGGTGGAAGAAAAATCAGGGAATACAGCAATTTTTTGTAAGCTCAGGGTACAGCAAAGCACAGCAGTACATTAATGCATATTGCGGTGCACTGCAAAACAGTTGACTGGGAAGGGACGTTGCGGGTACTATTTACAATGAATGGCACTGCAGTGCACCAATTCACATAATGTGCATTACCCCAATGCCCTAATGTGAATGGGTCCCCAATGACCACCTATGCTTGGGAAGAGGGAGAGGGGGTTAATTCATGGACCACTAGGACCTTGGGAGAGGGGTTTCTATCTCTCACTGATGCAGATGCTGGAAGAAGGGACTCTCCCTTTCACTGATGTTTATGTTTGGGAACTCTTTTATCCACTGACCGCAGTCATTTGTTCTTTCTGCTGACCACCAAGGCTTTGTATTTTTTCCTCCCACTGACTGCAAATCCTGTGGCCCTTTTGCTTCCCACTGACCAGAAGACAGGACTATGTTACATACTCCTGACCTTTGCACTCTGTATCCTGTGCTCCATGTTTCCCTTCTGATCTCTGCATTCTATAAGCTAAGTCGTACATTACATACCCTGACTGCTTAACTGTATATGCTGTGATTTATGTTATATAGTGCTGACCACTGTATTTGGTAAGCTGTGTTGTACATTACATACCCCTGAGCACGGAGTTTATTGTCTCAACAATTGCTGGTTGCTATGTACTCCCCCACTGTTTGAATGAAATTCTTCTTTACAATAAATCCACATTTTTAAAAACATTGAAAGGTAAGCTTTTTGACAGAAGGGACTATGGGGGTTATTTACTAAAGGAAAATCCACTTTGCACTGCAAGTGCACTTGGAAGTAAAGCCGCTGTAGATCCGAGGGGGACATGCAAGGAAGATAAAAAACAGCATTTTAGCTTGCACATGATTGGATGATAAAATCAGCAGAGCTTCCCCTCATTTTAGATTTACAGCAACTGCACTTCAAAGTGCACTTTCAGTGCAAAGTGGATTTGCCTTTCATAAATAACCCCCCGTGTCTCTTCTGTCAAAATTGCTTCTCCCTATCTATTAGCATTTGTGTATACTGAGCCATGCATGCTCATGTCAGTGTACAGTCTCAGCACAGTTCTGTGCCAAGACAAGGTAACGCATGCATAGGAGTTATATCATCCTGCCCTGGCCAATCAAGAGGCCAAAAACTCTGAAACCGAAGAAGACCAGGTGGGGATGAATGCACTGGTGACATAAAGGGTGCTGGCATTGTAGCATTGGAGAGGATTGCTTGCAAGTTTAGCCTGCCATAATGTGCCAGTATCCTGTGCATACTAGCAGATTAGGGCACATTTTTCCTGTTTACTTCCAGATCAGACAGTGTTAGTTGTTAGTATATATACTAACTGTGCAGAGGAAGGCATGTGCAACCGCAGAGTTTCAATTTTAAAATTATTATTTGTTCTGAGATTTATGTGTGTGTAAGACTCTCATGTGTGCCACTGTATTTAGGGAGTATTCTGTAGGGATGGGCGAACGGTTCAGCCCAAGCATAAGTTCGGGCCGAACTTTCGTTGTTTGGACGTTCAGAGAACAGCCGAACAAACAGGACTTTCGACCGCTTGTTCGGCCCCCAAACTGACCACAATGCATTGTGGCGTTGAACAGTGCATTGCAAGCCCTGATTGGCTGAAGCAGTGAAAGCTTCAGCCAATCAGGGCACAGAGCACTGTCAGAGTCATGATTGCATACTGTCATCATGACTTTATCCAATCATGGCTCATTCCCGCCCCACAGTATAAAAGTATTCTTTCAATGGCAGCCATTTTCAGTGTGATTTTGGTGTGTCGAGAGATAGAACAGGGCTCTGGTTAGTGCTATTAATTAGTGTGTTATACTGTGCTATTTTGCTTCAATTGTCAGTGTAGAATATTAGTTTAGTGTCAGTCTAGGGATAGTGTGAGTGTAGTGAGGAGGACCATCATTCAGCTTTTCATAGTGTGCAACTAGAGTAGGGACAGCTCAGATAGTTTCAGTGTAGTGTAGTGAGACCGTGTCAGTAATCTTGACAGTATATAGCTAGAGTAGGGACAGTTCAGATAGCTTCAGTGTAGTGACGGTTGAACACCGTCTATTTGATTGCGTTACTGCCAGTTTAGCGCCATATCATATTGCGTTTGTTACTGCCAGTGTAACGCCATATAATTTTGCGTGTGTTACTGCCAGTTTAACGCCATATTGTATTGCATGCGTTACTGGCAGTTTAACGCCATATAGTTTTGCGTGCGTTACTGCCAGTTTAACGCCATACAGTTTTGCGTGCATTAGTGCCAGTTTAACGCCATATAGTTTTGCGTGCATTACTGCCAGTTTAACGCCATATAGTTTTGCATGCGTTACTGCCAGTTTAACGCCATATAGTTCTGTGTGTGTTACTATAAGTTTAACGCCATATAGTTTTGTGCGTTACTGGCAGTTTAACGCCATATCGTTTTGCGTACGTTACTGTCAGCTTAACGCCATATAGTTTTGCGTGCGTTACTGCCAGTTTAACGCCATATAGTTCTGTGTGCGTTACTACAAGTTTAACGCCATATAGTTTGAGCATTACTGCCAGTTTAACGCCATATAGTCTTGCGTGCATTACTGCCAGTTTAACGCCATATAGTTCTGTGCATCACTGTACGTTTGGCGCATTATATTGCAGTATATTATATTGTATCCATGGAGTGTGTCTGTGTAGTGTGAGTACTCAAATTAAAGGGCACCAAACACCTCTTTACATTGATTAAAGTGCATCTACGTACAGATTTCCACTTCTTCTTTACATTTGCTTATAAGCACCGCCCCCTCCCTCCCAATAATGTCTGGGAGAACAACAAGGAGAGGCAGACGTTCCCTTGGCACTGTAAGGGGGCTAGCAACAAATGTGTCCACAGGCAAAGGTGCACGTGGTGGTCAGTCCTCAGGCAGGGCATGATTTCCTCTGTTTAGTGAGTTTGCCCATGCTATCCAGCCACAGCATGCAGAGGAGGTGATAGACTGGCTTACTAAACCTTCCTCATCCTCCTCTTCCTCTGTCACACAAGCAGAGACAAGTGTGCAGTCCCCTGCAGTTGCCAGAGTGGATAAACCTGCCTCCTTGTCCACATCTATTCCTGCCATAGCCCTAACATCAGCCATTGAGGAGGCAGCTGAGTTATTTGACCACAGCGTCAGCTACTTGCTGCTTGATGATGCCCAGCCATTACTGGATTCAGATGCTGGTTTTGAGGTTGAGGATGACAGGAACATGAGTCTATAGAGAGGGAGGAACACTGGTAGACAATTTGGCATTCAATTTGTTGTCACCAGTGGTAATGATGAAGATGGAGGAGATGGAGATGATGATGATGAGGTCACTGATGCGACTTGGGTGCCAGATAGAGCAGAGGAGGAAACAGAAGGTGAGGCGCCACAACCCCAAGGAGGTCGGCATCAAGAAAGAGTAGAGAGCAGCCACCTTATTATCACATTCTGCAGCTGTTATCTCCCGGCCCATTCCCCACAGCTCAGCTGTCTGAGCCTTTTTCAGCACATCTGCAGCAGATCGCACTGCTGCTATCTGCAAACTGTGTCACAGGCACATCAAACATGGCAAAAACACCAACCATTTGGGTACCACATGCCTAACAAGGCATTTAACATCCAACCACTCAGCCCGTTGACAAGAGCACCTAAAAGCCACACAAAAGGGGCACAAATCTGTCCCTCCTCCTCCTTACCCACTTCAGTCTGCCCCTGCGATACCGAGTCTTTACCTTTCAGCAGCCTCCACTGACAGGGATGATGGTATAGAGCAGGGTGTCCAAGATCCTAGCAGCACATCTACCAACAGCACACCACCAGCTGTAGACTGTAGCCGGCAAATTTCTCTGCCCCATCTTCTGCAACGGAAAAAAAAAATACAGTCCCTGCCACCCACATTCTTGCTTTCATCAAGATTATCTCTGTAGGGTTACGGTGGGAAGGCGCCACCAACACCCAAAGACCAATTTTAACGCACCCATTACTTCTATCCAAAGTCAAAGTGACACCAGAATGTATCCAAAAAATCTCTAATCTTGTTCCCAGTGGCCTCATCATACACACTGGCTCCCCAGCTGTTGCTGAGCAAAATAAAGGAAGCTTGCAGGAAAAACGTCATCTTTTTTTGGCTTTATAAATTCAATTATTGCGGCAGCAGATTCTAGACATGACATCTGCCACTTTACAGTTAGACTAAGGGGAACCCCCTGGCACTATATTGGAAGGAATTTTTCATTTTTAGGCTTTCGCTTTAAAAATCAAATAATCACTGCTCATTTAAAAATGACGTTTTTCAAAAACTTTTTTTTTTTATTGATCCATGTCCCCCAGGGCAGGACCCGGACCCCTATAACCATTGTATGCCTAATTACTTGCATTTAAGCCTTCAAAATGGGCACTTTTGATATTTAACGTTCGGGTCCCATTGACTTTAATGGGGTTCGGTGTTCTGGGTCCGAACGTTTGCGGTGTTCGGAAGTTCTGGTCCGAAATGAACGGAGGTCCGTTTGGCCCATCCCTAGTATTCTGTGGGCACAAGACATGCCACATACATGTTTAGTGTATACTGTGAGAAGACACAGACTTTATTAAGGCATGCCCAATATTCAGCATAATTTAACTACATGCATTATTTGCAACTGCATGCATAGTGCACTGCAGGTTCCCATCTCTTGAAAGCATCCTTCTTTTTCAAGTTCTAAAGCTAGGAGGTCTGCAAACAAAATAATTATCAAATAAACATTATTTATTATGCTTTTTTTTTTTTTTTTTTTTTTTGCAATGCTGGCAATACCGACCAAGGAAATACCTTTAATGGCTTTGCTGAGCATTTACTGTTTATTGAATATATTTTTTCCCTATAGCTTTCCCTCGGTCTGTTTATAAGAAAATTGAAGATTAAACAGTCTCAGGGCTTTTTATTGCAATATATTATTTTTTTTATGAGCACAGGGCATTATCCATTTCTTCTCTCATTCTACATACGCTCTTGCTTTTTGGCAGATGCGCTGTCTTTTTCTGGGTACTCTAATTGTTACTTGCTAAATATAGAGCACTTGAATGACATCTTAAAATTAAAATGGTACCATATGTATTTCAAGGACACAAAACTATTGTTTGAAAAGTTAAAGCATAAAGATCCCCTCAACAGAGCAAAATATTTTTGTTTTGTTGGAAACTGTTAGGGATATTTAAATGGCATTTCAGCCAAAGGTATATTTTTCTAGTTATAAATAGAGTAGGGAAAGGCTAGAACCTCTGCAAAGTTTTATTCTTGTTTGTACACCTGAGGAAGATTTTCCTATTTTCCTGTCTTGGTGACTTTTGTCACTGAGATACAGATTGAAGGGAAAGTTACAATGTTACAACCATCTCCAGACCAGTAGAAGGAAAATCTCTCTAAGCCCCATTTAACACCAATGCAACTTGTCATGCAATTTGACAGTTTAAAATCGCATAAGTCGTACCCTATTTGGAATTGTTCAAATCGGTGAGACTCCCACTTGCAAAGGGTTGAAAAAGTTTCCTGTACTATTTTTGCTGATTTCATGTGCGACTTGCATAGACATCTATGCATGAAGTCGCACAGATGTCGGCAAGCCGCACATGAAATCGAACTGATGGCGGCTTTGAAATGGCGCTCATTCAGTGTGAACCGGGGCTAATTCACAGACAAAAACATTTTAGTAGAGTGGGTAAGGGTTAGATTATTTGACCATGGTATCCATGGAAGCAAAATCTCCCAGTAGGATCAAACACTTTTATTCATTCCCTACTAAAATGGCTACAGTAATACCCCTGTAGTGACTATATATGTGTAGTATGTGTATATATATATACTATTTATTTGAATCAATTTACAAAGCGTACAGAAGAAAAATCTAAATCAAATCAATATTTGGTGTGACTACCCTTAGGCTTCAAACCAGTATCAATTCTTACACTTGCACAAAGTTGGGAAACGTGGAAGACTGTAGACACAGTGATTAGCCACGGAAAATTAAAGTGGTTGTAATTCACTGCCAGCCCCTCTCTTATATGCAGCCATAACACACATTGTAAGTGTTTTTTTTAAAACAAAGGGGGTTATTTACGAAAGGCAAATCCACTTTACACTGAAAGTGCACTTGGAAGAGCAGTCGCTCTAAATCTAAGGGGTAGAGGGGGCGTGTCCGGACTATGGAGGAGTGAGGACGTGTGCCTTCTCAGCTCTGCTCTACCGCAGCACATTACCAGCTCCACAGCGGAGGTAACACCCGCAACCGCAGCAAATTATGTCCCTGAGACACCGGGCATCCTCCCAGCCACAACGGACTGACCGATCGCGGCAATCCCAGCTGGATTCCTTCTACACTGGGCAGACCGGGAGAGGCCGTGAGCCTTCCAAGATGGCGCCGACCGGGAAGACACAGCGTGCTAACAAGGCCGCAAAGACCTCCGCTGGCCAGTCACAGCAACTGGATGACTCTCCCGCTCCATCTCCAGGGTCGGTGAGTGACTCAGTCCCCCTGATCTCCCCAGGCTCCCCCACTTCCCAAGACGGTGACTCCACTGACCTGGACCCCCTGGCAGATGCAGACATCAGGCGCCATATTATGTCCCTACCCACGAAAGCTGATCTTGAACGCTTTGCTGACAGAGTGGAAAAAGCTTTTAAGGAAGATATTGCTCAGCTCAAAGCTGATACAAATCATTTAGGAGGCAGACTTGAAACTCTGGAACAGAAATTTGAGGAAACTCTCCCTGTCATTTCTAAACTACAAGACAAGTGTAACATACAGGGCCAACAGATTGAGGCCCTGCTATGTCAGCTGGACGACACAGAGAACCGCAGCAGACGGGCAAATATCAGGATAAGAGGCCTACCTGAAGCTACTGGGCCCAGGGACATAATCCCCACCCTGGAAGGAGTCTTTAAGGAAATATTAGGACTGCCTGCCACTGCTACGATCGAAATAGACCGTGCACACAGGGCCCTGAAGCCCCCATCCCAGGATGCGAACAATCCAAGAGATATCATCTGTAAATTACATAAATATACGCTTAAAGATCGCATCATGCAAAAAATGAGGGGGAAACCATATTTTGATTTCGATGGTGCACACCTGGCCTTTTATCAGGACATCTCGAGGCGCACTCTTATGCAACGTAGAGCACTTCGCCCTCTCCTAACAGCTATCCAAGACGCAGGCCTGGTGTATCGCTGGGGATTCCCCTTCAGCCTTCAAGTCACCAAAGATGGTAGAACCATAACTCTTCGCAACAAAGATGACCTCCCGCACTTTTTGACTTCCCTGGATCTGGACCCGGTAGACTTTCCCGACTGGAGATGTTCCTCAGAACTGGGAAAAGACAAATTACCTACCCACCAACCGTGGCAACCAGCCAGAAACCAGAATCGCAAGAGGAATCGCAGGCGACATCTTTCTGAATCCTCGCTGGGAATGTCCCTACCCGGAAACTAGCAAACATCCCTTTCTGGGGCATACGAACTGCTACTGAAGTTTTTTCTCCCCCCTTTTTTTTTTTCCAGGTTTTAAATATACCCAAGTGTTTCTTTTTTATACATATTGCACTTAGATTATCCCCTTAACATTAGCCGTAAGGCTGTTTGATGGTTTGCACATTTTTGAGTTCCCTGAAGCACCATCATTCTCTCCATGTCTAACCGCACCATATCAGACGCGGTGGACGGAGACGGAGGACCTCCTGCCCTCTCTTATGGACGGCACACTAACCCCCTAGTAGGCCGCCCTGCTTTTTTTGGGCACTAATCCCCTTTGGGATAAGGGGTCGTGGCCTGGGGTCCCTCCCTTCTCCAGGGGGGGGCTCCTCGACACGACCCTTAGTAGTTGTTTTACGTGCGTGGATGTTAACATCCATACTGTTTTGATGGTTATGACCATGTTTTTATGTTCTTCTTCTCACACATGTTTTGTCTTCTCTCCCTCTCGTCTCTTTCCTACTCCCTCCCCCTTCACTACAGGTTGCTCCACCTTGCTGTCTGTGACGGACCCCTCGCAAATTGCACACATTGAACACCCACGCTCCTTTCCATGGCTTCCCTACGGGTAAGTACATATAATGTACGGGGACTATGTTCCCCACACAAACGTAGTAAGCTTTGGGGGGAGTTAAAACGCCTGAAAACCCAAGTGGTTTTCCTTCAAGAAACCCACTTTACGCCAAAGTCTCTTCCCAAATTGCCTACTCACCTTTTCAACCAATGGTTTATTAGCACATCCCCGACCCCTAAATCTAAAGGGACAGCTATCGCCATACACAAGGCATGCCCTTTTCAGCTGGCAGAGCACGATACAGACCCCTTGGGGAGATATATTTTTCTAAAGGACAACATTGCTGGCCAAAAATATACATTCGCCACTATTTACGCCCCGAATGCAGATCAACTTACCTTCATAGACACTACACTAGACCGCTTGGCTGAATTCAGAGAAGGCTTCCTAATCTTAGGAGGCGATTTTAACGTAAGCCCTGACCCAATGCTAGACACCTCCCATGCAAGACCCTCCCACTCCTACGCATTCTTGAAGCACTTCCGCAGGACTATTCAGTCCCACCTGCTCACCGACAGTTGGCGAGCGCTTAGACCACTAGACCGTGACTTCAGCTATTACTCTACAGTACATAACGTATACACAAGAATTGACCACATCTATGTGGATCGAAATATTCTTGAACTTTTACAGTCTGCAGACATTGGTTCCATTTCCATTTCCGACCACGCCCCAGTGACGATGGCCTTTTCTTTGCCATCAGGCACACGGGGAGTTCGGACCTGGAGACTTAATGAGAACTTATTGGACGATGCGGTAGTGATGGCTGAGGTCGCGGATACCCTAGCTCATTATTTTGCAGAGAACCCTATAGGCGAGCTGAGTGAGGGGACGGTTTGGGAGGCTCACAAGGCTGTGGTTCGGGGGGCTCTGATTTCCCAGGGCAGTAGACTTAAAAAGATATGACAGGCAGACTTTTTAAGAGTACACACCGAACTCCAAAAAGCAGAACTCAGGCACAAAGCCAACGGACGCCCTGAAGACCTGGAAAAGCTGACAGAGTTACGCGAACTGTTCTTACGCCTACTCGATCGTCAAACACGCAAACAATTCCGGTTCATGGCACACAGGTACTATGAACACGGAAACAAATGCGGCCGCATGTTGGCCCGGCCAACGTCAAGCCCAGACATATATACATAAACTACATAGCGCCTCGGGAACACCGATTCTACACCCATCTAAAATTGCTGCTGAATTTCGAGCTTACTACGCTAAATTGTACAACATAGATTCTGACCCCTCCCCTACGTCACGGGACATTAGACAAAACGCGATCCGAGACTATCTGACTGCAGCCAAACTCCCGACACTTACAGAAGAGCAATCCTCAGACCTAGATGCCCCAATCACCCTAAATGAGCTTCGGGCCACGGTGAATTCCTTGCCCAACGGAAAGAGTCCTGGACCTGACGGGTTCACTAAGGCATACTATAAAGCCTTCCTGACTCACCTAGAGACACCCATGTGCAAATATTTTAATTCTATTGCAGAAGGAAGAACCATTCCATCAGAGGCACTTCTGGCACACATCACTGTAATCCCGAAAGAGGGCAAGGATCCCACCGTACCCCCGAGCTATAGGCCAATATCGCTCCTTAACCTAGACATAAAAATTTTAGCGAAAACACTAGCAAACAGACTTAAATACCTTATACCCGACATTATCCACACAGACCAAACGGGATTCATAACAGGTAGAGAAGCCAGGGACAACTCTATCAGAGCGGTACACCTTACTCACTGGGCCCGTGCCCGCCCCGAGCCACAGCCTTACCTCATACTGTCAACAGACGCTGAAAAAGCGTTCGATCGCGTTGACTGGTCTTACCTGACGGAGGTGCTTCGATCACTGCGAATGGGTCCGAGAATGCTGTCCTCTATTTTAGCACTATACTCGACACCCTGCGCACAAGTCAAGGTAAATGGAACCCTCTCGGCTCGCTTCCCCATCAGAAATGGCACGAGACAGGGGTGCCCCCTATCACCTCTCTTGTTCGCCTTAGTGCTGGAGCCTTTGCTCTGCACAATACGCGCTAACCCCGACATTAAGGGTCTCACAGTTGGTAACACGGAACATAAACTCTCGGCATATGCTGATGATGTCCTGTTCCATGTTTCAAACCCCCTGATCTCACTGCCCAACCTGATGAAGGAACTGAAGCTCTTTGGGTTTCTTTCAAATTTTAAAATTAATTTTTCAAAGTCAGAAATACTCCCTATTTGCATGTCACCCCAATTAACAATGAGCCTTAAATCAGCCTTTCCTTTCACCTGGGCCACGTCGGCTATTCGATACCTCGGTATACAACTCACAGATAATTTTAACAGCCTATATACCGCAAATTACCTCCCACTGATAACTACCATTAAGAAAGACCTATCCCAATGGACACAGACGGCCTTCACATGGCTGGGAAGGGTGAACATAATAAAAATGAATATTTTACCACGCATACTGTTCTTTTTACAGATGCTACCAATTCGATTACCCCGATCTTTTTTTGATAAAATATCTAGCATACTGTCCGAATTTATATGGAATGCGCGCAAACCCAGGATAGCTCTACGAGTCCTACGACGCTCGAAACAAAACGGAGGCCTAGGCCTTCCAGACGTCAGAAGATACTACTGGGCTATAGCGATACAGAGAATGCTCAACTGGCGTTTCCACTCCTGCTCTAAGATATGGGTACCACTGGAGAAATGTTTAGCGGGTAGGAACTTATCATATGCTCCCTGGCTGTCCCGAGAGCATAGAGGACTGTCGGAGACAACGTCCCCCCTGACAACCCAGGTACTGTCAACCTGGGATAAGATTAACCCGCTGCTAAAATTGGCTCCCTCGGTGTCCCCACTGGCCCCATTGGGAGGTTTCCTTTGGTTCCCTCCGGGAGAACAAATAGGTTTTTTTGAATCGTGGTTAGAGGGTGGAGACGCCAGTTGTGGCAAACTCATGAAAGACGGCAAACTCCTGGGCTACGAATCTCTGCCTACAGGCAGACAGGGCACCCCAATGAACTTCTGGAAATACAGACAACTACATCACTTCTTTCAATTACAAGGCCATAAGATTAGAGACCCTTCTTCTCTCACCCACCTTGAAAAACTCTTTGTTGCAGAAGAACCTACACCACACTTGGTCTCGGAACTTTATAAACTACTAGGTTCCTCATTCCCTAACACCACACCCGCATTTATCAGACGTTGGGAAAATGACCTGGGCATCGTATTTGCAAAGACAGACTTAACTCACTTGTATCAGCTTACTCATTCATCCTCAATAGAGTCTAAGACCCAGGAAACGAACTTTAAGCTGCTATCCCGTTGGTACAGAGTACCTGCGGACTTGGCCCGCTTCTACCCTTCCACATCCGAGCTGTGCTGGAGAGGATGTGGTCAGAAAGGTACACTGAAACACATATGGTGGGATTGCCCTCAAATTAAATCCTTTTGGGAGTATATACGTAACCAAATTAAAATAGTGACAGAGATAGAAATCCCCTTACTCCCGACCTACTTTCTCCTACAGGTCTCCCCGATCTCACTTCGAAAATACAAGAAAAGTGTGCTGCCGCACTTATTAAATGCGGCTAGGCGCCTGATCCCAATCCATTGGAAAAAACATACGACCCCCATACGTGCTGAGTGGATCAGAAAGGTTAGTGAGATCCGGGAGGCCGAGGATTGGGTGGCGACCAATAAAGGCCACAAAGACCGATTCCATGCAATCTGGATGCCATGGGCTGAATACACCTCTGACTCCACCACAGTGTCGTCTAGTCTAGACGTTGCACTACTGGAACTGGCAGACCCTACTCTTAGAGTACTTAGGCTAACAAAAACCCAACCCTGTAGGCAAGACCCTAAAACCTGACCTATCCGAGGAATAACGAATCCAGCTCCGAGGGGTCCGTCGCAGAGGCAGAAGAAGCCTACCAGTACTTGCAGGTAACCTGACCCATTCCCTCTCCCTTTCCCATCCCCCCCCTTCCCTCTCCTATTCCCTCTTCTCACTCTTACTGTACCCCCCCACCTCTCTCTTTTTTATTATTCCCTTTTTATTTCTGTGTCTCTCTATTGTTATTTTGGTTTAATATTAGGGAAACTCATGCGAAACAGCTAAGTATGGGCTGTTCAATATAGAAACGAAATCCGCTGGGGGAGATCTCTGGATTTCCAAGAGCCAGATAAATTTTACATGAATAAACCACTGTTGCGGGGTCGCGGGGGCCCACGTGGGAGCGGGAGGCGGATTGATGGAGGTTTTGAGCCCCCCCTTCCTGCCCCGGGCGTGGGCCACCGGGCTATGTACCCCGCACATTCCAGAGAGTCCCCCAACTTAAACACACCCTCAAGAGCCCTTAGACGGGCCCCGCTTCATTTGCATACTTCATGAAAACATGGGGCTTACAGAGCTCCTGATTACTCCCTTGGCGGGTCCCACAGAGTTATCCCTGGAAGAGCACTTTACATTAGATTAATAGTAATGTATGTGTTTGTTCAACCCACATATTGCATATTGTTACTGAAATGGCCCTGCGAGGCCATTGTTTACAGGATTTGCACTGTTGGACATGTCATGTAATGTCTTGTTCTAAAAATAAAAACTTATTATACAAAAATCTAAGGGGTAGATTTGAAATGAGGGGAAGCTCTGCTGATTTTATCATCCAATCATGTGCAAGCTAAAATGCTGTTTTTTATTTTCCTTGCATGTCTCCCTCGGATCTACAGCGACTTTACTTCCAAGTGCACTTTCAGTGCACTTTCAAGTGCACTTGCAGTGCAAAATGGATTTGCCTTTAGTAAATAACCCCCATAGCCTCTAAATACCTTTTTTCAGATATCTTCAGAGCGGTCACGTGACTCCGGGCCGCTCTCCTCCTCCGATCCAGGGCTACAACGGGAGAGGCAGAGATCTCCCTCTGATGTCAGCCGAGGGGTTTCGTGACCGCCATGCTGGCTGCTCAGCCCCTCCCGCTGTAGCCCTGGATCGGAGGGGAGGAGCAACGTGGCCGGCCTGAAGATATGTGAAAAAGGTATTTAGAGGCATCGTATTAAAAAAAACGTACACTGTATGTTATAGCTGAAAAAAAAGGGGGCTTGCAGTACATTTTTTAAAACTTTTCTACTAATAGCGGAGATGGCTCAGGGGTCAGCAACCATGGTTATCGTGGTCAGTACACAGAGGGGGACACAGGAACTGGAAGGATCAACCAGGTTTTTTAGAGCTTAGAGAGGGACAGGTTAGAAAGCACAAGCTCTGTGCTGTTTAACCTGCTATAAGGGAACATGGTCTCTCTTTTTTTTTGTTTAGGGTTACAACCACTTTAATGCAGCAGATGAAAGACACATCATGCTTACTTTCCTTTGACATCAGGAGATGTCCAGCAGTGCCATCAGCTTAGAACTGGAGGAAACCAGTGGGACCCAGGTACACCCATCCACTGTTTGAAGAAGTCTGGCCATACTTCTGACAGGGAAGCAAGACTAAGCGACTCAAGTATGAAAACCTAGGACCTGGGGTGCATTAAAATACCAGCAGATATTCTGAACTGATGAGTCAAAATGTGAAATTGTTGGCTGTAGCAGGAGGCAGTTTGTTTGCAAAGGTCTGGAAAGTGTTACAATAATAAGTGTCTGCAGGCAATAGTGAAGGATTGAGGAGGTTCCTTGCAAGTTTGGTGCTACATTTCTGCAAATGGAGTTGGACTTTTGGTCAGGATCAATGGTGTCCTCAATGCTGATAAATACAGGTAGATACTTATCTATCATGTCCTACCATCAGGAAGGTGTGTGATTGGCCCCAAATTTATCATGCAGCAGGACAACGACCCCAAACATGCAGCCAATGTCATTTACAACTATCTTTAGCATGAAGAACAAGGAGTCCTGGAAGTGATGGTTTGGTCTCCACAGAGCCCTGATCTCAACATCATCAAGTCTGTCTGGGATTACACAAAGAGCAGAAGGATTTGAGGCAGTTTACATCCACAGAAGATCTGTGGTTAGTCCTCCAAGATGTTTGGAGCAACCTACCTGCCGAGTACCTCTAAAAACTGTGTGCAAAGCTGAGTGCATGCCATCCATTGAGAGCTGAACTGCGGCCATGACGCCCATACACATGTGTGGGAGTGATGTCATCGTGCCTCAGCCATTTAAACAGCTGGAGCCCGCAAACCCAGAAGGAAGCCCGGATGAAGATATACGCCCTATCAGCGATGACAGCGCCGCTGGAGGTCTTTGTTTTAATGACAATCTAGCACAATATGCTCTTAACTTGCAGGGGGAACGTTTTTTTTTTAAAAATCGGTTTGCTACCGCTTTAACATTTACCTGTCCAGCTGCTGCTTCCTCTAACTTTCGCTCTCCTGCAGAGCTAAGACTGGTTAACATCCAACACATTTTTTTTGTGTCAGCTGAATAGAGCCACGCTGCAACTACACGTAATGCACTTGAATAGTAAACATTCGGTGGGCGGTAGTCAGGGCTTTTTTTCTCAGACAATAGGTGCAGGAACTCCCCTTTTCTGAGTCACCCCTTTTCCCTGCCCCTACCCACCTCCGAGCACCGTCCCTTGGTTCCATCCCCTACCCACCTCCCAGTGCCACCCCTTTTAGACAATACAGAACCAAGTATCATTTTGCGGTGCAATTAATTTGTATGGAATTTGGTAACGATATCAAGAAAAGCAGTAAAATAGATCCCCTTTCGCCAGCAACAATAGATCCCCCTAACAACAATGTACATCCCACAACAAAATTCCCCCCCTCAGCAACAATAGACTCCCAGATCTCTGCACAGCCAGCATTAATAGACTCTCTGGCAGCCATCAACAATAGACCGCTCCCTGAACAGTAGATCTCCTTCAGCAACAACTGACCCCCCAACAACATAAGACCCACCCCTAGCAACAATAGGTTCCCCACCAGCAACAATAGACCTCCTCAGCAACAATAGACCCCCCTGTAAAAATAGATCCCCCTCCAGCTAGAATAGATCCTTAGCAGTGAGCATCAATACCCAGCAGCACACCCCAGCACCCCTTGCCATTACATACAGTCAGTCCAGGAGGTGCCGGAACTGCATTCCCGCTGAAAAAAAGCCCTGGCGGTAGTTCCCGCCAATCGTCGCAGGGGGTATAATTCCTACCTTGGCCTGGAAGCAAAGAGATAGTGCTAGTGTAATGAGCCCTTTTAAGCGCTGTGTAAACTGTAGGTGTTATATAAATCCTGTATAATAATAATAAATGTACTTTTATATGTAACTAAGTATATTTCTCTGCATAGTGACACCGACTAGGAGAGCATAGAGCAGTTCTAAGAGTCTATTAGGGCTAGATTGCTGTGCACAGCACTGCCATATTAACACTGTGAAAATGGCCTTAGCAGTGTGATTTCATTGCTTTACTGTCCATCCAGTACATTGGGGTAGGTCATAGACCAGACTGTATTACTTAACTGTAGTAGGATATTATACATATACTGTACACACACATACATGCTCTTTTGAAAAAAAATTGCATTAAATAGTTTGCGTAAGAAAAAACTACCCATGTTCTAGATCTGTCAATCCCTAATGCATAACATGTTTGCTAATCTTATGTAATCCTGTATTTTCCTTTAAATGAGCCTATTTTATTTACTGGGCTATAAAGTTTATTTTTAACCACCATCCCCAAGCAAAGGTCCTGCCTAATTTATGTCTGAGATGAGTCTTGTATTTTACAGCATTGACTCCGGGGACACTCTGGAGCCAGGGTAGAAATGACACATGATAATTTTAGTTCAGAACATAAACACTGGCATGTAAAGTTTGCAGCATGCCGGTAAAAACACTCTAGTTAAAATATCCACTTCCCATAAGATGAATAATGAGAGAAGTATTGCTTCAATAATGGCAATTAAAATGTCAGACTTAATTTGTGGATTGAATGTGTCTAATAGCTAGCTAATAGGGCTAAATAGCAAATACAATTCACATACGTATTCAATAACATGTTAACAGCCATTCCAAGTATTTTATTATGTGTTTTTTTAGATAATGCAGTTGATAAAATAAAAAAAAACGTCCAGCCATGGACCAGTGAGAAATAGAAGGGCCAGTCAGTTAACTGTTTTCTGCTGCAGAGGCTTTGGAGCCGCTCTTTAGATGCAGAACCAGTGTGGAGCAGTGTGGTGTCACCTTCTGCCATTTATCAGGAGCCAATAAGTAGTTGGGGTCACACTTTATTAATAAACATTTGACATCTTTCGAATGCAGCGTTTTTTTTTTTTTTGTTTTGTTTTTTCAAGTAATTCAAAAATAAGAGTAGTAGTGCACATTAAAGCTGCTTTTTGGATGGACGGTTCAACATTCTCATGCCATTGAAATTTAAAGTGATTGCACACCCTCACCTTGTAAAACAACCCATTCAGTTTACAATAGAAATGAAAGAGAAAACATTTTTGTATAGATATAAAAAATCATTAGAAATACCCCTTTCCCCTTTTTAATAAGTGGTTACATTCCTTCTGTTCTCAGCTGCATAAGAGCTGGGGGAGGAGAAGATGCAGCACACTGAGTTTTGCCACTGTGCAGCGGGAGGGGGGAGGGGGGGGACGGGTTGGGGTTCCAGGACAAGTCTAATCATTGGAGGATAGCAGGCTGAGTTCCCAGCATAGCTAGAGAACTGACCATTGTGTGTTCTCCTGCTTAGTGTGGTCAGTTATTAATAGGAAAGCAGGGGGGATGACAGGAATACCAGGGATTTCACATGAAGGAAGCAAAACAAAGAGAACAGGATACTTTCTCATACAAGTACATGGTACAACAGGCTCATATCAGAAATATAAAATGTTGTCGTAACAAACGCTTTATTGAAATGGCTTCTATACATGAGGATATACACATATTAATATCTTATTTATTATTAAAGCCCAAGTTTAGTCTAAAAATGTTTTAAAAAATCAGCATGTCCCTTGTGCTGCTGGCTGTGGTTTTAGTTACATTCTTTGTGGATGCTTACAGAGTCTGCTGACTGATTAAGGGAAAGGATACAGTGGACGCTGACTGTTTGCGCTGCCAACTGTCAGGGCTGGGCTCAGACCTTCCTTCTCTGAGCTGGCCGCTCGGCTGTCGGCTATTCACCAGTTCCTATCTCTCCACAGGTACTCAGCTGTTGATGATATCCTGCTTGTCAGTCCTGCCTACTTAAGCCTTCCAGCCCAGAAGATCTCTGCCTTCGCCTTAGTCAACATCACAGAGACGCTCTCCTGCATTCTTGTTAAAAGACTTGCTTGGCTGACATCCCTCCTGGCTCCAGATCCTGCTTGCTGTTTCACTACGCTCATCTCCGGCTCTCTGACGTTTGGCTTGCCTGACTATCCATTCCGGTTCCTGAACTCTGGCTATGTTTTGACTACGTTTGTCCTATTTACTTTTATTATTAAACAAGTGTGAAGATTGTAAAGAGGGAGACATGGCTCTCTCAAGAAGATAATGGGATTTTGAAGGGAGATAATCTGTCTATTTGAAGGTGAGCAACACTGACAACGGTAATATGAAAAATATAGATTTTATTAAGACAAACAGATAAAAGACGATATAGTCAAAATACAGTCAAAATTCATATTGTAACCTTAAAGCGGAGGTTCGCTGAAAAAAAAATATTAAAAGCCAGCAGCTACAAATACTGCAGCTGCTGACTTTTAATATATGGACACTTACCTGACCAGGGAGCCCGCGGTGTCGGCAGCCGAAGCCGATCCGTCCTTCTGCTTTCAGCTGCTGCAGCCGCTGGCCTTGGTAAGGGAATAAGGAAGTGAAGCCGTGCGGCTTCAGTTCCTGGTTCCCTACTGCGCATGCGCGAGTCGCGCTGCGCGTCCTCTCAGGTCTCTGCTGTATTCTGTGTCTCACAGAATACAGCGGTGGAGGAGGACAGAGTAGGCAGCGGAAGTGGCATAGGTCACCGCAATCACCGCGGTGATCTATGCCAGGAAGTGGGAGCAAATACCTGTATTTGACAGGTATCTGCTCCCTCCTCCCCCCTGAATAGTGCCAAATGTGACACCGGGGGGATCCAAAAAGGGGAAGTTCCATTTTTGGGTGGAACTCCACTTTAAATTACAGCTTGGTGTATGAAATCAATTTACGTAGGTATGCAGGAGCAGCCAACATGTTTTGCTTATTGCTTCATCAGGGCACTACATGCATTACTGATTTCATTTCATTACTGATTTCATCTGGTCTAATAAAAGAAAGTGAACCACTAAACCGCACCACTGCACAGCCATTCACCCATTATGATACCACTTGGGGCTGATTTCCCGTGGATGTCAGGTCCAGTCGGGTTAAGCCGGTAGGAAAATTGGACCATGTATAAATTGCTGAGAAAGATGATGGTCTTGTAGATAGTATAGATAAAGTATATCCTGTGGAGGTAGTTAAGCAGCGTTGTGGGAGTTACCACAATGCTCTGACATCAACATGCATCCTGTTCATTGACGCTGCCTTTGTATTGAAGCACTCGATTCCGCTGCAGACCCCTACAGCCTGCCCATGTGACTCATGAGACGGTTCTGTTGTCCATGGCTGTAGGGGCTCTTCACCATGAGATAATCCAATTCCAAGTTATTTCCTCACTTAAGTTTCCGTTGGTTGTTGGTTATCCTTGGTTACAGAGGCACAACCCCTCTTTTGATTGACTCTGTGTTGAGGTTCTCTCCTGGTCGCCACAATGCAGAAAGACATGCTTCCAGAAGGTAGCCAAGGTCCTGTGCACCTCTTCACTCTCCTCCCTGCCGGAGGAGTACCGCGCTTTTAGCGAAGTCTTTGACAAAGGTCAAGGCGGTAGTTTGCCTCCACACCGGCCGTATGATTGTGCAGTTGACCTTCAACCTGGTGCCATACCCCCTTGTGGCCAGGTTTACCCTTTATCAGTCTTGGAGGATAAGGCCATGGAGGAGTATGCTCCAGACGCACTTTCTCGAAGTTTCATCTGCAATCCTTGTCCCCTGCTGGTTACTTTTCATGAAGAAGAAGAGTGGTAAACTGAGACCCTGTATTGATTATAGGCGTCTCAATCATTTCACGATTAAGAATGCCTATCCGATTCCGTTGATTACGGAGTTATTCGACTGTCTCAAGGGAGCAATGGTTTTCACGAAGCTTGATTTGAGAGGGGCATATAATCTCGTGAGGATTAAGGAGGGTGATGAATGGAAAACTGTTTTTAATACCAGAACAGACCTATATGAGTACTTTGTAATGCCTTTTGGCCTTTTAACGCCCCGGCAGTTTTCTAGGAATTCATTAACAATGTCCTCTGAGATTTGTTGCAGTTATGTGTGGTGGTTTATCTCGATGACATCCTCATATTTTCCAAGTCCCCGGAGAGTCACCACACAGATGTCTGTTGTGTGCTTCAGAAACTAAGAGAGAACAATCTCTATTGTAAATTGGAGAAGTGCGAGTTCCATCGTGAACAGGTTAAATTCCTGGGTTATGTAATTTCCAGAGAGAGAAAAATATCACCGCTCTGAAGGAGGTCTGTGAGGAACAAACATTTTCTCCACTGTTGGTTTTTCAATGGACCCAGAGAAACTTTCTGCAGTCCTACAGTGGCTCCGACCTGTGGGTTTACGTCCTCTGCAGCGTTTCCTGGGCTTTGTCAACTATTATCTGAAGTTTATTCGTAACTTCTCATCTCTGGTCAAGCCCCTGACTGATATGGAAAGGACGGTAACCCACAGAGTTGGTCTCCGGAGTCCATCAAGGCCTTTGAGAGTCTCAAGGCTGCCTTTGTTTCTGCTTCTGTGTTGGCACATCCTGATCCTACATTTCCTTTTATCCTTGAGGTTGATGCTTCTAAGACTGGAGTTGGCACCCTTCTGTCTCAACGTCCTACCTCTGAGAGCACTTTGCAACCTTGTGGCTACTTTTCCAAGAAATTGTCACCTGCGGAGTGCAATTATGAGATTGGTGACAGAGAGCTGTTGGTGATCATTTTAGCCCTGAAAGAATGCATACATCTCCTCGAAGGTACCACTGTGCCAGTTCTCATTCTTACTGACCATAAGAATCTCACATGCTTGTTTAAGGCTCTCTCCCAGAAGGGCATGATGGGCTCTTTTCTTGTCAAGTTTTAATTACATTGTCTCATTCTTACCCCGTACTAAGAATGTAAGGGCTGACGCCTTGTCACATCCTGTGATTCCTTCTGATCGTATTCTGGCTACGGTTCGCACCAGTCTTACTTCTCCTTTGGGTGAAAAAATTCTTGCTGCTCAGGTCCACGCTCCTCCTGAGAAACCTTGTGACCGCTGCTTTGTCTCAGAGAGTCTCCGTACTACCATGCTCCAGACTTACCATTCTCCCAAGGCTTCTGGCCACCCCGGGAAGAATCAACTCTTTTGGGCCATTTCCCAACAATTCTTCTGGCCTAGTCTATGCGCTGATGTAACAGCCTTCATAGCTGCCTGTTCCATGTGTACTCAGAGTAAGACTCCACGACATCTTCCAGTGGGCCTCCTACAAACCATACACAATGGATTTCATTGTGGAGTTACCTAAATCCAAGGGCAACACAGTTAACCTTATAGTGGTTGACCGGTTCCCAAAAAAGTGTCATTGTATTCCACTTAAGAAGTTGCCCACTTCTAAGGAACTGGCTTCCATTTTTGCTCTGGAGATCTTTCGCTTATATGGGTTACCCAAGGTGATTGTCTCGGACAGGGGTAGTCAGTTTGTGTCCCGGTTCTGGTGAGCCTTTTGTGCACAGTTGGGAATTCAGCTTGCTTTTTCCTCTGCGTATCACCCGCAGTCTAATGGGGCCGCAGAACGAGCCAATCAGTCCTTGGAGCAATTCCTATATTGCTATATTTCTGACCATCATAACAACTAGTCAGACCTATTACCGTGGGCAGAGTTTGCTCACAATAGTGCTATGAATTCTGCTTCCCGTTTGTCCTCGTTTATAGCGAACTATTGTTTCCAACCTTCCATGTTGCCTGACTCATTTGTTCCACAGAGGTATTCCTGCATTAGAGGAGCATCTCCGTGGTCTTCGTTCCACTTGGGCACAAGTCCAGGAAGCTTTGCGACATGCTAATGATAGGTACAGACTCCATGCTGACCGCAGACGCCTGCCCGCGCCTTCCTACCAGGTTGGGGAGAGGGTCTGGCTGTCATCTCGCAACCTCCGACTTTGTGTTCCCTCACTGAAGTTCGCACCTCGGTTTATTGGGCCTTTCCATATTTTTCGCAGGATTTACCCAGTGGCTTACACATTTGACCTCCCTTCTAACATGCGTATTTCGAATGTATTTCATGTCTCCTTATTAAAACCTTTGGTCTGCAACCGCTTTACCACCTCGGTGCCACGTCCTCATCCTGTACAGGTTGAGAACCATGAGGAGTATAAAGTACAGTCCATTGTTGACTCCCGTAGGTTCCGTGGGCGCATACAGTATCAGGTGCATTGGAAGGGGTATGGTCCAGAGGAACTCTCTTAGGTCTCATACTCGAATGTAAATGCCCCTGTCCTCCTCCGTGATTTTCATAGATGTTTTTCCCTCAAGCCTGGTGGTCCTCCGAGGGGGAGGGGTCATTGAGGAGGGGGTGCTGTCAGGGCTGGGCTCAGCCCTTCCTTCTCTGAGCTGGCCGCTCAGCTGTCGGCTAATTGCCAGCTCCTATCTCTCCACAGGTACTCAGCTGTGGATGATATCCTGCTTGTCAGTCCTGCCTACTTAAGCCGTCCAGCCCAGAAGATCTCTGCCTTCGCCTTAGTCAACATCACAGAGACGCTCTCCTACATTCCTGTTAAAAGACTTGCTTGGCTGGCATGCCTTCTGGCTCCAGATCCTCCTTGCTGTTTAACTACGCTCATCTCTGGCTCTCTGACATTTGGCTTTTCTGACTATCTGTTCCGGTTCCTGCACTCTGGCTATCTTTTGACTACGTTTGTTCTATTTACTTTTATTATTAAACAAATGTGATTTAACTGTACTTCTGTCTCTGTGTGATTTCATGGTTTCTGACACCAACACAGTGAACAGCGTGAGATCACCTGCTACAAAATTTGAGAAGGTAGAGGCCGCTGACCAAGCCCTAAGAGGAACATGGGTTGATTTACTAAAGCCAAGTAGACTGTGCACAGTGCAAGTGCAGTTGTGCTTATTTTTTGCAACTGCACTTGCAGAGTTCAACTGTATTTGCAAAGTGCATAGTCTATTTGCCTTTAGTAAATCAATCCCACAGTGTTGCCTGCAAGTATTACAAAGCCAGTGCCTTTATCAGTGCTTAAGGGGACATTATCCTAAGAGCTCCAGGTTGAGCCCCAACGGGCTGGCCAGAGAAGGAGGGTATATTATAGAGGGTATATTATAGAGGGTATATTATGGCCAACTGTTATGGAGGCATAACTCTTCTTAATTAGGATTGGCTCAATATAGGGTCTAGGGGGGTGTGCTCTTTATGCCTATTGTTTGCTTTTACAGTATATTTCTTACCACTATTTACCTATCTGCAGTACATTTCTTGCTATTGTTTAACTATTTGCTGTGTCATTACTGTTGTTCATATCGCTTTGGCCACTGGAGCACTACATATACATCTGTAATAAAAATTCCCCACCAAACCATGTGTGTCCGAGTGTATGCTGCTATTTGCAGAGTCGTGGGCACATTAACAGAGGAACCAAGAAACAGTGTCTCCTTTGGGGTAAATGATACTCATACTTATGGTCACTGCAATGTTGCAGGTTAAAATTATAAGAAGTAGGTATACACTCATTCAGACCTACTGTTCAAAGTGTACCTGCTATTCAGTTCAGGGAAATAGCAACCAGGTTCATTAAAAAGCACACAAATCAGGGTATAGGAAAAGCTGGATGTCATTATATATATATATATATACCGTATTTATCGGCGTATAACACGCACCGGCGTATAACACGCACCCCAAGTTTAGGAGGGAATTTTAAGGAAAAAAACTTTTAGGAGGGAAGTTTAAGGAAAAAAAACTTACATTTAAATGCCCATCAATGCAGCGTTATCGTGTCCATCTGCAGCCTTGTCAGTGCAGCCTTGCCCCAGTGTCCAGTGGAGCCTTGTCAGTGCAGCTTTGCCCCAGTGCAGCCTTGTCAGTGCAGCCTTGTCAGTGCAGCTTTGCCCCAGTGCAGAATTGTCAGTGCAGCTTTGCCCCAGTGCAGCTTTGCCCCAGTGCAGCCTTGCCCCAGTGCAGCCTTGTCCCCAGTGGTCAGTGCAGCCTTGTCCTCAGTGGTCAGTGCAGCCTTGTCCCCAGTGTACATTTTATGATCGCCGCTGACATACACAAGTTTAGTTTGTATTTTTAAATATGGCGCCGCGGAGTTCGGAGGGACTCGGCGGCGCTCGTTCAGCTGAACGAGCGCTGCTGAGAACACAGTGACTGGGCGGAGCCGAGATACACATAGCCGAGGGTCTTCGGCTCTTCTCGGCGCCATTCACAGTCACGCCCAGTCCCTATGATGGACATAACACAGGTCCAATGGCGGGACTGGGCGGGATTGTGAATGGCGCCGAGAAGAGCCGAGAACCCTCGGCTATGTGTATTTCGGCTCCGCTCTGTCACTGTGTTCTCGGCGGCGCTCGTTCAGCTGAACGAGCACCGCCGAGTCCCTCCGAACTCTGCGATGCCATATTAAAAAATACACGCTATGTGAATGTCGGCGGCGATCGCTCTGATAGATCACAAAATAGCGGGGATCGGCGTATAACACGCACCCACGATTTTCCCCTGATTTTAAGGGGAAAAAAGTGCGTGTTATACGCCGATAAATATGGTATATATATATATATACAGTGCATTGCAAAAGTAATCACTCCCCCCTGGCATTTTTCGTGTTTTGTTGCCCCACAACCTGGAATGGATTGTTTGAGGATTTGCATCATTTAATTTGCAAACATTCCCACAACTTTTAAGATTTTTTTTTTATTGTGAAGAAAACAACAAATAGGACAAAATAACAGAAAAAGTCAATGTGCGTAACTATTCACCCCCCCCTAAAGTCAATACTTTGTAGAGCCACCTTTTGCAGCTATCAGAGCTTGGATAAGTCTCTATGAGCTTGCCACATTTTACTACTGGGATTTTTGCCCATTCCTCCTTGCAAAACTGCTCCAGCTCCTTCAAGTTGGATGGTGTGCGCTTGTGAACAGCAATCTTTAAATCTGACCACAGATTTTCTATTGGATTGAGGTCTGGGCTTTGACTAGGCCATTCCAACACATTACATTTCCCCTTAAACCACTCAAGTGTTGCTTTAGCAGTGTGTTTGGGGTCATTGTTCTGCTGGAAGGTGAACCTCCATCCTAGCCTCAAATCACACACAGAGTGGTACAGGTTTTTCTCAAGAATATTCCTGTATTTAGCATTATCCCTCAACTCTGACCAGTTTCCCAGTCCCGACTGCTGAAAAACATCCCCACAGCATGATGCTGCCACCACCATATTTCACTGTGGGGATGTTGTTCTTTGGGTGATGTATTGGGTTTGCGCCAGACATAGCGTTTTCTTTGATGGCCAAAAAGTTCAATTTTAGTCTCATCAGGCCAAAGGACCTTCCTCCATACATTTTGGGAGTCTCCCACATGCCTTTTCGCAAACTCAAAACGTGCCATTTTGTTTTTTGCTGAAAGTAATGGCTTTCTTCTGGCCACTCTGCCATAAAGCCCAACTCAATGGAGCGTACGGCTTATTGTCATCTTATGTACAGATACTCCAGTCTCTGCTGTGGAACTCTGAAGCTCCTCCAGGGTTACCTTAGGTCTCTGTGCTGTCTCTCTGATTAATGCCCTCCTTACCTGCTCCGTGAGTTTTGGTGTGTGGCCGTCTCTTGGCAGGTTTGCTGTTGTGCCATGTTCTTTCCATTTGGTTATGATAGATTTGATGGTGCTCCTAGGGATCATCAAAGATTTGGATTTTTTTATAACCTAACCCTGACTTGTACTTCTCAACAACATTGTCCCTTACTTGTTTGGAGAGTTCCTTGGTCTTCATGGCAGTGTTTGGTTAGTGGTGCCTTTTGCTTAGGTGTTGCAGCCTCTGGGGCCTTTCAAAAAGGTGTGTATATGTAATGACAGATCATGTGATACTTAGATTGCACACAGGTGGACACCATTCCACTAATTATGTGACTTCTGAAGGTAATTGTTTGCACCAGAGCTTTTTATGGGCTTAATAACAAAGGGGGTGAATACATACGCACATGCCAATTATAATTTTTTTATTTCTGAAAAATAGTTTTATGTACGATATATATTTTTCAAATTTTACTTTGTCAACTTAGACTATTGTGTGCTGATCCATTAGTACTGTAACAAAATAGGTAAAAAGCCAAGGGGGGTCAATACTTTTGCAAGGCACTGTATATATATATATATATATATATATATTTATATATACACACACACACACACACATAAACTTTAATACTGAGTTGGCCTACCCTTTGCAGCTATAACAGCTTCAATTCTTCTGGGAAGGCTGTCCGCAAGGTTTAGGAGTGTGTCTATGGGAATGTTTAACCATTCTTTCAGAATCGCATTTGTGGGGTCAGGCACTGATGTTGGATGAGAAGGCCCATCTCGTAGTCTCTGCTCTAATTAATCCCAAAGGTGGTGGGGTGAGATCAGGACTCTGTGCAGATCAGTCGAGTTCCTCCACCCCAAATTCTATCATCCATGTCTTTATGGACCTTGCTTTGTGCACTGGTGTGCAGTCATGTTGAAATAGGAAGGGACCATCCCCAAACTGTTCCCACAAAGTTGGGAGCATGAAATTGTCCAAAATGTCTTGGTATGCTGACGCCTTAAGAGTTCTCTTCACTGGAACTAAGGGGCCAAGCCCAACCGCTGAAAAACAACCCCACACCATAACCCACCCTCCACCAAATGATTTGGACCAGTGCACAAAGCAAGGTTCATAAAGACATTAATGAGTGAGTTTGGGGTGGAGGAACCTGACTGGCCTGCTTGAGTCCTGACCTCAACCCCATAGAACACCTTTGGGATAAATTAGAGCAGAGACTGCGAACCAGGCTTTCTTGTCCATATCAGTGCCTGACCTCACAAATGCACTTCTGGAAGAAATACCAAACATTCCCATAGACACACTCCTAAACCTTGCGGACAGCCTTCCCAGAAGAGTTGAAGCTGTTATAGCTGCAAAAGGTGGGCCAACTCAGTATTGAACCCTACGGACTAGGACTGGGATGCCATTAAAGTTAATGTGCATGTAAAAGCAGGCGTCTCAATACTTTTGTTAATATAGTATGTATATATATATATATATATATATATATATATATATATATATATATATATATAAAATACACAAAGGGCAGGGGTCATATTTATATAACCATTGCCCTAGGATATATACATTATACTACCAATAGTCTTGGGTCTCTGGAGGTTAATGGGCAAGGTTTATATCTTGCAACATGACCCCAAAGAGCAAATGATGCTACTGAGTAAAACATTAGGATGCCTTTCTCTTCTGTCTCCTGCTGTTTAGAGTTTTATAATCAACAGATATCATTCACACTGGCAATTCATGATTAGAAGAGAGTAAAAAATACAGTGGCTGTATATATGGAGACTCTCAGATTCAGATATGACAACTGAACAGACAAACTGGATCAATTATTAAATCAAAACAATGATGCAGTCAGCGTCTGTCATGTTAGGAAGGGAGACAAGCTTTCTTCATGTTACACTATCCTAACTCTAATGTATTACATGCAGGCTAAGCAAATTTCCCATTACCAGACGTACATGGTCAGATCTCTGAACAGCTGGTGGAAAAATCTGCTCATGTGCTGTACATTTTTTTGCGCAACTTGCCAACACTTGAATGAGATACACATGCAGCGGAGGAACTGTTCTCTGTGCACAACCAGAACTGATTGCAAACTTTTTAAAATACGCTACAAGATGCTGGGGCATAGCAGTATACTTGCCATTTACTGCAGGAGATGCTCATAACAGTGGGATTTTTTTTTAGAATATTGCCCAGGAGTAGGCAACCTGAAATTATGAACAAAAAAATATGAAATCACCATGATGTTTTAGTAAATCATCACCATCAATACAAAATGGAGATAATTACAATAACAATTAAACAAAAATCTCAGTGAATGAATGTTTTATTTCAGTGAATCATGGTCATTTAAAAGCTCTCCTTAAACATATAAGAGAACTTGCATGATGAGATTATATTAACCAACTAAGGACCGAGCCTCTTTTTTAGATGTGTTGTTTACAAGTTAAAAACAAGTTTTTTTTGCTAGAAAGTTACTTAGAACCCCCAAACATTATACATTTTTTTTTCTAACACTCTAGAAAATAAAATGACGGTCGTTGCAATACTTTCTTTCACACCGTATTTGCGCAGCGGTCTTACAAGCGCACTTTTTTTGGAAAAAATACACTTTTTGAATTAAAAATAAGACAACAGTAAAGTTAGCCCAATTTTTTTTAATATTGTGAAAGATAATGTTACGCCGAGTAAATTGATACCCAACATGTTACGCTTCAAAATTGCGCCCGTTTCGTGGAATGGCGACAAACTTTTACCCATAGGCCATGTTTAAAAATTTCTACAGGTTGCATGTTTTGAGTTATAGAGGAGGTCTAGGGCTATAATTGTTGCTCTTGCTCTACCAATTGCGGTGATACCTCATATGTATGGTTTGAACATTGTTTTCATATGCGGATGTTACTCACGTATGCGTTCGCTTCTGCATGCGAGCTCGTCGGGACGGGACGCGTTTTTCTTATTTATTTTACCTTTTATTTTTTATTTTTACACTATTTAAAAAAAAAATGGTGTCAAAAATGTAAACATCCCTTGTAATAGAAAAAAATCTCTTAAATATGAGATCTGGGTTTAAAAAGACCTCAGATCTCATATTTACACTAAAATGCAATAAAAATAAAAAATTGTCATTTAAAAAAAGAATTTAAAAAAATGGCCTTTAAGAGCTATAGGCAGAAGTGACATTTTGACATCGCTTCCGCCCTGCAATGTCATGGAGACGGGTGGGGGCCATCTTCCCCTCTCTCATCTCCATGCCAAGGAAGGCACAACATCTGATCGCCTCCACCACTGCCGACGGCTCCGGTAAGCGGCGGAGGGCACAGGAGCGCGGCGGGGGGCCCTCTCCCGCCGATAAAAGTGATCTTGCAACAAATGCGCTGCAGAGACCACTTTTATCTTGAAGCGGACCGCCGGCCGAACAAGAGGATACCGGGGTTATGGCAGCTAGCTGCTGCCATATCAACGATATCCTCCTTCAAACTTAGAACGTATATCGGCATGCGGCGGTCCGGAAGTGGTTAAAAATGAATCCATGGGGCACAGCCTATCTGTTAGTACTCAGTACTTTCCTCCAGTGTTGACGCACCTAGCCAGTCTACCTCATTCACTCATATCGGTCTGGCGATCCTGGAATACGCCTGCTTTTGATGCTGGAACACCCACTGGAGCCCCTTATGGCCTTTGCATACAGAATGTCTGAACAGATGTGTAAAAATCCTTGGCATAAAAAATCTTCAGGAAGTACTTTCCCACTTGCCTTGTAAAGTAGTCTTGGGATCTGGATGTAGGGGATTACTCATAATTATTTGTAAACATTCTGATATTAGCACAGTTGCAGTATTTGCCATACCTCCCAACCGTCCCTGAATGGACGGGATTGTCCCGCAAAGAGAAGGCTGTACCACTATCCCACATATGCAGGCAGAATCCCGCAGGCTGAGGCTGGTTTTCTCACTGTGTGTGAAAACCTTCTTTGATTGGACCTCCTGGCTGCTTTTCCTATGGTGATTGGCAGAAGCTCATAGCAATCATCCTGCACTGGCCACTCACCCTGTGCTGTGGGGCAGGGTCAGTTGCCGATCTGTGCTGAAGACGGGGAGGCACTTTCCAAAGGAGGGGAGCAGGTTAGTGTGTGTGCCTTATAGAAAAGTTGCTGCAGTTAAGCTGTTGCAGTGTCCTGGCAGATGACAGACAGATTTCTGGTGAAGCCTGTGCCCAGAATCTTATCAGATCATTGGAAAACAGAAGCTGGGCTCAGGCTGCAGATACTCGTTCTGTCTGCTTCATCTATAAAGGACTCTGCAGCAGGAGATAAGGGCAGTGAGTGTGCTGAGAACGGGGAAAGTGATCTGTGTCTCAATCTGAATTGAATCTGAATTGCACTATTTTATGCTTTCTCTCCTGAGCTCCCTGTCCATCCCCCCCCATCCTGCGATATCCCCGTCCAATCCTGCAATTTCCCCATCCAATCCTGCGATCTCCCCATCCAATCCTGCGATCTCCCTGTCTAATCCTGCGATCTCCCCATCCAATCCTGCGATCTCCCCATCCAATCCTGCAATCTCCCTGTCCCATTCTGCGATCTCCCCATCCAATCCTGCGATCTCCCCATCCAATCCTGCGATCTCCCTGTCCCATCCTGCGATCAAAAGCCTCATACACACAATCAGATTTTCAGATAACCGTTGGTCCGTTTTTTGTGGCATGCTAGTCTCATGTCAAAAGTGAACAGGTTACTCACCATTCGAAAATTTTCGTAGGACAGAATACAACATCAGAAGTGACGTAATGTGTTGAATAGTTTTGTATGTATTCTTTCGTTTCTGAGCATACGTAGTCTTGCTCTTACGGGGTTTTTTTTCGGACGAAACCGTACTAATTAAAGGAAAATCGGATGTTGAGCTCACACCCGACAAAAATTTTATAGTCTGCACATCCAGCTTTTGTTGGACGAAAAAGCAAAATTGGCTGCCAAAAGCACCATACTAACGATCTGAAAATCGGCAGATCGTTCATCAGACAATTTTTCTTTCGATTTTCGTATTGTGTGTACGGGCCTTAAGTGTTCCTCATGGTCAAGTTCAAAAGTTGGGAGGTATGTACCGTATTTATCTGCGTATAACAAGCGCCCCAAGTTTAGGAGGGAATTTAAAAAAAAAGTGGTAGAATTATAGTTTTATCTCTTGAGTAAATACCTTCTTTGATGCATGCTAATATTCTACTGGCCTTGCTTGCTGCAGCTTGACATTGCATGCTATTGCTGAGTCTGTCATCAACTAGGACCCCCAGATCTTTTCATCCATCTTTGATTCCCCAAGAGGTTCTCCCGCTAATGTGTAGCATGCATTTATATTTTTAGCCCCCCAGTGCATTACTTTACATTTCCCTACATTGAAACTCATTTGCCATGTGTTTGCCTACCCCCCCTATTTTATCAAGGTCTTCCTATAAAGTTGCTATATCCTGTCGTGAAGTTATTTCCCTGCCTAGCTTAGTATCGTCAGCAAACACTGAGATTGAACTATTTATTCCAACCTCTATATCATTTATAAACAAGTTAAACAGGATTGGTCCCAGAACAGAGCCCTAGGGTACCCCCAATTATAACTCAAGACTATTCTGAATATGCTATTTATCACCACCCCTCTGGACCCGCCCCTGTAACCAGTTCTCTATCCAGATACATACAGGTATACTATTGTCAACATCAATAGACCGGAATTTGTGGATTAAGTGTTTATGGGCAACTGTGTTAAATGCTTTGGCAAAGTCTAGATACACCACATCCACAGGCCTTCCTTTATCCAAATTACAGCTTACTAGGCATGTGCAATTCGTTTCATTCCAAATTCGTTTTTTAACAAATTTCGACAAGTTCGTTAATCCGGAAATATCCGAATGAATGAAAACCCGTTTAATGAATTTTTCAGAATATTCGTAAATTCGAAAAATTTGGAAATTTCGTAAATTCATACATTTCTGAATTTCCGAATTTCCAAATTTACGAATTCACTAATTTACCAATGTACGAATGTACGAATGTACGAATGTACATTCATACATTAGTAAATTAGTGAATTTGTAAATTTGTAAATTCGGAAATTTGGAAATCTGAAATAATAATTAACTAACAATAACTTAACTACTATTACTAGTAACTATTAAATTATAGGTATTGTAATTTCCTTTCAAATTTGGCTGTCAGTGAGCGTAACACATACAAATTTATCCGAAGGTTACGAATGATCTGAAATAACGAATGCCGTATCCAAACAAATGGAACTTAATGAATTAATAATAATAAATAACAATAATAAAAACTTTTTATTATTATTATTATTATTATTATTAATTTGTTCCGTTCCATATGTTTAGATGTAGCATTCGTTATTTCGGATAATTTGTAACTTCGGATAAATTCGTATTTGTTAGGTTCACTGACAGCCAAATTTGAAAGGAAATTACAATACCTATAATTTAATAGTTAGTTACTATTTCAGATTTTCGAATTTTCGTTTTTTTGGATTTTCAAATTTCGAATTTACGAATGTACGAATGTATGAATTCACGAATGTATGAATGCACGAATGAACGAATGTACGAATTTACGAATGAACGAATTTACGAATGTACGACTTTACGATACGAATGTACGATTGTACGAATGAACGAATTTACGAATGTACGAATTTACGAATGTACGAATTTACGAATTGCAATCATAAAGAATGACCTGAAAAACGAAAAAAAAAATAAACTAATGAAACTAAAACGAAAATGAACAAATTTTTTGGCTGTGCACATGTCTACAGCTTACTTCCTCATAGAATATTAATAGGTTGGTCTGGCAAGAACGATCTTTCATAAATCCATTCTGGTTAGGTTACTACTAATGATACTATTCTTATCAGTAAATTCTTGGATATGGTCCCTTACCATCCCCTCCAATAGCTTACAAATTATTAATGTTAGGCTGGCTGTCCTGTATTTTACATGTACGTATCATGTACCATTCTTGAATATTGGTACTACATTAGCTTCTCGCCAATAGGCTGGCACCATTCAGGTCATTAAGCTTTCCTTAAAGATTAGGAATAGGGATGAGCTTCGTGTTCGAGTCGAACCCATGTTCGACTCGAACATCGGCTGTTCGATCGTTCGCCGAATTGCGAACGTTATGGGCCGTTCGCGCTAAATTCGTGTGGCGCGTCACGGCCCATAATTCACTGCGGCATCGCAGTGCATTGCTGGCTGATGATTGGCCAAGCATGCACTATGACCCGCATGCTTGGCCAATCACAGCGCCGTCAGTAGAGAGAGCTGTAATTGGCCAAAGCCAGGGTGGCTTTGGCCAATTATGGCTCAGGGGATTTAGTACACACCCCACACTATATAAGGCCGCCTGCACGGCGGCCCTGTGTAGTGTGTGTTCCGGTGTGCTGAGAGATAGAGAGAGAGAGAGACAGTGTCATTTGATTTGAGTTAGATAGATTAGGCAGAACAGTCAGTCAGTTAGCTGCACTTACAGTGTATTGTGTATATATATGCATCCCAGGTGTTGCATATATATATATACACTGTATTCAGTTTAGCTAGATCCGTTCCTGTTATCTTCTATCTAGACTATTTACATTTAATGCAGTGCGTCCTGCTCACAGTGTTCAGCTAGATCCGTTCCTGCTATTTACATTTAGTGCAGTGCGTCCTGCTCACAGTGTTCAGCTAGATCCGTTCCTGTTATCTTCTAGACTATTTACATTTAGTGCAGTGCGTCCTGCTCACAGTGTTCAGCTAGATCCGTTCCTGCAATTTACATTTAGTGCAGTGCGTCCTGCTCACAGTGTTCAGCTAGATCCGTTCCTGCTATTTACATTTAGTGCAGTGCGTCCTGCTCACAGTGTTCAGCTAGATCCGTTCCTGCTATTTACATTTAGTGCAGTGCGTCCTGCTCACAGTGTTCAGCTAGATCCGTTCCTGTTATTTACATTTAGTGCAGTGCGTCCTGCTCACAGTGTTCAGCTAGATCCGTTCCTGCTATTTACATTTAGTGCAGTGCGTCCTGCTCACAGTGTTCAGCTAGATCCGTTCCTGCTATTTACATTTAGTGCAGTGCGTCCTGCTCACAGTGTTCAGCTAGATCCGTTCCTGTTATCTTCCTACTGACAGGCAGGCTTGTCTGGTTACAGTATATAAAGCTACCTGAAGAAAATTACAGGTGTTCTATTTGATCCTATTAGTACCACGGTCAGGCAGCTAGACTATTTACATTTAGTACAGTGCGTCCTGCTCACAGTGTTCAGCTAGATCCGTTCCTGTTATCTTCCTACTGACAGGCAGGCTTGTCTGGTTACAGTATATAAAGCTACCTGAAGAAAATTACAGGTGTTCTATTTGATCCTATTAGTACCACGGTCAGGCAGCTAGACTATTTACATTTAGTACAGTGCGTCCTGCTCACAGTGTACAGCTAGATCCGTTCCTGTTATCTTCCTACTGACAGGCAGGCTTGTCTGGTTACAGTATATAAAGCTACCTGAAGAAAATTACAGGTGTTCTATTTGATCCTATTAGTACCACGGTCAGGCAGCTAGACTATTTACATTTAGTACAGTGCGTCCTGCTCACAGTGTTCAGCTAGATCCGTTCCTGTTATCTTCCTACTGACAGGCAGGCTTGTCTGGTTACAGTATATAAAGCTACTTGAAGAAAATTACAGGTGTTCTATCCCAGCTTAGTGCAGCTACAGGCCATTAGTATGTCTGGAAGGCCAAGAAGGAGAGGCAGACAGTCACAAGCCAATAAGAGAGGGCAAGCAGGCTCTGTGTCTAGTGCTGGTCGTGGAGACGGTGCATCCTCATCAGCACGTGGCCATGGGACACGCTTGGCCTTTTTTTCGGCAGCTGGCCGTGTTGAGCCGCAACATGCGGAAGACTTGGTCGAGTGGATGACCAAGCCGTCCTCATCCTCCTCATCCTCTCTCACCCATGCCCAGGGTGCTTTGTCTGGCAAAGCAGCGGCCTCTTCCCTCAGCTCAATGTCATCAGTGACTCCTTCCCTAGCTCCACCATGTCCTCATGAGGATTCCCTCGAACTGTTTGACCACAGTGTTGGGTACATGCTCCAGGAGGATGCCCAGCGTTTGGAAGGCTCTGATGACGATACTGAGCTCGATGAAGGCAGTAACATGAGCACGGACAGAGGGGGTGCCCAAGAAGGACAGCAATCTGGCAGTCATGCTCCCCCTGCTGCAGCATACTGCCAGGTTTGCTCCAGTGATGAGGAGGGAGGGGATGATGAGGTCACTGACTCAACGTGGGTGCCTGATAGGAGAGAGGAGGAGGAGGAGGAGGAGGAGGAGGAGGAGGCGGCGGCACATCACCAACGAGGCAGGATGCCCTCCAGGGGCCAGCCTAAGGGCAGCACATTGACTGCATCACACCCCAAAGCTCCACATGTGCAGGGCGCTGCAGTCTCTGCGCGTTATTCAAAAAGTTCTTTGGTGTGGGCCTTTTTTGAGACGAGTGCATCAGATCGCACCGCTGCTATTTGCAACATATGTCTCAAGCGTATCTCGCGTGGCCAAAACATCTCCCGCTTGGGTACCACATGCTTGACCAGACATATGTTGACCTGCCATGCAGTTCGTTGGCAAGCGTATCTAAAAGACCCACACCAAAGAACAAAGAGGATCTCTCCTTGCTCCTCATCAGCTGAGATTTCCAACCCCACTAGACCTTCAGTCCTCTCTGAGACCTGCAGTGAGAGGAATGAAGGTGTAGAATTAGGTGTGTCACAGCCAAGTACTTGTGGGCAATCTGCTTTTGGTACACCGACGTCAGATTGTACCAGGCAAATTTCCCTGCCCCAGCTGCTGCACCGCCGAAAGAAGTTTGCTCCCAGCCATCCACATGCCCAGCGGTTGAATGCTAGCTTGGCAAAATTGCTAGCACTTCAACTGCTGCCTTTTCAGTTGGTAGACTCTGCCCCCTTCCGTGAGTTTGTGGAATGTGCGGTTCCTCAGTGGCAGGTACCCAAACGCCACTTTTTCTCACGGAAGGCGATTCCGGCTCTCTACCGGCATGTGGAAGGCAATGTCCATGCCTCGCTGGACAGGGCGGTCAGCGGTAAGGTGCATATTACCGCTGACTCATGGTCCAGCAGGCATGGACAGGGACGTTACCTAAGTTTCACGGCGCATTGGGTGACTCTGCTGGCAGCTGGGAAGGATGCAGGACAAGGTGCAGTAGTGTTGGAGGTTGTTCCGCCACCACGCCTCCAAAATGCTGATTGTGACACACCTCTCTCCTCCACCCCCTCCTCTTCTTCTTCCTCTATGGCCTCTTCCTCGGAACCAGCGGTGCTCCGTAGGCGTTCAAGGGGCTACGCAAGTACGCAGGCCAAAAGATGCCATGCGGTGCTTGAGCTGGTGTGCTTGGGGGACAGGAGCCACACTGGGGCAGAGGTTTTGTCAGCTCTGCAGGGGCAGGTTCAGAGGTGGTTGACGCCACGCCAACTTAAGGCAGGAATGGTGGTTTGCGACAATGGCACCAACCTCCTCTCTGCCCTCCGACAGGGACAAATGACCCATGTGCCCTGTTTGGCTCACGTCCTTAACTTGGTGGTGCAGCGGTTCTTGGGCAGGTACCCGGGCTTACAGGATGTCCTGAGGCAGGCCAGGAAAGTCTGTGTGCATTTCCGCCGGTCATATAATGCCAGTGCTCGGCTGACGGACCTCCAAAAGGAGTTTAACCTGCCCAAGAACCGCCTAATCTGTGACATGCCCACCAGGTGGAACTCAACGTTGGCCATGCTGCAGCGGCTGCACACGCAGCAGAGGGCCATCAATGAGTACCTGTGCGACTATGGCACCAGGACAGGGTCAGGGGAGCTTGGTTTTTTTTCCCCACGCCAGTGGGCCATGATCAGGGATGCATGCACTGTCCTGTCACCATTCGAGGAGGCCACGAGGATGGTGAGCAGTGACAGTGCATGCATCAGTGACACTGTCCCCCTTGTCCACCTGTTGGAGCACACGCTGCGTGGAATAATGGACAGGGCACTTGAGGCAGAACAGAGGCAGGAAGAGGAGGACTTCCTTAGCTCTCAAGGCCCCCTTTATCCAGACAGTGTTCCTGCGTGCCCGCCGATCACACAGGAAGAGGACGAGGAGGAAGAGGAGGAGGAGGAAGATTGTGTCAGTATGGAGGTGGAGCCTGGCACTCAGCATCAGCAGCAGTCTTTAAGGGATCAGTCCCAAGAAACACATGGACTTGTACGTGGCTGGGAGGAGGTGGCTGCGGACCATGTCGTTCTTAGTGACCCAGAGGACTCCGGACCGAATGCCTCAGCAAACCTACGCTGCATGGCCTCCCTGATCCTGCAAAGCCTGCGTAAGGATCCTCGTATTCGTGGTATCAAGGAGAAGGACCAATACTGGCTGGCAACCCTCCTTGATCCACGTTACAAGGGTAAGGTTGCGGACCTTATCTTGCCATCGCAGAGGGAGCAGAGGATGAAACATCTTCGGGAGGCCTTGCAGAAAGGTCTGTGCAACGCGTTCCCAGAGACTGGGAGGTTACAAACTCCTGTTTCTGGACAACGTGTTGCTGAGGCTTCGGTCAGTCAAAGAAGGAGCGGTGGAGAAGGTGGCCGTCTGACCGATGCGTTCAGACAATTTTTTGGTCCGCAGCCCCAAGGTATGATCGGTTCCAGCAACCATCGCCAGCGTCTGTTTTATATGGTGCAGGAATACCTAGGGGCAAGATCAGACTTGGACACCTTTCCCACCGAAAATCCTCTGGGTTACTGGGTCTTGAGGATGGATCACTGGCCAGAGCTTGCACAGTATGCAATTGAGCTACTGGCCTGTCCTGCATCCAGCGTTCTTTCGGAACGCACATTCAGTGCTGCTGGAGGCGTGGTAACCGATCACAGGGTGCGTCTGTCCACCGACTCGGTCGATCGGCTGACCTTCATAAAAATGAATGAGTCTTGGATCACCACCAGCTACCAAGCACCTGATGCTGATGTAACCGAATAATTTTTTTTGAAATCTCAGATCCCTTCAAAGACTGCCTATGCTGATGCTGAGTGACTATCCCTGAGTAATTATCCTCTTCCTCCTCAATCATCACGCTGATAGCTTGTAAGAACATTTTTGGTTCTGGGCGCCACCACCAGTGCCTAAGGCCCAATTTTTCAGCCCCTGTTTAACAGGGGCGTGTAATTACAATTTTTGATGTAATACTTTGCAGCAGGGCTCGTTCCTGCATTCCAACTAGAGTGTCTGTGAGGGGTTGCAGTGTTGTGGCACCAGCACCAGTGCCTAAGGCCCAATTTTTCTGCCCCTGTCTAACAGGGGCGTGTAATTACAATTTTTGATGCAATACTTTGCAGCAGGGCTCGTTCCTGCGTTCCAACTAGAGTGTCTGTGAGGGGTTGCAGTGTTGTGGCACCAGCACCAGTGCCTAAGGCCCAATTTTTCTGCCCCTGTCTAACAGGGGCGTGTAATTACAATTTTTGAAGCAATACTTTGCAGCAGGGCTCGTTCCTGCGTTCCAACTAGAGTGTCTGTGAGGGGTTGCAGTGTTGTGGCACCAGCACCAGTGCCTAAGGCCCAATTTTTCTGCCCCTGTCTAACAGGGGCGTGTAATTACAATTTTTGAAGCAATACTT
The DNA here is from genome assembly GCF_042186555.1 of Aquarana catesbeiana. NCBI lineage: Eukaryota > Metazoa > Chordata > Amphibia > Anura > Ranidae > Aquarana > Aquarana catesbeiana. The sequence goes on from NC_133324.1 coordinate 692,802,926, forward strand.
TGCAGCAGGGCTCATTCCTGCGTTCCAACTAGAGTGTCTGTGAGGGGTTGCAGTGTTGTGGCACCAGCACCAGTGCCTAAGGCCTAATTTTTCAGCTCCTGTTCAACAGGGGCATGTAATTACAATTCTTGATCTAATATTTCACAGCAGGGCCCTGTGAGGGCTTACAGTGTTGTGGCCACAGCAATACCTAAGGCCCAAATTTCTGCTGAGTATATAGGGCAGGACCCTACTTTCAAACATCTAACTTACAAATGACTCCTACTTGCAAACGGAAGGAGACAACAGGAAGTGAGATGAAATCTACCCCTAGGAAGGGAAATTCTCTCCTGTAAGAGTTAATATGGGAAAACAATTTCTCCTTTCCACTGATGCTTTCCAATCCTTGTTCCACAAAAAAACCCAAATTTTCAAAAAACATTTTTCATTGGGACAAAAAAGTGAGGTGAAATCTTCTGAAGAGGAGGAAAGACAGCAAAACAAATGTCACAGGGGTGATAACCCTTCCCTATGTTTTCCAAAAAGCTTAGAAAAGATTTTTTGGCTGGAGCTAAACACGTTAAAAATGTTCAAAATTACAAACAGATTCTACTTAACAACAAACCTACAGTCCCTGTCTTGTTTGCACTGCTGTTCAGAGTATATAGGGCCTGGTGGCCCCACACCTTTCCTTATTTTAATTTGGGTGCGGGGTTCCCCTTAATATCCATACAAGACCCAAAGGGCCTGGTAATGGACTGGGGGGTACCCATGCCGTTTGTCTCACTGATTTTCATCCATATTGCCATGACCCGACATGACATTAAACCCGCAAGCAGTTTTAAATGAGATTTTTTCCTTTAAAAATGACATTTGGTGCAGGGACTGTTCTAAACATGGGAAACACGCGTCACTTTACAGGCATACTATAGACACCCCCCAGGTACGATATTTAAAGGAATATTTCACTTTTTTTTTTTACTTTAAGCATCATTAAAATCACTGCTCCCGAAAAAACGGCCGTTTTTAAAAGTTTTTTTTGCATTGATACATGTCCCCTGGGGTAGGACCCGGGTCCCCAAACCCTTTTTAGGACAATACCATGCAAATTAGCCTTTAAAATGAGCACTTTTGATTTCGAACGTTCGAGTCCCATAGACGTCAATGGGGTTCTAACGTTCGTGCGAACTTTCGGTCCGTTCGCGGGTTCTGGTGCGAACCGAACCGGGGGGTGTTCGGCTCATCCCTAATTAGGAATAGTGGTCTAGCAATGACCTGGCTGACTTATTTGAGGACTCTCGGGTGTAAGCCATCTGGTCCTGGTGATTTGTTCACAATAATTTTTCCAGTCTTTTTAGAAAACTGGCCTCTGTTAGCCACAAGGGTACGCTCCCTGCTGTGTTGCTAACAATACCGCCTTGTCTATTGTACCCCTACTTTTCAGTAGTAAAAACTGAGGAGAAGAATGTATTTAATACAGTTGCCTTCTCCTTGTCACTTGTAACCAACATTCCTTGATCACCCTTTATGGGGCCAATATGCTCTGACTTTGCTTTTTTACTATTAATATGTATTTTTTTAAAATGTGGGATTCTTTTTACTGTCTTCTGATATGTGTCTCTCGTGGTCTATTTTTGCTGCATTAATTGCGCTCTTACTTTTCTTATTGCATTCTTTGCAGTGCTGGAATGCTGATGTGTCCCCTTAGCCTCATATTTTTATAAGGACAGTTTTTCTCTTTTTTATGAGTTTTTTTTAACACTTGAATTTAACCACCCAGGTTTAGCTTTAGTTCTTTTATATTTGTTGCCCATTGGAATCCACTGGCTAATGCCATTAAATAAAATGTTCTTAAAGCACTCCCACTTTCCCTCTGTTTTTTCTTTCTAGAATATCTTCCCTTTTAATGTCATGCAATACGGAACGCAGTTTGATAAAGTTTGCTCTTTTGAAATTTAATGTGGTGATACTGCTACTTCCAGAATGCCTTTTTGAAAGTTGAGTTTTTGAATAGGAATATCGTGCCACAATTGCAAGCCTAGTGAGAACCCAGTGATCACCTTAATGGGTCATGTTTGGTAGCAACACTGCCCAATGAACACAACAGGTGGGATAATTTTGGCATGTGCATGCATGTGTGCAGCCCCTTCCTGCTCCCTTTGCAGCTAAAGGTGGCGGTAAATACGCTCCTCAACCGCTTATTTTTACTACCGCCAATCCACAAGTATAAACAAAGTCTAATGTCGCGTACACACGACCGGTTTTGCCGTCAGAATAAACTCCAAAGGTTTCTCCGACGGAGGGACTCCGACGGAATTCCGCTCAAGCGGTCTTGCATACACACGGTCACACCAAAGTCCGACCGTCCAGAACGCAGTGACATACAACACGTACGACGGGACTAGAAAAAGGAAGTTCAATAGCCAGTAGCCAATAGCTTCCATCTCGTACTTGCTTCAGAGCATGCGTCATTTTTGGTCCGTCGGAACAGCATACAGACGAGCGGTTTTCCCGATAGGAATTGGTTCCGTCGGAAATATTTAGAACATGTTCTATTTCTAGGTCCGACAGAATTTAAAAAAAAAAAGTCAGATGAGGCATACACACGATCAGAATAGACGATGAAAAGCTTCCGTCTGACTTTTTCTGTCGGACATTCCGCTCGTGTGTACGCGACTTAACAGATTCATATGGTGGGATGGTCTGATTTCTAGAAACCTTTGCCAATATAGTGTACTGATAAGGACATTTCCATGTTTCCGTGCAAAAATTTGCTACATAAATAAAACTACAATTCACTTTGAAAATAACTTTTACAGTGGCAGCAATGTGATTTTTTCATACAGAACTTTTTTCACCTAATAGGGCAATAGTGTAAGGTCAGTGGTCTAGACAGAGAAAAGGGGTAAATTACAACAACATTGTTAGATGCCATACATTTTGACATACAGATATATCATAAACATGATGTACAAATTTACTTTTTAAACCCTTCTAGTCATCCATATGCTCACTTCTTTTCCTGATAAACAGAAAATATACCAAGTATTACCCAGATGTCTTGAGTATGCTTAAAACTATCAAGTGGCTACTAATCCAGCTGAATTCTGTCTCATTAGTCATTGCAGAAAAGGTCTGATCCGATAAAAAGGTCACCATCACCCTAACACTCTAATTAGACAGCACAACACTGTTTGGTGACTGAATTATGCTGTGTCTTCCAGAGAACACGTGCAGAGAATCACACGAGACCTCTGTTTAAATATGCCTGCTCCCTTAGGTATTAGGGATTTTTGTTATACTGATGAAAATCTAATGCCATAAGTACTTTCTAAAGCATCTGCCTAAGACGCTCTGCTCTCTGATTTTAATGAGCTTGAAAGTTCAGCTTGACACTGCAAGAAAAGCTGTTCACTTACATGCTGGGTTATGTGATACCTTATATATGTAAAAGCCAAGCCAACTGTTTTCTGTTTAGCCTTCTTTGTTTTCGTAGCAGACCTCGAATGATGGTAAAGTATGCTGGCCCCCATTAATGATAAAATCTATACACGAGCAATATAGTTAGTTGTGAATTTTAATTCATATTGATTTTACGTAGCGGTGTTACCCTTTACTCGGTATTGGCAAATCGGTTTTTGATTTTGGCAAATGTCATCTTTTTTGATAAATTGTAGGTGTTTGATTTGTTTGAAAATGTGCAGGCATATTTATCCATCTCCTTTTAATTGTGCAATCCATTAATCCAAGAAATCAGAATTATTCTAATGAAAAATTCTGTGAAGACAGGACCAATTTGCATACACAAATGTGGGCAAATTTTAAATTTTTGATTCACCGAAAAATATTGCACTGTGAAGTGCAATATTCAATTAAAAAAAAAAAATGTTAATCATTTTTTTTTTTTTAATTTTCAGATTAAAAAATCATATTACTAACACTTCTGTGGCTATGTTTTGCAGGTCAGATGATTATCAAGTCATCAGACCAACTCACACTCATCATGAGCAAGTGGCCCCCGTCTTTAAGTGCTCATACACATATGCCTGAAGGGAGCATAAAATGAACACATCAGGTTTCCTGGCAACTGGTATACAAAAAGGTGATCTGATCTAGTGCTAAGTGAAGTATTTGCTTTTGTTTGTGCTGCAGGTTGCAGGACTGATCAAAGGTTAAAAGACTACACTGTGTATATCACTGGTCAAATCTTACACATTCCAATGTTCAGAGCAGGCACTAAACTTCCACATCACCCTGGGCTAACAAAATCAGTTGCATAGTGACCACACACATAAAGATTTGGCTAGTGTGTAAACAAAATTTTCATTTTCTATTTATATATCTGGTAAATAGTTGTTGAACAATTTAAAATGGCTCATTAATGTATGAGTTGATAGCTTAAATGCTATTTTAGTTAAATTACCTGCTAATTGGATATATTATTCTGCATAAATTCCACCCTATCCAAAAAAAGCATTACATGAAATTCAAATTAAAAGCAACTTGATCTTTTTAGTACAATATCTAGTACAGAATTACATGAGCACTAACAGAATTTACCCCATACACACTATTAAGGCCCATACACACAATACGAAAATCGGATGGAAAAATTTGTACGACAAGCTGTCTGATGATTTTCGGATTGTTGGTACGGTGCTTTCGACAGCCGATTTCGCTTTTTCATCAGACAAAAGCTGGATGTGCAGACTATAACATTTTTGTCAGATGTGAACTCAACGTCCTATTTTCGTTTCTTCAGTACAGTTTTCATACGAAAAAAATTGCAAGAGCAAGAGTACACATGCTCAGAAACAAAAGAATACATACAAAACTATTCAACACATTACGTCACTTCTGACTTTGTATTCTGTCATACGAAAATTTTAGTATTGGGAGTAACCTCTTCACTTTCGACATGAGACTAGCATGCCACAAAAAACGGACGTTCGGTCGTCCGAAAATCTAAAGCTCCATACACGTTGGCCCAAACTTGTCTTGCATACAAACGGCAAGGAATTGTCGGCCAACAATTAAGAACGTAGTGACGTACTACGTTGTTTTTCAGCTTTTTAGCGCCACCCTTTGGGCTCCTTCTGCTAATTTCGTGCTAGTAGACGTTTGGTGAGTGTTGATTCGTGCTTTTCATTTTGCACTTTTCATTTTGCACTTTTCATTTCGTGCTTTTCATTTTGCGCTTTTCAGTTAGTTTCTGAACGGCCGTTCGCCAACCAGCCATGTTGTGGATTTGGAGGAGATAACGTGTTATTTATTATTGGCCTTGGCGTTATTGCTTTGACATTATTTTTTTTGGCTGAATAATGATTTGACTTGGTATATTTTCTATATTTTTGGATGCATAGAATGCACTTTTTGGTTAAGTTCTATTGGCAGATAGCATGTCTAATTTTATTTGCTTTCTTTTATAATGTACAATAAAAAAAATGTGGAGAATAATACTTGGCTATGTGTTTTACTTCAAATAACAGTTTGGGAGCAGGCAGTTACATTTAAAAAAATACAATGTAAAATTGACAAGGGACACCAACATAGTTGTATCTTTGATCTTAAAAACTACGGGATAATGGTGTTATGGTAACTTGCCCAAGTAAAAAAATGTAAAAAAGCATAATAATATTATTCTTGAGATCACTAGAAAAAAAAAGCCTTTGTACATTCGTTTGCAATAACTCCATCAGTATCATCAGCAAAGCAGCTTCATTATTATCCCATTAAAGAAGAAGAGAATTGTGCGCTGCATTTTGAGATCTCATAATTTGTACGTCACAAATGTTAATTCTCCATTACGAAGGCTAGTTTACAAGACTGGCCGCTTCTGGTTCGTCCTTGCTCATGAGCATACGTGTTTGTACTTTGGACTTTTGTCCGACGGACTTGTGTACACAAGCTCGGAAAAACCGACAACAGACATTTGTTTGCGGAAAATTTGAAAACATGCTAGCCAACATTTGTCTGCGGAAAATCCGCCAACAATTGTCCGATGGAGCATACACACGGATTTACCGCCAACAGCCTGTCATCACACATTTCCCGTCAGAAAGTCCGATCGTGTGTACGAGGCTTTAGATTTTCTGCAGATTTTTGTCTTCAGATTTACCAAAACCATGTAGTGCAAGGGCGTGCCTGATTGCATACAAACTGAAACTCTAAAGCCTCGTACACACAATCGGATTTTCGGCAGGGAATTGTGTGATGACAGACTGTTGGCCTAAAATCCGACCATTAGTACGCTCCATCAGACAATTGTTGTCCAACTTTCTGCCAACAAATGTTGGATGGCAGGCTAGTATATTTTCGGCGGACAACGGTCTGTTGTCAGATTTTCCTATCGTCTGTACACAAGTCCGTCACACAAAAGTCCAAAGTACAAACACGCATGCTCGGAAGCAAGGACGAGCCGGAAGAGGTCGGTCTTGTAAACTAGCATTTGTAATGAAGAATTTAAATTTCGTGACGCGGCAAATTATGAATTGTCGAAATGCAGCGCACAATTCTCTTCTTCTTTAGGCTCGATTCACACTAATGCGTTTTTCGATGCATTTTGCAGAAATGCAGGGAAATATTTTAACATGGGTTCCTATGGAGCATGTTCACATCAATGCATTTTTGTGCCTCTGCATTTTTGGAAAGGGTCAGGGACTTTTTTTCCCGCAAAATACATGTAATAGAATCCAATAGACCCGCATCCAAAGCGCAAAAAATGAATTTTTACTGCGATTTTGCTGGATTTGCGTTTTGCAGGTTTTTTCATTTCTTTTTTTACACTGTATATAGCTGGTTGCTAAGGAGGGGGCCAGGAAGCCGGCCGCTGCATCCTTAACAACCGATGAGTCACCAGCTGTCAGCTGGCTTCCCGCTGTAAAAAAAATGCCTGGTAAAAAAAAAAAAAAGTGAAAAAAAACGGCGGGGGTCTCCCTTTGGTCCATACCAGGCCCTTGGGTCTAGTATGGATTCGGAGGGGACCCCCATGCCAAAATTCTAAAGAAAAATGGCGTGGGGGTCCCCCCAAAATCCATACCAGACCCTTATCCAAGCATGCAGCCCGGCAGGTCAGGAAAGGGAGGAGACGAGCGAGCGCCTCCCTCCCTTCTAAACCATACCAGGTAGCATGCCCTCAACATGGGGGGATGGGTGCTTTGGGGCAGGGGGGGATCTGCGCCCCCCACCCCAAGGCACCTTGCCCCATGTTGATGGGGACAAGGGCCTCTTCCCGACAATCCTTGCCCGGTGTCGGGGTTTGCGGGTGGGGGGCTTATCGGAATCTGGAAGCCCCCTTTAACAAGGGGGCCCCCAGATCTCGCCCCCCCCATGTGAATGAGTATGGGGTACATCGTCCCTTTACCCATTCACTAAAAAAAAGTAGTGTAGTGTTAAAAAATACAGTAGACAGTTTTTGACAAGTCTTTTATTAAAAATCTTCTTCTTCTCCGCTTCTTCCTCCAGTCTTCCTCCATCTTCTCCCGCTTCTTCATCCTCCGGTCTTCTCCTCCTCCCTCTGCTTCTTACATCATCTGGAGGCCAGGCCGCTTGTGACATCATGGACCCATCATGCCCCGGGCGGTGACGTCACTGTAGAAACGCTCAAAAGCAACAGGCATAGATGTGAATCGAGCCTTAATGGAATAATAATGAAGCTGCTTTCTAATGATACTGATGGAGTTATGGCAAACATATTTGAAAATTATTTTGTTTTCTAGTGATATCAAGATATCAATATTATTATGTTTGTTTTGTTTTTTTTTGGCCAAGTTACCATAACACTATTATCCTGTAGTTTTTAATATCAAAGATACAACAATGTTGGTGTCCCTTGTTAATTTTACATTGTATTTTTGAAATTGTACTGGCCTACTCCCAAACTGTCATTTGAAGTAAAAGACATAGCCAAGTATTATTCTACACATTTTTTTTATTGTGCATTAAAAAAAGAAAACAAATAAAATTAGACATGCTATCTGCCAATAGAACTTAACAATAAAGTGCATTCTATGCATCCAAAAATATAGAAAATATAACAAATCAAATCATTATTCAACCAAAAACTAAAATAATAATTAGTAAGTGGGGTAGGGGTGAAAATCCCCACACCAACGACCTTGTTGGGGGTCTTGGGGCTGGTATTGCCGTTGACCGCCATGCTGCTGTGGTGGGTGGGTTGGCTGCGGAGGTTGTGTATGTGGGCCCATAAAATCACACAGGTGGGTGGTGGCATAGATCTCACCCGTCGCCCCCCTGTTGAGGAGCTGCAGGATGAGCTCCTCGCACCTTCTCCTCTGGTCACAGCCACCCCCCTTAACCTATTGGCTGTCACCACACCAAATCCCTCGCACTCATCTGGGTCAGTACGGATGGCAGTAGTGGCCTGGGTGAGGAAGGAAGCTGTGGCCTCATCCAGATTCCTGCTCTTCCTGGCCCTTTTAGCAGGAGGGCATAGGGGAGGGATCTGGGACTCCATCTGGCTTCTGGCCATGGGCTCCTCTGACTGACGCTTTCCTGTGTATGAAAATGGGACATAATTTGATTTTTTGTTTAGGGTTTGGTCATCAATCACACACAATTTTGATCTCCTCACTGTTGTAAATTGAATTTGGCAAATAGCAAAGACTATCATTCTGACCCCATCATTTTTCATTCTTGTTCAAATCATTTTTGGGCACTACTGTCTATTGATACGGAAACCACTTTGTTAAGGCAGAAATATTTGAACAATAAAGTCTAGTTATCATCATTGTATTTTTGGATACAGATACGTTCAACAATGCTATAACTGGGTCAACCTGGGCTCCTCCACATCTTCATCCTCTGCAGCAGAACCTGTGTGGACCTCTGGAGCTGTGGCCTCAGCAGATGTCGAAGGGAGCATAGACAGCGATGGCCTGGGTTCTGTCTGGTTGGTCGAAAACCGCAGGCTGTGGTAATACCACAGCCTGGAGACATATCGGTCATCCGCTGCTGCTCAAGATCTCTCAGATTCCATGACCTTGTTGTGCTCCCTTTTAAAAGTACCCCTTAGGTTGGAAATTTTGTTCTTGATGTCTGCCCTGGGGTACAAAGGCTTCACCAGTTTCTCCAACGTTGCCTTCCTCAAGATTTTATTCGAGTAATCTCGACTCTTGACCTTCCAGAGACAGTGCAGCTCCCGGTACAGGTCGATGAATTGTGATAAAAAATCAGGCACTGTAAATTTATCCACCATGATAAATGATATGATGCTTGCAAGACAAACAATAATGTCTGGCTTAACTCATAAGCTAGTGCCAATATAGGCCTCAATCTAAGCAGTATAGGCCTTCGTTTTATGGCTCCTGTCTTGCGTTTGCGATCGAACGTCCTTCCGTCCAAGATAGTTCCTACGGCCATTCCATCGACTGTGTGTTCTAACTTTATATACACTGTGCATGCGTCAAACTCCGCTCTCAGTGTGTCATGACGCTTGGGCGTGACCATCTCTCTTCTGCATGCGACACACACAGTGGAATATTCGGGAGGGACAGCATGGCGGAATCAGCGGATTACAGGCATCCCTGCAGTGGTGGAGCTCATAAGAGGCACAAAACAACCCCCATGAGCAAGGGTGAGATGGTGGAGATGGTGCGCATCCTAGAGAAGCACGACTATGACTGCAAGCTGCGCAATTACGAAAGGCCCAACAGCCGAAAGGACAGCATTTTGGATAAGGTCATGGCTGTTTTGCAGGGTGAATTTTGGGTGCAACTAACAAAGGACCAAATCAGAAAACAATGGTCGGATCTCAAACACCGCGAGCAAGACCAGATGGAGTCCATACATAAGATCATAAAAAAAAGTAAGCAGTATTTGTATCTAACCAATATGTATATGTGTATATTAGCTGTCTGTATATGTGCTTTCTCCAAGAAGCTTGAGAGAATTATATATAATGTTTTCTATAATCTTTGTCTGAATTGTTATTTTAAAGATGAAGTAAAATAGAAAGCAGATATGAAAATTTTATTTGGTTCTGTTTTTTGACATTTCTTTATTTTTGGACCTAATTTTTTCTTTTCTTTCAACAGGAAGGCACCAAAAAATGAGGATTATTCTAAAAGAAAAATCTGCGCTAGGTGTACAAAAAACTGAAAAATGTGAATATAAAAACCTATGAAAAAGGTATCCTGCAGCTGGACACTATAACCCTGATAGGGGGCACTACTAGGTATATATAAAGAGAAGTGCAGCGCTGGATATAGACAAACAATGAAAAGAAAAACCACAGTGCACAATAATTCACTGGTGAAAAATTAAATTAAAATCAAATTAGTACATATTGTCCATACATGCTCCAATATAATAGAAAACTGGTGTGTTGGATTGAGTGCACGGCTACAAAACTTTATCACACTAAAATCGTGCTTAATATTCATACAGTGTCCATAAATATGTGAGTCCCTGTTTGGGTAAATCCGTGACTTCCACCGCAGTAAACCCGTCACCATAGAAAGATTAAAGGCTTACCAGACAGCCCTTAATAAAAGGCATGAGGAACCTCCACTTTGGATGTTGTCCCTTCTATGGATAAGACCCGTCCAGAAGCGTGGAAGAAGTAACAGCAGATGGTCATCAATGGAAAGAGTTCACTCACAGCGATAATGAGTATCCAAAAAAGAAGAAATGCTCCAATAGTGTAAAAAGGTTTGACTCCCCTGTACGTTGCTGCCTACGTTTGGGTTTAGGGCGTGCGCACTTCCAATGATTCACAGCCGGGACCTACTGATTGACAATCAACACATAGCTCCCTTCTGTTATTCTGCAGAAATCCATGTGTGTTTGTCTGTGCCTCTGTTTCACCAGTGAATTATTGTGCACTGTGGTTTTTCTTTTCATTGTTTGTCTATATCCAGCGCTGCACTTCTCTTTATATATACCAAAAAATGAGGCAACAGCCAAGCCACCAGAAGGGACGAAGGGAAGCTACCCTCACTCGGGCCCCAACAGGGGAGGCAACAAGGCCATCTTCCCACCAAAAACATAAGTAACAACTTCAAACACACTCATTTAGCCACTGACAGGGGTGATTCTAGGTGGGCCAAAGGACATGGGCTTAGGGCAGAACTTAGGGGTAAAGAACACTTTCTGGTTGCTGCCTGGCTCATCAGTGCCCATTAATGCAGCCTTGCCGGTGTAGACATGGGTAGTGGAGAGGCCCCGGGGATCACAGTCACGCAGAGTCATGCCTGCTAGAATGATCATCATATATCCCCTATACCATAGGAGACAAGAGGGGTGTGGGGGCAACTGCAGGACTTTTTCAATGTTGGCACTTGTCCAGTGTTTACCCTCTGTACAATTATATCACCATCCCTTTTCTATGCATTTTTCACTGTAAAAAATACAGTGCAGCATTGTGGAGTCCACTAGTCAGGAGCAAACATTGTCATCAGACCAAGTGCAAGGTTGGTCAACTAATGTAGCAAAATGGATGCTAGAAACAGATGAGACTAGGGATGGCTTAAAGAATGGTGTATTGTTTCTTTCTAGCGGAAAGTGAGTGTGGTCAGCTCACTCAGGATGTTAGTTTGGAGGCATGGGATCTGACTCCTGGACCAGGCACAGACCTGTCCGTTGTAGACATTAAATCCCCTGACACAAGTCACACTGAGGGCCAAAGCGACCCCGAAGAGGAAGAAAGTATTCGGGAGCCTCTTGTTTGCGCAAGTAAGTATTCTTGGAATCTGGCTTCAAATGTGTATACATGTCGAGTGTTTCGCTGAACAAAACACCAACTCCACACATTGGCAAAGTATGTAGTGCCTTAACATTAGCATGTAGAAGAAAGAGGTGGAAAGAGCTGACAGTGTTGCTAGGTACCCGAGTTTTGGAGACCCAGGCACCAGGGCCAAGATTACAGAGTTTTTGCAGTGTGTACATTCCTAGTAGTGTTGGTGTCTGAAGGGCAAGTAGGTTGCAAGCAACAATAGACTGGGTAGGTAAGTATTTCCTGAATTTGACTAGTAACTTGACCATAACTCACTATGTAGGGCCTCAGCCACTTTACCATCGTTCCCTTAATACCTTTTTCTCTTCTTACTAGGTCATGATCTGGAGAAAATAAAGGAGGCTGCTGCTGCTTTACAGCGAAGAATTCATGATTTTGTAGACATTCTTGCCAAATTTTAATTTCCTCTTTCTTGTTCCACTTGTTGGCTCCTGTTTGCACTTTTAATATTTACCATGTTTTTCACACTTTTAAATGAGAAAGTTTAGTGTCCAAACTCAGTGTTTCTCCACTCCTCTAGGTGCACCACCAGGTCCTGTTTTCTGTATTTTCCTCAATCTAAAAACGACTGTGTGAATTACTAACACTGAAAATGGCATCACCTGTGCCAAATTCAACAAATATAGAAAACCTGACTTGAGAAGGAGAGTTGGTAAACACTGCCCTAAGTAATGTGAATTGTAATCTTTCTGTGTTTTTAATAATAGCAAAGCCAAAATTTGAAGATGCCCACAAAATGTGCCTTAACATTCTTATTTCCCTCATGATCCCATGCCTAAAATGTGTGTCTTTCCTACATCTTGTTTGCTAAAGCCCCAAAACACACCGTGTGTCAACATGTGCTAGCTCTCATTATGGGGTATCAATGGACGTGTTTCGGGGGTGCAACCCCTTCCTCTGACCTACTTTAGGTATGAGGAAGGGGTTGCATCCCCAAAACGCGTCCATTGATACCCCTTAATGGGTAACACACTGTGTGTTTCGGGGGTTTCTAAAATAACATATTTGGAACTACACACATTTTTGGCAGGGGATCATAAGGGACATTTAATAGTTCGGCCTCTACATGTACGTGGTTAAAATTTTGGCTTTGAGAGGGGTGAGATCACCCCATCTGAGAAAGGCAACATCCACACAGTCTTGAGATACTAATGTCTCATTTGGCCTTCACTTTACCAAGCTCGAACTTTGTAAGTTCCTGAGTTGGGGATGTGTATCTTATGTTTTCGAACATGCCTGTTTAGCCACAAAAAAAGCAAAATAATGGCAAACATACATGTTATACACCAAGATGTTGGTTTGTTTTAAAACCTCAAAATGTGAATGTGCTTTGAGTAAAATGTTTTTTACTAAACAATGTGTGGCTTATTATTTCAATGCTCAATACCAGTGTATTTGTTATTATACGCAGTGTATTTGTTATTATATTTGTTAAGTTGTTGTAGTTACAGTGACAATGTGCTCTTAAATGTGGCCAACACTGCAATTTTTGTGGCCTCCAAAAAATTAAAGGAATTGAAAAGGCATAATGTTTTTGAAATTCATGCATTAGATCCATTAAGAACAAAAACAGTGTGTGTGTGTAGCAGACCCACAGCACACAATAATAGTTAGCTGATGAAAAGATTGTCACCTCATGTAGCAAATAAGGTATTTGCACTATTGTAGCAAGTGGCCAAAATAAAGGCCATTTGAGAACATATTATACAGATAAGAAACACAAACAACAGTAGTTCAAATGAAATATGAGTTTATAATCACATAAAAATATTATTTAGGATCAGCTCCAATTTGCTGCCAAGACACTGCCCCTCTAACCACAAAATAATCAAGGTATTTTTGACGTATATCTCTGGCATTTTGGGAGGGGAATCCAGCACGGCCAGTTTCTAGAGCTGTCATCACGCCTAGAGACAGCTGAGCTGCAGCCTTTTTTAGCTGGGCCTGCCACTGCAGGGTCCACCTCAGTTGGCACTGAAGAAAATTAGCTGCTAGCATTCCTCAGTAAAAAAATTATGGAGTATACAGCAGCACAATACCACATAGTTGATTTTGTATAGTGCCAGGTTAGTTGGTGTTAAAAACAGCCTGAACTGACTGGAGAGGATGCCAAAAGCATTTTCAACCGCCCTTCTGACACAAGAGAGCCTGTAATGAAATATTCTCTGCTCTGGGGTGTGGCTCCTCATAGGAAACGGCTTCATAAGATGTTCCCCCAGAGCAAAGCCCTCATCTGCAACAAAAACAAAACTGAGGCCCTCAACAATCTCCTCAGCTAATGGCAAGTTTAAGGTGCCATTCTGGAGCCGCTTGTAGAACTCTGTCTGCATCAGAGTTGCGGCTGTTCTTCCCAACATCAAGAAACAAGAACTCATATGTGGCAGACACTACAGCTAGCAGGACTTTGCAAAAGCCCTTATAATTGAAATAATATGAGCCAAAATTGGGTGGTGGGATAATCCGGACATGTTTTCCATCAATAGCACTACCACAGTTGCGAAAATCCCACCAATGATGGAACTGGGCTGCAACGTCCTGCCATTGCTGTGGGTTGGAAGGAAACTGTGGATTAAAAAAAGGAAAAATAAATTACTACTTCTGCACATAACATTGCAAGTAGATTTGACACAAACATGCTTGGCCAACATAAGTATAATGCCCTGTACACACGGTCAGATTTTCCGACGGAACATGTGTGATAGGACCTTGTTTTCGGAAATTCCGACCGTGTGTGGGCTCCAGCACACATTTTCCATCGGAATTTCCGACACACAAAGTTTGAGAGCTTGCTATAAAATTTTCCCACAACAAAATCCGTTGTCAGAAATTACACAAATTACACAATTACACAATTACACAGAAAAAGTACACAAAGTGCCACGCATGCTCAGAATAAATTAAGAGACGAAAGCTATTGCTATTGCTAATAAAACACGACTTGTGAATGGAGGAGATGGACCTTTCATTCACCTACCTGTTCTACATTCATAGATTGATTTTCATTGATAGAAGCTATAGTACAGCCCTTATGAATGGAGGAGGAATGGAAAGGGCAGGCATAGACAGGCACTCTTAATGAGTACCTGTCACAAGTTCCTCAGCTCTATTAACCCCTGCAGCACCAGAATATTGGGGATCAGAAGAGGTAGATTTCTACTAAACCAGGATATAACAGCACACGTGGCACATTAAAATCCCTTGCGCTGATTTTTTTTTACTAAACTTAGGCTTTGAACCCCACCAGGAAAGTGCAAATGGGCCTTAAATTCTGATAGGAAAAGAAAACAGAGTGACAGACAGCTGAGCTCATCACAATGCTGCTTTTTCAATGCTGTCCCCTTATGCTTCAGAGGACTGCATGATGACATCACTGCTAGAGGACCAGTTGGAACAGGCACAGGCAGCACTTGAAGACTGGTCTCTAACTCTCGTGAGAAGCACAGATGAGGAACATGGAGGGTTGATTCAAGTAGGTTAGATTTTTTTTTTTTATTTGGAGATGGATGGACGATTATATATTCCTGGAGTTGGGGTTTCATTGGTGTTTTTAAAGGTCAGCTTCAAGTGAGGATAAGTAAATATCTAGCCTTGTAAATACATTCTTTGTTTTGTTTCCAGAGCCAGGGTTTTATATCCTTCTAGGCTATTTTATTTGTGCCACCCCTGTCAACACAGACCTTTGCTGCTCCAGAGCTCTGCAATCAAAGCATATGATTGAGAATTTTGTCTTTCCCTAGATAATTTCTAGATGCCCTGTCTCCTCCCACCCCTCTTTTTCTATGTTACTTTTTCAAAATTCGAGGCCTGTTTGTTCCATCTTGTTTGTATACTCCTTGAGGCTACTCATTGTGCACAGAATAATATCTGACGTATATTTAAATTTTGCTGGTTTTGCAGGGGTCTCCAAACTTTCTAAGCAAAGGGACAGTTTATTATCCTTCAACAATGCCCCATCACTGATGTCAATAAGAGGAATAGTGCCCTATCATTGGTGTCAGTAAGAGGAATAGTGCCCTATCATTAGTGTCTGTGGGAGAAATAGTGTCCCATCATTGGTGTCAGTGGGAGGAATAGTGCCCTATACTTGGTGTCAGTGGGAAAAATAGTGCCCCATCATTGGTGTCAGTGGGAGGAATAGTTCCCTATCATTGGTGTCAGTGGGAGGAATAGTGTCCCATCATTGGTGTCAATGGGAGGAATAGTGCCCTATCATTGGTGTCAATGCGAGGAATAGTATCCCATCACTGGTGGGAGGAATAGTGCTCCAAGGGCCGGATAAAGGCAAGCAAAGGGCCGCAGTTTGGGGACCAATGGCTTAGAGCACTATAAGCTGGTGCGATTACATTAAAGAGAATGTATAGTGTTTTGTATACATTTTGCCTATGTACTTATTTACAAGACTAACAAATAAATATTGTCTTTATTTAGTTTTTTAGTTTGGGTAAATATGAATCATTGCAAATGGACATTTCAGGTTTACTATTTGAAGCCAGTGGGCAGACCTGTTTGTTTCTATTCACATTAGTGGCAGCCGGTCAATAAGGGACACAGGGGCGCTGCCCCCCAAAGTTCATAAAACAATCTATTTTTAAATAAAGTTAAAATTAAAGTTAAAAAATGTTAGTCATAGAATGATTTATTTTCAAATAAATGTATATATATGTGTGTGTGCAGTGCACTATTTGGGGCGCCAGACATGATTAGAGCCTGAAGCACTAATTGACTTGTTTTATGTTGTTCTTGGGGCGCAAAGCACTGCTCTTTGCATCCTCCCACTTTTGATTATATCGAATCAAAACTCGCCATCGCGTCACTTCCAGTTTCCTGCTTTTCGTCCCGGCCAATCAGAAGGCTGAAGATTTGGAACAAGGAAGCCGCTGGTTACTGAAGATAGAGGACTGTACAACCCCAGCATGCTTATGTAAATATGGATGTCAAATCAGTAAGAATGAAATGTATGCTCCTTCTGAAGGTATGCAGCCTCACTCCAACTAACCAGTGGTTATGTGACTACAAAAGTATGTACACTAGGCCCTCTACAAGAAATTTTAAAGTGAAGCTGTGTCCAAATCATGCATGTTTGAGTATTTACATTTTCTAAACTAACAGTAAAAGCACTTTAAACAAGCCGTCATTTATATCTGTATGTGTAAGCATTGTGGGGGAGCTACTTTCTACAGCACAGGCACTGGAAGTGTAGCGAGCAGAACAAAGAAAGGTAGCACAAAATAACTTCATAAGTAAGCAATGGCGACCGGTCCATAAGGAGCGCAGGGGCGCCGCGACCCCAAAGTTCATAGAACAATTTATTTTTAAATAAAATGAAACTTAAAGTTAATCATATTATCATTTATTTAAAAATAAATAATTCTGTATGTGCTGGGCACTGGACTAATTGGTGTCTATTAGGTCCGTCAATTTTTAACAAGCAAATGATTAGAGCCTGCAGCTCTAATTGGCTTGTTTTATGTTGTCCTTGGGGTGCAGAGCACTGCGCCTCGAACCCTCCCAGTTTTGATTGTAGTGAATCATAAATTTGCAATTGCGTCACTTCTGGTTTCTGGCTTTTCATCCTGGCCAATCAGGAGGCTGAAGACTTGGAACACATAAGCCACCGGGTATCAGGGGAGCCATGACAGTCCAGGCTGGAGGCTCCATTTGCAGGCAAGGACCTGGAAGGGTTTGTTTGTGCCCCCCCCCCAAATTTTTTATCACCAGCCGCCTCTGATTCACATTTTCCAGGCTAACCTTGCCTTGTTGAACAAACCTATTCTTTTAGCTCACAAGGCCCTGCTCTGCTAAAAAAAATTTAAAAAAAAATGTTGTTTACAGAGCTCAATAGCTGAAGCCCAGATTACACACATACAACAGCTGAATGATTCAAAAGTGTGATTATTCACCCCTTTCTCATCTTATCTCCCTTATCTCTGTAGGAGTCCTTGCAGTGTTTGAATGAGAGAAAATAAATTCTTCACTTTGCACCTTACATGGGAACTTTTCTAAAAATGTTGTGAATGTGGCAAAATTTTGTTTTGCAAAACATACCCAAGCACGTACAAGGAAAACAAAAATAGTGCATTTTTGTTTGTACATGATCGGATGATGGAATTCACCAGAGCTCCACCTCATTCACTAAGGGAAAAATTCCTTGCAAAATACAATTTCCCTCACAAGGTGAACAGTCTACTTGTCTTTTGTTATTCAACCCCAAAGTTTCAAAATGACTGCTGTGTTCTCATATAGAAATCTTTGCATACACATTGTTATGGCTGAATGCTGTATTACATCTTTATTTGTGAGAGAATAGGTTTACATAAATACCATCAATTGTTAGCTTGTGAAATATAAGTGTAAAAAAATAGTAAAAAAGACAGAAATTATCTTTGTAAAAATGTTAACGAAAAACATAAGTTGCCCAGAAAAGAACACAGTCTGTAGGGAATAGACATTTGTACTAAGAATGTCCCAAGTTCTCTTCCTAGCTGTAAAAATATTTAATCGTACGCTATTCTTTTCTTACCGTTTAAGGCCCATTTTTTATATGTTAGATGAAATATAAAATGTCTTTTTATTTTTGTAACTGTTGTCTCCTATGTATTCTTACACCATATAGTGGCTAAACAGCAACATGTACTGTATTTGTAGCCTTGCATGGACTAATAAACATTGTAAGGGTCTACTGAAATTCAATGCTAAAATTTATGTGGTTGCAGCCAAAGACTTTACAGTGTTCAGTATATCAACAAGGCAGTATTCTGTAGCAAAATACCAAAGACTGCAAAACATGATATGGGTTAAATGAAAACACATGCATTAAATGAAGAGGTGCTGTCAGTGACTATCAAAAGGCTAAATAGCTTTAGGTACATTCCAATGTGGCTGTAGTATATGACATATGTATATCAATATTGATAGCTTTAACGGCGTCCATAAACATGTTGATTTCATTATCCCATCAATGTGCGACTCGATCAAAGCAATCAAATCTGCAAACAATTGAATAGCCATAACTTTACTTTTGCATGATTTAGACTTGATTCAGATCAGATTCAATCAAACTTAGTCGATTGGCCAGGGCAAAAAATTATTGACCGCCTTTCATTCATTGGAAGCACTGAAATGCTTTATTCATGAATATGATTGTATTTTAAGCTATCAGATTATGAGATTACATTGTGGAAACAGAGTTGCGATCAATAATAACAATCGTATCTTAGGTATTGATTGAAAGCCACTTTCCCCTTTGTGGCATATTAATCAAATGGGTTGTCAACTATAGATTGGCTATTACCATCGGAAGTGTGTATGGCCATCATCATAGCCATCATTTACCTGCTCTGTTCAATGTTCAATATTTGCTCAGAGCAGCCCCTTACCTCCTATTCTGGGCCAAGTTTCGAGCCGGGCTGTGTGCATCCATAAACACACACAGCGCATCCTGGCCGCGTTCCCACTCCCTCCTCACAGGAACTGACTTAAAATAGCAGGAGCCGATAGCTCCCAATGGTCTCAGTCTGTCCTGTGAGAGCAGGAAGAGAGACCAGCGCTGTAGCAGATATACACAGCACTGGATCGAGAGAAGATCCAGGTAAGTATTTGGAGGGGAGGGGGGGACAAATAGTGGGACATTTTTTACCCTAATGCAGAGAATGCAATAATGTAAAAATTATTTAATTTTAGAATCACTTTAAGGTCTACATAGCAACCAGCAACTGTTGAAACAAGAAAGGTCATGGTCAGGAGTATGCAATGTACAACACAGATTACAGAGTGCAGCGGTCAGGGCTATATAACATAAATCACAGTGTATACAGTACAGAAGATAGGAGTAAGTAACATACTACATTGGTTACAGAATGCAGAACTCAGAGGTGGAACACGCAGCACAAGACAGAGAGTGCAAAGGTCAGGAGGAAGCAAATATGTCTTATTGTGGAGATAGTCAGTAAGAGGAAAAAATACAAACCTTTGGAAACACACAGAACAGAGTACTGAAGAGAAGGTGTACAAAAGGGAATGCACAGCGCGGACAACAGAATGAGTTGGTGTGGAATTGGAAACGCACAGCACAAAGTACAGGATAAGGCAATGAGGAATAGGGAACACAACAAGGTAGTGTGAAACAGGGAATGCACAGCACAGAGTACATAATGAGGTGTGTGGAACAGGGGACGCACAGTGCAGAGTATGGAATGGTCAGGAGGAAATGAAAATGTCATAGTGTTGACAGTCAGTAGGAGGAAAAAACACAAAAACCTTGGAAACACACAGTGCAGAGTACAAAATGAGAAGGTGTGGAATAGGGAATGTACAGTGAAGAATACAGAATGAGGTGGTGTGGAACAAGCAACGCACAGCGCAGAGTACAGAATGAGGCAGCATGGAATAGGGTATGTACAGCCCAGGGTACAGAATTAGGTGGTGTGGAATAAGGAAAGCACAGTGCAGAGTACAGAATGAAGTGGTACGAAATAAGGAACGCATAGTGGAGAGCACAGAATGAGGTGGTATGGCATAAGGAAAGCACAGCGCAAGGTAAGGAATGGGATACTATACATTTTTTGTCAGAGTTACATATAGTTGCATAGTTAGTCAGGTTGAAAAAAAATACCAGTCCATCTAGTTCAACCATGAAAACATAAATAAAAAATAACATCATACAATCCCATATACTCAATGCTATACCCACAGTTGATTCAGAGGAAGGCGAAAAACCCCAGCAAATGATCCAATTTGCTACAGCAGGGGAAAAAATTCCTTCCTGATCTCCGCAATCGGATTTTCCCTGGATCAACTTTAAATAAATGTTAGTCCCCAGTTATATTTTGTACATTTAGGAAAGAATCCAGGCCTTCTTTAAAGCAATCTACTGAGCTGGCCAGAACCACATCTGGAGGGAGTCTATTCCACAATTTCACAGCTCTAAACTGTGAAGAAACCTTTCCGTATTTGGAGATGAAATCTATTTTCCTCTAGGCATAAAGCATGCCCCTTGTCCTCTCTGTTGACCGTAAAGTGAATACCTCAACATCAAGTTCACTATATGGACCACTTATATATTTGTACATGTTGATCATATCCCCCCTTAATCTCCTCTTCTCAAGGTAGAATAGATTCAGTTCCTCTAATCTTTCCTCATAGCTGAGCTCCTCCATGCCTCTTATCAGTTTGGTTGCCCTTCTCTGCACTTTCTCCAGTTCCCCGATATCCTTTTTGAGAACTGGTGCCCAAAACTGAACTGCATATTCCAGATGAGGTCTTACTAATGATTTGAACAGGGGCACAATGATATCTCTCTTTTTAATACAAGAAAGGACTTTGCTCATTTTGGAAACTGCAGCTTGGCATAACTTTACATTTATCAACATTAAATCTCATCTGCCACACAGTCGCCCAATTAGACAGTGCATTGAGGTCAGCTTGTAAACTGGAGACATCCTGTGAGGACGTTATTCCGCCGCAGTTTTGTGTCATCTGCAAAGACTGAAATTGTACTTTTAATCCCAGACCCTATATCATTTATAAAGATATTAAAAAGTAGGGATCCCAACACTGAACCTTGGGGTACATCACTGATATCCTTAGACCATTCAGAGAAAGAATCCTTAACCACTACTCTTTGAATTGAAAGTCTTTTAGCCAGTTTTCTATTCATTCACAAACTGATATATCCAAGCCTGTAGATTTTACCTTATGCATTAGCTGTGTCTGGGGAACTGTATCGATCGCTTTTTCAAAATCCAAGTATAGTGCCGCGTACACACGGTCGGACTTTTCGTCTACAAAAGTCCGACAGCCTGTCCGACAGACTTCCGACGTACCTTCGGCGGACTTGCGGCAGACTTTCTTACGAACGGACTTGCCTACACACGACCACACAAAAGTCCGACGGATTCGTACGTGATGACGTACACCGGACTAAAATAAGGAAGTTCATAGCCAGTAGCCAATAGCTGCCCTAGCATGGGTTTTTGTCCGTCGGACTAGCACACAGACGAGCGGATTTCGGGGTCCGTCGTACTTACGACGTAAAGATTTGAAGCATGTTTCAAATCTAAAGTCCGTCGGATTTGAGGCTAAAAAAGTCCGTTGAAAGTCCGGAGAAGCCCACACACGATCGGATTACCAGCCAGCTTTAGTCCGTCAGCGTCCGTTGGACTTTTGTAGACGAAAAGTCCGACCGTGTGTACGCGGCATAACACGTCCACAGCCCTCTGTTCAAGGTTTTACTTACCTCATAAAAAGAAATTAGAATTTTTTTGACAACTTTTGTCTTTCATGAATCCATGCTGTCTGTTGCTTAAAATATTTTTTCCAGCAAGAACTCATCTATGTGGTCTTTTATTAAACTTTCCAGTATCTTCCCAACTATAGAAGTTAAACTAACAGGTCTATAGTTACTTGGTAAAGACTTTGTTCCCTTTTTAAATAAAGGCACCACATTGGTCCTACTCCAATCCAGTGGTACTATTCCCGTCATTAATGAGTCCCTAAAAATGTGATACAATGGCTTTGAAATGACAGAGCTCAATTCTTTTAGGATCCATGGGTGGATGCCATCTGGTCCAGGTGCTTTATCCACCTTTATTCTGTCTATATATTTCTGGACCATATCACTTTTGAGCCATTGTGGATCATTTGGGGCTGTGTCAATACCACCCCCATTATGGACATGAGCTCCCCCATGCTCCTTTGTATACACAGAACTGAAGAATGTATTTAATACATTTGCATTCTCTTTGTCCCCAGTCACCCACTCTACATTATTTTGTAAAGGGCTGACATGCTCAGACCTGATCTTTTTACTATTAATATATTTGAAGATTTTTTGGGGGGTTTGTCCTACTATCTTAGTTAGAATGAGATGTCTGCACTCTTCCTCCAGCCTCCACCATCTACTGTGCCACATGCTGATTCAGAAGAAGTAACACTACATATCCTGGACTTGGAAAGCAGTCTGCTCATCTCACCTCTGCTCACTGTCCCCCTCCCCATCATTGATTGATTACAAATAGCACCAATTTAAAGCCCTGCGCTAGCAAGAGACACTGTCAGGGCCACCTTCAGAAAACATGGGGCCCCATACAGCCTACTGAACAGGGTCCTCCCTCCCTCACTTCCTCCACTTGATGTGACTGTAGTGTTAGTGCACAGCAGTATGCAGGGCAGTAAGAAATAGGAGTTCGGACCTGTGGCATTCAATGAGCAGTATGTATTAGTAGGAAGTCAGTGAGCAGTATGCAATGGTAGACAGTCAGTGGGCAGTATGTAGTGGTAGACAGCCAATGAGCAGAATGTTGTTGTAGGCAGTAAGTGAGCAGTATGTATTGGCAAGTCAGTCAGTGAGCAGTATGTAGTGGTAGGGTAGTCAATGAGCAGTATGTAGAGGCAGGGTAGGGCAGTATATAATGATAGGCATCCAGTGAGCAGTAAGTAGTGGTAGGCAATCAGTGGGGAGTATGTAGTGGTAGGCAGTCAGTGAGTCTCTGGAGTAGGGATGAGCGGAACACCCCCCTGTTCGGTTCGCACCAGAACATGCGAACAGGAAAAAAGTTCGTTCGAACATGCGAACACCGTTAAAGTCTATGGGACACGAACATGAATAATCAAAAGTGCTAATTTTAAAGGCTTATATGCAAGTTATTGTCATAAAAAGTGTTTGGGGACCTGGGTCCTGCCCCAGGGGACATGGATCAATGCAAAAAAAAGTTTTAAAAACGGCCGTTTTTTCAGGAGCAGTGATTTTAATAATGCTTAAAGTCAAACAATAAAAGTGTAATATCCCTTTAAATTTCGTACCTGGGGGGTGTCTATAGTATGCCTGTAAAGGGGCGCATGTTTCCTGTGTTTAGAACAGTCTGACAGCAAAATGACATTTTGAAGGAAAAAACTCATTTAAAACTACCCGCGGCTATTGCATTGCCGACAATACACATAGAAGTTCATTGATAAAAACGGCATGGGAATTCCCCAAAGGGGAACCCCGAACCAAAATTAAAAAAAAAAAATGACGTGGGAGTCCTCCTAAATTCCATACCAGGCCCTTCAGGTCTGGTATGGATATTAAGGGGAACCCCGGCCAAAATTAAAAAAAAAAAATGACGTGGGGTCCCCCCTAAATTCCATACCAGACCCTTCAGGTCTGGTATGGATTTTAAGGGGAACCCCGCACCAAAAAAAAAAAAAAAACGGCGTGGGGTCCCCCCAAAAATCCATACCAGACCCCTATCCGAGCACGCAACCTGGCAGGCCGCAGGAAAAGAGGGGGGGACGAGAGTGCGGCCCCCCCTCCCTCCTGAACCGTACCAGGCCACATGCCCTCAACATTGGGAGGGTGCTTTGGGGTAGCCCCCCAAAACACCTTGTCCCCATGTTGATGAGGACAAGGGCCTCATCCCCACAACCCTGGCCGGTGGTTGTGGGGGTCTGCGGGTGGGGGGCTTATCGGAATCTGGAAGCCCCCTTTAACAAGGTGACCCCCAGATCCCGGCCCCCCCCCCGTGTGAAATGGTAACGGGGTACATAAGTACCCCTACCATTTCACGAAAAAAGTGTCAAAAATGTTAAAAATGACAAGAGACAGTTTTTGACAATTCCTTTATTTAAATGCTTCTTCTTTCTTCTATCTTCCTTCATCTTCTGGTTCTTCTGGCTCTTCTGGTTCTTCTGGTTCTTCCTCCGGCGTTCTCGTCCAGCATCTCCTCCGCGGCGTCTTCTGTCTTCTTCTCCTCGGGCCGCTCCGCACCCATGGCATGGGGGGGAGGCTCCCGCTCTTCTCTTCTTCTCTTCTTCTTTTCTTCTTTTCTTCTCTTCTTCTCTTCTTCTCTTCTTCATTTTCTTCTCCGGGCCGCTCCGCAATCCATGCTGGCATGGAGGGAGGCTCCCGCTGTGTGACGGCGCTCCTCGTCTGACAGTTCTTAAATAACGGGGGGGGCGGGGCCACCCGGTGACCCCGCCCCCCTCTGACGCACGGTGACTTGACGGGACTTCCCTGTGGCATTCCCCGTGACGTCACAGGGAAGTCCCGTCAAGTCACCGTGCGTCAGAGGGGGGCGGGGTCACCGGGTGGCCCCGCCCCCCCGTTATTTAAGAACTGTCAGACGAGGAGCGCCGTCACACAGCGGGAGCCTCCCTCCATGCCAGCATGGATTGCGGAGCGGCCCGGAGAAGAAAATGAAGAAGAGAAGAAGAGAAGAAAAGAAGAAGAGAAGAAGAGAAGAGCGGGAGCCTCCCCCCCATGCCATGGGTGCGGAGCGGCCCGAGGAGAAGAAGATAGAAGACGCCGCGGAGGAGATGCTGGACGAGAACGCCGGAGGAAGAACCAGAAGAGCCAGAAGAGCCCGAAGAGCCAGAAGAACCAGAAGATGAAGGAAGATAGAAGAAGCATTTAAATAAAGGAATTGTCAAAAACTGTCTCTTGTCATTTTTAACATTTTTGACACTTTTTTCGTGAAATGGTAGGGGTACTTATGTACCCCCTTACCATTTCACACAGGGGGGGGGCCGGGATCTGGGGGTCACCTAGTTAAAGGGGGCTTCCAGATTCCGATAAGCCCCCCGCCCGCAGACCCCCACAACCACCGGCCAGGGTTGTGGGGATGAGGCCCTTGTCCTCATCAACATGGGGACAAGGTGTTTTGGGGGGCTACCCCAAAGCACCCTCCCAATGTTGAGGGCATGTGGCCTGGTACGGTTCAGGAGGGAGGGGGGCCGCACTCTCGTCCCCCCCTCTTTTCCTGCGGCCTGCCAGGTTGCGTGCTCGGATAAGGGTCTGGTATGGATTTTTGGGGGGACCCCACGCCGTTTTTTTTTTTTTTTTTGGCGCGGGGTTCCCCTTAAAATCCATACCAGACCTGAAGGGTCTGGTATGGAATTTAGGGGGAACCCCACGTCATTTTTTTTTTTTAATTTTGGCCGGGGTTCCCCTTAATATCCATACCAGACCTGAAGGGCCTGGTATGGAATTTAGGGGGACCCCCACGTCATTTTTTTTTTTAAATTTTGGTTCGGGGTTCCCCTTTGGGGAATTCCCATGCCGTTTTTATCAATGAACTTCTATGTGTATTGTCGGCAATGCAATAGCCGCGGGTAGTTTTAAATGAGTTTTTTCCTTCAAAATGTCATTTTGCTGTCAGACTGTTCTAAACACAGGAAACATGCGCCCCTTTACAGGCACACTATAGACACCCCCCAGGTACGAAATTTAAAGGGATATTACACTTTTATTGATTGACTTTAAGCATTATTAAAATCACTGCTCCTGAAAAAACGGCCGTTTTTAAAACTTTTTTTTGCATTGATCCATGTCCCCTGTGGCAGGACCCAGGTCCCCAAACACTTTTTATGACAATAACTTGCATATTAGCCTTTAAAATTAGCACTTTTGATTTCTCCCATAGACTTTTAAAGGGTGTTCCGCGGCATTCGAATTTGCCGCGAACACCCCAAATTGTTCGCTGTTTGGTGAACTTGCGAACAGCCAATGTTCGAGTCGAACATGAGTTCGACTCGAACTCGAAGCTCATCCCTACTCTGGAGGATGACGACATGCCAAAAGTGCTACATTCATTATGAATATTCTAATTATTTTAACTAAGGTTCTGAGTTTACATTTACACCTGCAAGGGGTGCAGTGGTACCTTTGGACAGTAAGTGGCAGTACAGTAGCAAAACTAATTTATGGACTATAAAACGCTATATTCCAGTCTTCTAGATCGCTATGAATTGTTGATTTGTTGTAGGATCATCTTCAATGAGATAATGCTCCATCCTTAAATTGCAATATTCATGCCGCTCATCTAACTGCTCATCTAGTTGTAGGTAGGACGCTACCCAGTTAGACTGTACTGTATAAATGTACCTATATGTTGTGGAAGGTATGTCACTTTTTATTTGGGGATATTTCGCTCTTGAGTTTAAAATAATTTTTGTCACGCTATTTGGTCCATGAAGACAGGGCCTGTTTTTTTTGTGGGGCGAGGGGGGTGGTTGTAGTACCCTCCTAGCATAGGATAATCAAGGGAGCAGTAATTTTTAAGCCTGGTCTGCTCAGGGGTTTTACAGGCTGGGTGTTTGATTTCCCCTGCCTCGTTATCAGGTTCCTGTCTAGCTGCATCAGAGGCCAGTAATTACTACCTAAGCTCACTTTCCTCTCTGTTATCACTTTATTGTACAAGCTTTCTGGCATGTGACATTTTTGGCATTCAAAGATGCCTGCACACTACCCAGCCAGCATGGAAACTATGCTCCTAAAAACAATATCAACAGAGGAACATTTACAACTTTAATTAATTAATTAATTAAATTAATTTTGGTATGCCTAAAATATCTTCTTAAATCATGCATGAATGTGCTTGTCAAGCATGCTTTCTTCAAGTATATATATATATATATATATATATATATATACACTTTTTTCGGTGAATCAAACGGAATGTCTTATTGGTTGACATGTGCAACCTGCACCATTTATTAAACACATCCCAAAAGAGATAGACCAAATCAAAATCCAGTGATGGCTGTTGTTGTTGCCTGAAGGCAAACTATAAAAATATAGTGGTCAATAAAGAACGTATGAAAGGAATAACTGTCATTACACAGCTATCCAACAACAATATTCACTTTCAACCATCTCCCTAAGACCATGTGGTTATTATTGCTTCATTTTAAATATCTTTGGCTGGGACCCAAAACGCCAGCCTGTTGCTGATTTCAGGTCTCACAGTTGGTAGAGCAAAGCTGTTATTAGATCAGTCATAGTGCCATCTGTTTGCCTTATTGTATGGGAGCTTGTTTTGGTTATAGAAAGGAACTGGACGACTGAAGACAAACGTTTGATTTCACAGAAGTATTGGCAGATCTCTTTGGAAAACAGTGCAAATCATTAAAGACTTTTGTCTTTTAAATATTATCAATACATTGTAGTTCAAACTTTATATCAAAAGGGTACAGAGGTACAATTAGTGTATGTCACTCTAATTTGATAAAATTGTGCCGGAATTCAACTTATTTCATCTTTGTAACAGTTTCAAATGACACATGGCATTTCAACTTCCAAAGTAGAAACAGAATCATTAATGTTCCACTTGTTAGAGCCTTTGAGCTATTTCATGACTTTATTCAGCATTAAGCCATATGTCACTCCTTGTTTATGTTCGCCTGTTATCACTAGACACATATCTTTATACTTATTTTTTGTGCCTTTTGGCATATTGTATTTCCCAACTAATAGGCATCCATTCTCAATTTTAATCTCCATTTATGTCAAAATTAATACAATTGTAAGAAATGTTTATAGTAAATATATTGTAAACCCTAACTAAATGACATGTAGTTTTCCTCAAGCACTGTGCATCATAAACAATTGCCATGCTTTCATTTTCTGGGTTTTTTTTACAATTTTTTGCAAAAACAACAGTTTAGGCACAGACAGGAAGATTGGTTTATAACAAAAACATTGTAGTACAAACCGCTTCAAAATGTGGTTGCAGGACGACAGTAAAGAATGTGTTAAGGGAGGTAGGGAAGTGAATAGTGGTGGGACCCATAGAATAACCCGAGGGTAGTGGTGCGGGAAGTCATCAGAGATCAGATTGGATGGGAACCTTGTCTAGTGATGTTCTAAAAGATGAGAGAGGCAAGACAGAGGCATTTGTGGGGCCATGAGTAGCAATATAGATTTTCTCTTGTTGTTGGCCCAGCATTGTGATGGCTTGAGTGATAAAAATCACCTGTATCTCAAAAGGAGATATTGGATAGATAGGTATCCAGGAGGAGGGGATAGTAGGGGAGGAAGTAGAATGTGCCTGCCTTATAGGGGTCCCTAAAGTATTAACCTGGACATCCTCATGCTGGGAAGGAGGAAGGGGTAGTTCAAGGACATACAAGGACATATTGCTTCCATTGGTAAAAAGTGTAAGTGTCTGTCAGGTGGAGGAGGTTTTTTGTATTTGTTAGACTATTTGTGCCAATTTTTCTTTGTATGCATTAAGCGAGACGTATTGTCTTGACTGATATGGAATAATTCTTCCATATCAGCTATCATTTAATGTGTGCAATTCATACTTGTATTGTTGGGGCATCAGGCAATTTCCAGTGCCTAGGAATTACAGATGTCGCCTCACTGAGCAGGTGCAGCATAGGAGAGTGAATAGGGGAGTTTGCTATATAGCGCTGGATGATGTGGACTAAATTTAGCATGAAAGAGTGTTTGTATCTTTGCACTGGAAGATCAGAATAGTGGAAGCAAAAATTGGCAAGATGGTAGTCTAGGATACAGTCAGTGATCTGGGCGATTAGAGAATGAATTTTCAACCAGAAAGGGTTGTAGAATGGGACATGAACACCAGGTGTGTAAGAATTTCTCTGACCTTTTGGCAGCCCCAGCAGGTATAAGGTGTGTTGATTCACTGACATACTGTACAACCTGGGGTAAAGTTTATAGTTTGTTTCTTGGATATTAATATTAATGGATCTCTTCAGAATGCAAATGTTCATACGAGGAGCCTTCTGGGCATAGGGAGTGGAAAAAGGGTGATTACATAGATTAATCGAGTAAGATTAATTGAATAAGCAGTTTCTCAGAGAAACCTACTGTTTCAAAAGGAATAAAGGAGTGGGTAACTAGGTTCCAGCAGTCTTTAGAAAATAAAAGTACATCCAGTAAGACAATTTATGTGCTTGGTTTTTGAAATTGTGATAACTGAAGTCTCAAGACTGTTCATGTATAAAAAAAAAGTGCACCCAAGGGTTTAAGTCTGGCTACCAGCCTTTTAGAAAGGTTTTTGTCTGGCTGGGAAGAACATCTGGGTACATCTGTAAAGGCAATAGGGACTGACTGAGCTGACACTATAAGTTTTCTAAACGTAATGTAGAAGGCCTTCAGTATCGCACCAATGGTCTGTAAGCAGGTGATTCCAGAATGTTCCCTGTGATAAATGTTTTATTTTTCATGTTTTATTCTTATGGGTTTTGGTTACTGCATTTATCTGTGAGAAAACTGTATATCCTAATGTGAGTTCATTATGCTGTTAATTGTTGTTGCCCTGCTGAGCCAGTAAGCCCTGAGAAGCAAGGGTTAACACTGCTAGTCAGGTTTCTCATGTTTTTCAGGAAAGCCATTTGGACCTGTGGAGGGTATGGGGGTGTTCCAGCAAAGGATGTTGGTGCCACTCTGCTGCTTAACCGTCCTTGTGGGGGCCCAGTCGGGGTTCCAAGGGGTATGGATCTATGCTGCCAATTATGGACTCTTGCCTTTCAAAGGACTTAGATGGGCTTAAAAGACTTAATCACCAATAAGGAATGGCACAACAAAAATCCACTTTAGAGGACTTGTACAGAAAATACGTGGAAGACAACTGGTTGAATTGTTCATCTGTATTGCTTGACTATAAAGAATAAAGTAAAGAACTTTATTGTTAACAATACCTGTTTTGAAGTCACTAAGGAGGTGCATGCATGGCATATCTACAGAACAAGGTTTACTAAGGGGACAAGAGAAGTTATAAGATACAGTACAAAGGTCTAATGAGTAGAGTAGCTGTCCTAAGGCTGCATTTCCATTGCTCATGACTACCATACTTGTGTCAGGTGCTTTACAGCCAACCAGTCAGGAAACAGGTGATATTTTTTTGAAAGCCTATGGCGTGCATAACACACCCAAAAACTTCACCCGGTGCATAAAAAAAGTGCACACACATAAAGAGTGCTCACAAAAAAGTGCAACGGGTACACAGACGTGCCAATTCCCTGATCCCCGGGGCGTTAGGCTCCAGATGGGGACAAAGGTACTTACAATAGTCTATCTGGTCGAAACCAGACAGACCCCGTTCCCAGGAAGGCCTACCGAAGCAGAGCCCACCCAAGTACTAGGTGGGGCTCCCCCGAAGGGAGACCCCATGAGTCAGGGCGGACGAAGCCAGAAGGCCATGTCCACCCCTCCACAAGACTTTCAGGGCTGGCCCGAGGACCCGTCCTTACTCATCACACAGTGACAAATGTGAACAAGACGTGACAAAACATAGGATTCAATCAAAAAAGAAAGAAAATAAATAGAAAGTGGGGAAGGGATAGTGAAGAGGAGAGTGAAAAAGGTGGCCATTGTGTAAAACAATGACCAGGCCCTCCGGCCAGGAATAAAAAATTCCTCTGGTCCTAGCCAAAAGGCCCGGTCCAAGAGGCAGGTGCTAAAAAAAGCGTGTTTATGGTGCAGTGACCGTGGTGCCTCAAATCAAAGTGACTGCCACTCACAGTGATTTTATGGCACCCCTGGACTGCCACTCCAGGGGCACTACTCCATAGGCTTTCAAGACCAACCCTGGCCACCAGCCCAGACCACAGCAGACCCCACCCCAGGCAGAAAGGCATGGAGTTCTGGAAGCTTGGTGAGAGCCCTTTACCATCAGGCTCCACCGTCGTTCCGTCCCTCCTACCTAATTACATTCGGAAAATACTGGCCGCTCCCCTGGTGGGAGGAAGGGGAGCCAGCGTTCTCTCCCAAATAACTGTCCGGAGCTAGATCTGCCCCAATCCAGGCCAGAAGGCCGGGGTCCCGACCCTCCGGATCAGACCCCGTGGTTCTCCATCCACATCAGAAGGCTTCCCTTTCGGCTACGAACCGTCCAGGTCACCTTTACTCCAGCAGATTTTGCATATCAACCGCCATCCCATCTCTATCTTGCCATAGATCAGGGACGGAAGCAAGCGCCACCTCCTGGAAACTGCTAAGAACAGATACTACACTTGATCTTAGCCAAAAGGCAGAGAAACAGGTGATATGGCAAGTGTGACAGATGAAGGGAGAAGAGCACCCAAGGGTTTATGGAGAAGTGAGTTTCCTGTATCCAATAGCAACATGCAGATCAATGTCACTGAGAGTGAAGTGACGGGACTACTGAGTTGGTGGAGTCAGGTACAAGCTCCATGGTACAGGCTCAGAAATGCTGCACAATTAGAGGAAGAAAAAGTCTAGTAAGGAATTATGTCCAGAGTGAACAAATGTAGAAGCTTACAGGCATTCGCCCATTGATTGTAAAGAGTTAACAGTGTTCTCACGAGGGAGTTTGGCTTTTAAGTTAGAGTGCTGCCTTAATGCTAATTTCACGTGACCGAAGCCTCAGCCCTCCATTGGGGCACTAGCGAGAGCTCTCTCTGGGTTCTACAACTCTGAACATGTTAAGCTCCACCCATAGGTCAGCTGCAAGAGAGTGGTAAAGGAAAGACTGGATGTTTATCTGGTCCACAGTTCTCACAAGATGGCAGGCTTGGTAATACTTCTGTCAGAAAACCCAGTGCCTCCCATGCATTTAGGGGTTATAGGTGTTGTGATACTAATTCTGGCTGGTTTGTTGTTCCAAAGATATTTGAAAAATATGGCTTGGACAGAGGCAAAGAGGTTGTTTGGAATAGTAATAGATATAATCTGAAAAAGATATAAAAGATGGCGGGGGTTTTTATTTTTAGGATCGCTGATTGACCAAACAAGGAAAATACAGACTTGTACCTGTTTTGTAGATCTGCTTTTAGGCAGGTGCAGGTAGACTTCCCTTCATGGATGGCACTGTTGCATCCACCTTGCAGGGAGAGTGGGGGACAAGAGGAGTATCTATTCCTTTTAGGGCTCTGCATCATCATCGGGTGGGCTGCTGTCCAATTGGATGCTGCCACCCGGATGACCCTTTAGCCATCTTTTGTGAGGGCAGAGCTTGCAAAAAGCCCTGGCTCACTGCAGTTGGTGCACATTTTGCATGTGGTTAGGTGAGTGACAGGAATTTGCTTGATAGGGAGAGTGAACCTAGCGTAGAAAAAAGTTCGAGGAGGAGGGACGGCATAGGGATTGTTGCAGAGCTCCTTTTCTTTTTCCTTTGTTGCAGCTCATTGATACTGCTCTTCTTTTTGGAGTCTTTTTGCAGCCACTTTTCAACATCCATGTACTCCAGAAATTACGGCATGGCTTTCTCATTGTGTATTTCCTGATGGTGACAACAGTGGACCATGCCTATGTAATGTGTGTTACAAGCTGCCAACTCAGGAGTACAACTGAAAGAGACAGAATGCTGTCACCCTTTTAATGGGATGTACCTGAACAAGGACCTTCATGGTAAGATCACTAGGTATTATTTTAGTAAAAGCTACAGACCTAAAATGACTTTTAAAGTTACCTTAGCATGATAAAGCTTATATGAGATTGTAAAGCCCAATTCAGGCACAGCTAATTTTAAATCTCCACTTGTGGGGGGCATTCACCCTGCACCTGGGGGTACCTTTCGTCAAGAACGCACTCACCAATGCCTGGGACCAGACATGACTGTCATGTCAGAATCAAACATGAAGGCAGTTCCCCAACTTAGACATGAGCTGTAACACTGTGTGCAGTAAGAAAAATATAGAGTTCCTCTGAAAAGTGCTGTCTCGTGTCACTACACACTTTAACTTGATGTAAGCTGCAATTAGGAGGGACACCACTCATGCAGCCCATGAGCCTGTGCCCACCCCTCCCCTCCAGTCCAGTGTATCTCTGTTACCTCACTCCCAGTAACAGAATGGGGTCCTGCGGTGCACATAACGTGGACCTCACGCATGCACCCGTTAACTCCTTCCATGTGACCAGGATAAGAGTCTCTGTAATGTGAGTTCAGTCCCAGTTCCTACGGGAAGCCGACCACTGGGGAGGGAGCCAGATCACAGACCCCCTCACTACTGGAGGACCCATCACCTGCACCTGGTACCACGCTCCAGGACTGACTGCAATGTATCTTGCACTAATACTTGTTTTACCATAGCAACTGTATTACTCCTCCTGCTAGACTTGCTGAGTAGACCTTTGTAGTAGCCTTTCCTCATACCTCACATGTGCTTTACTGACCCTCATTCTTTTGATATGCCAAAACCAGCATGCACCCCTTTAAATGACTTGAGACCAGGCTTAGAACAGTTGATGCAACTTTACTTAAAAGGCTTTAGCATAAGAGTGCAACGTGAACAACATCACATGACCCTAGCTATCACTAGCTGGTTGCCCAGGCATACCTCTGCAGGTGTTAGTCCATAGCTGACATTCTCCAAGTCCTTGCTGATCCTTGGATCTCCGGTGTTTCCGATGGACTGCAAGGCACAGCAGTCCTCTTCTACACCAATCACAGGATGTTCGCCAACAGCCACCCCTGGACTGCAGTCAGGATACAGGTGATATGGCAAGGGTGACAGATGACGGGAGAAGAACATGCATGGGTTTATGGAGAAGTGAGCTTCCTGTATCCAATAGCAACATGCAGATCAATGTTCACTCTGCTTAGCCATTCAGAAAGCACAGTGCAAACTTTATTATTGTGAATAGCAAAGTGAGGAAAGTGGTGGCACAACACCAGGATTGGTGTCTTTCATAGACCCTGTTCCAATGCAATTCCTGCTGTACATAGCAGGTTATCTCAGCAGAGCTTAGAGAGAGCATCTGAAGTGATAAAAATAGTGTTAATGTGAGAGTTATAAATGTAAAAAAACATACAAATAGCTGTGCCTGAAGTTGCATTTATCAACCCGGTTCCCATATACAGTACTTTAACATGTAACAAAATTTGTGACCTGGAAACATTCCAGTAGAGCAGATCCCCAGTGATCAAGGGAATTCCTATATAATTATTTTTCCTAATGTAGAGCTCCAGCTACAAATTTTTTAACATTTTTTTTATTATTTGACAAGGCAAGGGAGTTGGTGTCACTAGGACTTGAATTCTAAGCGATGGAATCTCTGAAGAGCTATAAGATGTCAGTAAGCAACTTATCTCCTTGAGTTTTAAGTGGATAAATGAGAGTACCTTATAATATGAATCAAAATCATATTTTATCACACTGAATTTACTACATAGATGAACATAGACATTTTCACATGATCTGGGATTATTAGCTTTCCCAGGATTCCAGGAGAAAGTCAAGTGATGTTAACCTACCCTAGGTACAATCCCAAGATATCAAGGTGCAAAGTAAGTTACTTATCTACATTTTGTCTCCCCATGCTTTATCTGATGGTGACAACATTGGAACTTGCCTGCTCAATGTTTGTTGGCAAAGCTAATTTTAGTCCCCATTGGAGGCATCTGTGAAAGGGTGGGAATGCAAAACTACAATTAGGGGACAGTTGTCACCCCATAACAGTACATGCCTGTACAAGCATGTTCATGGTATGGTCACCAGTTAGTATTTTAACAAAAGCTTGTTTTTGTGTTTAAAAAGATTGAAAACTACTTTTGAAAATTTACATTGAGATGTTTTTATGGAAATTTAGTGAGCATCTGTGTTATTCAGTATGAGACAGAGAACGTGTTGGTTTATTTTAGAAACCTACTGTGTCTGGCACTAGCAGGATTAAACTTGTTATGTGTCAAATTAAAAAGATTGGTATAAAAAAGTGCAAAACCATACCATATGAGAGTAAACAGTAAAGCAGAGACATGCATATTTCCATGTGTTTGAAACATGAAAATATTCAACCTTGCCAGTTATATAGAAACTGTGTCCTGGTGATGATACATTCATTCAAGACTGAGGCATTTAAAAAAAAGGGGGTGCAGATGGCAAGACGCATTATGGAAAAGCTAGTCCAAGTAACAAAAGAGCATTCTAGGAAAACAGATCTCTGAAATATTCAGCCTGATGTACTAAAGTGAGAAGAGAAACATATGCTTTTTAAATATCCAATTGTGCCGGAGAACTTAAAAAAAATAGTCTTGACTTAATGGGATGGCTAAACATGAACACAGGTGCATTTCATGAATATTTAAACTGCTTTTTAATTTAGCACCCTAGGCCTTTTTTTTATAATTTATATGTTTTTCTTTTATTTTTAGTTGGCCCAAGTTCTCTTTAGGAGACTCATTGTACCACTGTCATAAATAATGGAATATGTGCTGATATCTGCTAGAAAAGCTAGTGCAATCTTTTTTTGAAAAACACAGTGATCAGTGTGGCAGCTGGTGGGTTTTTTTTTGGGGGGGGATGGGGCAAACAACCACCCATCCCCATGAAGCGGCACCTACCCCCCTGCTGTTTGCCTATCAGGCCGGTACTTACCCCATCCTGGCGGGTGGTGGGTGGCAGGCAGCGTAGTGCAGCTGCTCAGCTGATCGGATAAAACCTGCTTCCTGATTGGTCGGAAGGAGGATCAGTGTTACAACAGCAAATATTGATTCGCTGTTGTAACACACCTGGGTGGGCTCGGAGCGCACTCTCTGCGACCCAAGCCCACTCTATATTGAAGCATATTAGAGCCTCTGGCTCTAATCAGTGCTTCAAAAAAAACAGCCCCCCCACATTGGAATGCATGCGCTGGTGTTCTGAAAGGGACCAGATGCATGGATAGGAGAGGCGGCGCCCATGCACCCTGAATGGATGGGCCGTCCCTGCCAGGATCACTGATCCTGGCACAGTGGCCCCTATCAGCACCAACAACAATGGTAAATTTCTAGGTGAACTCATACTACCAACATATAAGCCCTTAATAACTATAAGGCCTCATGCACACAGGACATCTTTTTTAAATCTCCTAGAAGCCAGAAGCATTCTTGAAGTAAACATGCCTGACGCTTGTAAAAGTGTCTAACGCTTTTACAAACGTTTAGGCGCATTTACAGACGTTGATTGATTTTATTGGCCAGAATAAATAATTGATTTTGTCCATTGAAATGAATTAATGCTCAAGCACTAAACGCACCAAACTTTTAGTTGCGTTTACAAGCTTTTTTACAAGTGTTTTTCCTGCCCAAACTCTGCTGCTCCTGGATGCACTGGCAGAAGGTTTTTTTTCCTGTCTCTAAACTCTCCTGCCATTAAACGCTGCTAAAAGTCTATGTTTGCATGGACACATAGGCTAACATGCAGGGGAGTTTAGAGGCAGAAAAAAAAATGTCTGACGCCCCTAGAAGCAGCTTTAAAAACACCCTGTGCGCATGAGGCCTAAATGTGTCTGTAAACCCTCTACACTTCTGACATTGGATTGTCAAAGCCGCTCCCCCGCTTATCAACCGCCCAGCACCTCCCCCTCTGTCAGACTACTGTAAACAGCGAGTGGGGACTCTGTATCTGCATGTGCTGGCTTTGTGTATGCAGACTCATCCCCCGCTTATACCCCTCCCTTGCTGCACAGTGACTGAAAGAATTCAGCCTGCTTTTTTTTCCTCTCTCTCTGTCTGCTGGCAGTGTGTTGTCCGTTCCCTCTTCTCCCCCTCTGGCAGTCGGATTGGATCCTATCAGAGGGCATGAGAGTGAGGACCAATGGAAATAAGAGAGAAAACTTACTGGGCAGAAGCTATGTACATTGGGATTTGTAGTTTCCTCAGAGGGAGAGCACAATGCAAGTGTATGGAGGACAGATGGACTCTAAACTACAGGAGTCAATATCCCTTTATACAGAGGAGGAGAGACAAGGCTGTTTTTCCCAGGCAAAAGAGATATACTGGGAATCTTTTGAAGTGGGGAGCAGTGCTGAAAGGACCTACAGCAGGATGTCCCACAATTGTACCAATAAAAGAAGAGCTACACAGAAGGGATTTGCTGTCTGATTCTGTCTGCATACTTCAAAGGGAGGACAGAGCTGCTCCCACAGCTGTCAACACTTACTAGAGACTGATACACATAGATGATCAAGTGTTGAGAGTCTAAGCCTACAGGGCCTAATGGCAAGATCCGCTAACCATCAAGCGTGTGGAATGGGACCTGTCACCTGCCCAGAGTAGCGAGAGGAGAACTCACATTTAACCCCTTGCTACACCCTGTTCTACATAAACTGCTCCTTACTTAGTAGCCCTGCAGTTATAAATCACTGACTCTTAAAGGAATAGACTTTTGTACACTGCTGACAGAAGGGCCCCACCTCAAATTAACTACACTAACCTTAAGGCGCCAGGTGTTTGCCTCCACCATATAGGGATACCCTGGTTAGGAATACTTACAGATAACCGTAATTGGGGTATCACTAAAGAGTGTACTGAAGTACATTAACATTATCTCAGTTAAGTTTGGACTAACATTGACAAAGTTTAGGCATTTCCTCCTGTGATAGGCCAGAATTTACTTTATTAGTTCTGCAACTTTGAATTGTTTATTTGCTTGATGGCAAGTATTGCATTGTTTACTTGCTTTGATAATACATTTACTTAGGTTATCATTTGGTAGTCTTTGGCCTAATTTCCGTGCATTATTATACATCTGTGACTTATTAATGCTTAATTTATCCAGGTGTGAGTGGTCCTCCACCCCTAACCAGGTGTATCAGTGGGGACTGAGCAGTTTTAAGAGTTGTAGCAGAACAGAGGATCTGTCAATGTGTAGTGAGGACAGTGGGGGAAAGATAACAAAGTGTGCAGTACAGATTGTTGGGGGAAGAAATGGCAGTGGGTTGTGTGGACAATGGGAGGGGGATGAAAAAATGTGTAGCACGGATAGTGGGGGGAGAGTTGGCAGTGTGTAGCATGGACATTGGGGGAGAATGACAAAGTTTGTGGAATAGACAATGGGGGAGAGATTAAAGCATGTGCAGTTTGGATAGTGGGGACAAGATTACAAGGTGGACAGTACCGAGGGAGAGTATGTAGTATGGGCAGTATGTTGGGAGCTGCCAAACTTCATAGTACGGACAGTGGGGTAGGGATGGGCCGAACAACCCCCAGTTCGGTTCGCACTAGAAATTTCGAACATCACGAAAGTTCGGAACTGAATAACGAACCCCAGTTTAATCTTTGGGACCCAACCTTAAAAAATCAAAAGTGCCCATTTTGAAGGCTTATATGCAAGTAATTGGGCATACAATGGTTATGGGGGTCCGAGTACTGCCCTGGAGGACATGTATCAATGAAAAAAAAGTAGTTTTGTAAAAAACGTCATTTTTAAATGAGCAGTGATTTATTGATACTTAAAATGAAAGCCTAAAAATGAAAAATTCCTTGCAATATAGTGCCTGGGGGGTCCCCTTAGTCTACCTGTAAAGTGGCACTATACTGTGTATAGAAGCTGCTGCAGAAATATTTGCATTCATAAAGCCAAAAAAAATGAAATTTTCCCTGCAAGCTTTCTTTATTTTGTAAGCAATGGCTTGCGGAGCCAGTCTGAATGATGAGGCTACAATGTAGTGCACGGGAAACAAGATTAGAGATTTTTTGGATAAATATACTGTGTTAAACAGTCACTACACTCACACTGACTGAACATTCACACTAATGTAAAGATGAATGGTTGCTCTACACTCACACTGAACTATCTCTAGATTCACACTAAACTGACATTCTACACTGACAATAGAATCAGAATAGCCCACTATAGCACACTAATGCCTCGTTTCCACTGAGCGGATCGGTTCGGTTCGGTACGGTGCGCTATTTTGGGTGTTTCCATTATGAAAGCGGCCCATACAACCAAACCGAACCACTCCATTCAGGGTCCTGCTTCAGATGTGGGGCCACAGAAAATGGAACGGTTCGGTTAGGGCGGAGCTACGATACATTCCACTGATTGTCTGACAGAAAACCCTCTGCTGTGCTATGCTGAGGCATTTTTTATAAACCCTGTATGGCCCCTTGTGGTCCCACTTGCAGTGGAAACGCTCACCAGAATAGACCGGACCATTCTAGGCCATTCAAACTGTACCAACCCGAACCGATCCGCTCAGTGGAAACGAGGCATAACTGTCTAATAGCACTGAACAGAGCCCTGTTCTATCTCTCTCCACGCTGATATCACACTGAAAATGGCCACTATGGAAAGAATTAGACATGTGCACACTGAAATATTTCGTTTCGGAATTTCGTTTTCGTCTCAAAAATAAATTTATTTAGTTACTCCCGAAATTAGTTTTTATTTATTTCGTTTTTCGTTAAAAATTGCATTCGTCCGAAAATCCAAATTAAGGTCGAATCTGTCATTGAAGGCTTATGGTGTCTGTCGAATGTTCAAAGAAGATTCGACGGAGCAGCTAAACTGTACAATGCCGTATAGTTTACATGCTCCGTCGAATCTTCTTAGAACTTTCAACAGACACCATAAGCCAAAGTACGTGTGTACTTAGTTCTAGCTATTTTACTGCTCCACCTCTTTGGTTACAATCAGCCAATAACATTCATCATCATCATTATTTTTATTTATCTTTTCTCCCCCACGTCGAATCTTTCCTCCCCTACGTCGAATCTTTCCTCCCCTACGTCGAATCTTTTCTCCCCTACGTCAAATCTTTTCTCCCCTACGTCGAATCTTTACTCCCCTACGTCGAATCTTTTCTCTCTACGTCGAATCTTTTCTCTCTATGTAGAATAATCTTGGACTAATAGAGCTAAGGTTAGGCACATTCGACCACAGGTTTGATGGACACAGATTGTTATTGTCATCATCATGTCGAATCTCCTATCTATATCGAACTGTTGTAGCAACGAAAACGAAAATAAAACATTTGTT
Organism: Aquarana catesbeiana; assembly: GCF_042186555.1. Lineage (NCBI taxonomy): Eukaryota > Metazoa > Chordata > Amphibia > Anura > Ranidae > Aquarana > Aquarana catesbeiana. The sequence continues at coordinate 692,843,091 of NC_133324.1, forward strand.
TATGTCGGATGTTTCGTTTTTCGGACTCTGCACTTTCGTTATCGTTTGTTAAAACGATAACGAAAATACCTGAAATTCGGACGAAAATGCATTCGGACGAAAACGAATGCACATGTCTAGAAAGAATACTTTTTTAGTGTTGGGCGGGACTAACAGCAATGAGCCATGATTTGATAGAGTCATCGTGACAGCATCCAATCATGGCTCTGACAGTGCTCTGTCCCCTGATTGACCAAAGCTTTCATTGCTTCAGCCAATCAAGGCTTTCAATGCATTGTGCGGTGGCGCAGAGCATTGTGGTCATTCGGCAGGTCCAACAAACAGTCGAACGCCCTGATAATTCAGTTGGTCGGCGAACATGCGAACAGCCAATGTTCGGCCCAGACTCATGCTCGGGCCGAAATGTTCGCCCATCCCTACAGTGGGGAACACAAACGTATTGTTTAGTTTGACCAGTGGAGGAGAGCTGGTGCTAGAGTGTTGACAGGGGGGTGGAGAGCTAATAGAGTATATAGTGTGGACTATGGGGGAAGAGATGCCATAAAGTGTGTGTAAACAGTGGGGACAGAGCTTTCAGAGAATGTAGTATGTATCAACCGTGTGTGACAACAGTGACCATGCCTGTATAATTTGGTGGAGGGGGATTATGGTGTGGGATTGCTTTTCAGGAGTTGGGCTTGGTCCCTTAGTTCCAGTGAAGGGAACTCTTAAGGTGTCAGCATACCAAGACATTCTGGACAATTTCATGCTCCCAACTTTGTGGGAACAGTTTGGGGATGGCTCCTTCCTGACAAATTCAGCTCCCTTTGATTTCAGCGGGGTTTGGGTTCAGCAGTGAACTTCTGTGAAGTTCACCAAAATCCGAGCAGTTCTGTTCATCACTAATAATGATGAACATCAGCTACTATATGACAAAGCAATGCTCACTTTGCTAAAGTACATGTATGACTTGTTTTGGAAATAGATTGGAATCAACAAATACTCATACTGTAATAAGCTTGATGGTATATGTCATACTTTGATATGTGTACCTATTAGTGCTTCTATAACTGTATATGTAGAATTCAACTTTATTGGAAAAGCATTCTTTGCATATTCTGTGCTTATATATATATTAACAATTAATGATATTACCTGTTGACAAGGATTTATTTTCGACACCTGTCTTTTAAAGGAATCTTTTCCAAACAAAATGAGTCTTGAAACTATACAATCAGTAGATTATATTTAATTATACTGTGACCACATTGTGACATGGTTCATGTTTTGCGATAAAGCAGAACTTTATTTCCTATATGTTTGAGTAAATATTTGAAATATTTAAAAAAGAACATGCTTCTGGCTGAGCCAAATCATTTTTTACAGGGACAGATGTTATTCTTCTCTGAATGTACAAACAGGATGTTCTGTCTCCTCTTCACATTAAAGATGAATACACTGTAGTTTTGCCAATATGTTTTCGTGTATACAAACATATTTGGACTTTTGATGTACAAAGGTTGTTTAGATTTTAACTTCATGCTATCTTTAAGAAAGTTTTTGTTGCCCTTGCTTTGGATTTGTAGAACACATTTAATATTTGTGGCATGCTTTATAGCTCAACACTATGATATTAAAAATGATACAACAAATCATACAATTACATATGTGCATGTTATCCTTACTTAAAAAAGCAGATTGTCATCAATTCATTTGTACAGAACTGCTAAAAACCCCTCAAAAGCACAAAACTACATGTCTCTCCAGCCAGAATACTAACGTGTCCTTTGTGTTATGATCTGGATTATGCTGAATTTTTAGGCCTTCTGCCTGCCAAAAAGTAGACTCTTTTTTGCTGATTTGATGGTCCCCATGGACGTTGGGTATTTTAATATGTACTTCCTTCCTTGTCATTTTTTTTTGCTATTTCATGTTTGATCTGTCATTACTGCTTCAACTAACGTGTCTTGAAAAAAGACATGGACACCTAAATGGCCATAGGAGCTTTTTTCATTTTCTTCTCATTTTGTATTTATTTTGTACTTAAATTATTAATCTGAACCCATATTAAAAATGTGACAGAAAAGATGTAAATGTGTACTTATCACATGTCAATAAAATAAAAATAAAATACAAGTAAATATAAATATAGGAAAGCTGCACGTCTTCCAGCTTAAGTAAGCCAAAGATATAAAGAAATAGACAATAAAGACCACGCTCTAACATATACATATGTAGCGCCCTGCTCCTAATGGGCAGGTGCTGTTTGTGTAAATTTAAGGTTGTCTGAAGCTGTAGTTTAGCTCAGACTAAATATGGTAAATTTACTGGTTTCTGTATCAGTTCAGCTGGGTTGTGTCAGTTTCCACTTGACCATGGGTGTCGCTGTGGCCACCGGTAAGTGTTAAAAATGCAACAGGCTGGATGCATTCTGTACCCTTTTACTGAGAAACAGCCCGGTGGGAGTGGTTCACTCGCTGTGCATTCTGGGTAAGGGTATTTAAGGTACAGGCGCCATGTTTTGAGGTCCTTTTCTCTTTCTTTGCATTGTGGTCCCTGACCTGAAGGTCCTCCTGGCCAAAGGGGGCCGGGGCAGCTTGCCCAAGGCGTTGCTACTACAGAAGTAGGCCCAGGAGCTCTGGGACCTGCTGATCCAAAGGGTGGCCTGTGCTGTCTTTCCTGCGGGGAGAAGCCAATCGGTTTGAGGAGACCAGGGGAGGACTTCTCTGGAGGTGACGGAGCAAAGTATGCTGGTATATCAGGAGGAGTCTGGAAACTCAATCGAAGGATGCAACCTGGATCACCTATCTCACAGTATCGCCGGCTCGGCTGAAAGAAACTGGTACTGTGCAGTTAAGCTTTAAACTTAGAAAAGTTTGGTTACACCGTTCTGTGGCAGAGGACTTGTGTAACGACCGCAACTATTATTCGTTTTTTCCATCAAGTCTGTGGCAGAGACTGTGTCCGAGCATTGCACCGACTGCTAGGTCAGTGAGAGGGGCCTATCCGGTGAATGCTATATCCAGTTGAGGAAACCGTTTGTCCTCTGGATAGAAGAAATACCCTGATCCGCAATACCATGTACCTGAATCCCCCCTAACCCTCCATCCCTCTACCTAACATTGAAGAATTAAAGAATTGCAAACATAAAGAAACGTAATGTTTGGTGCGAACATTACTGAATCTTTTCTTTTTTTATGGGACTCCCCTGTGACGGACACGAAGTAACGGTAAGCCCAATTTAAACCAGCAGCTCCTTCGGGGGTAAGTGCTACACATAATATAAAATTGTATGCAAAATCTATAATATCCAATACTAATTTAAAGTGCTCAGTGCAAAAATACATAAATAATATTCAATAAACAGTAAACAATTGTGTAAAAGTTAATAATATGCAGTTCCAATTTGACGTGCTCAGTGACAATAAATGCATCCAAAAATGAAGAAAAGTGGCACCCAGAAGAATAGTGCTCTTCCTAATTTTCCCAGTAGAAACACACACCGCACTCACCAGAAATGTATGACCTCTTTTTAAAAAAAAAAAAAGTTCAAAACTCGCTTAGATATTCCAAACAGGTGTTTCCATACATATCTGTAGGGTATCCTGTGCACATAGATGACTAGATCTCACCATACACTTGATGGTACTCCTGCACCTTTAAGAGACTCTAATAGTGTAGTATTATCCAGTTGTTATTCTGTTAAAATTGCACTTACATCAATCTAATATACTCAGGCATGTAGTGTCATGGAAATCTAACGCCGGTTTGCGCTCCACATGCGTTCCAATGACCGGAAAAGACATGTCCCGGAAGTCCCTCCCAACGTGTTTAGTCAGCAACATCTGACATCATTAGGGGTCACAACTTGCCATCGTGAAGTTACTGTGATCTGCCACTTTGGCAACAGATGGTATGAGACCAAATCCAAAGGAAGACATTATTCAGACAGACCTCCAACACTGTCAAACTGTCATGGAATGAAATTTATCCTCGGTGTCACAAGCAGGTATAGGTGCTGGTTCTAGTAGTATCTGGTCTTCTCTAGAGCTTCTGGTGGTATGGTTGGTGCACTGCAGACAGTTCTGGAATATGATCCTGGGGATTGCCCAGATGGTGACAGTTAACAGTACAAGTAGGACCAGAATTTAATACCAAATCATGGGGAAGAGATGAGGTCATGGCTGCAATGTAGTCCAAAAAACATGCTTAAAGACAGGGCAGATTGCAGATAGAAACCAGAAACCAGAGGGAGTGGGTACAAACCTGAAAAAATCTAAATAGTAATAACTTTTTTCTTATTGTGTTTTGTGCTTTTGTCCACTTCTGGACATTTGTGGCTAAATTCATCGCAAGGGTTTATAGGGGAGGTGGAGAGCCAGACAGCTGTTTATAGTTCAGGAAATTTAAAGTCCCCTTTTGTTCTGTTGTGTTGCATACACAATAGTATGTGGTATTTTGCGCATTAATGCTCAATTGTGTTGAGGTAGTCCATTAATTCAGAATGGACTGCCAAACATTACAACAAAAAGATCCGTAACACAATGCATGCAAGGGGATTGCACCAATGCACCGCAATAATGTGAATGGGCCCTACATTATTCCAGGTTCAAAACAGAAACCAGTAAATAATTTATATTTTTGAAATATGGGGGATCAGTTTGATATCCTATTCCAGAGATAGCACAAAAAAGACTTGGCCTCCATTTGGCATATTTCCAGAAGCGATCTTGTCACTTCGACTATATAAGACTCCTGGAAATAAAAAAAAAACAGTCAATAAAAATGCATGATGAGGACGCAAGAAGCACCAAAATTAACATCTGTCTATTCATTTAAGTATAATTTGATCCATTATGGATTTCAATTATATACTCCATGTTGGACTAGATTTATCCAGCTCTTATTCTGGGTTTGGGGAAACCTCAGCCTGTAAAAGAAAAGCAGCTTTAGTTTAATGTAAACCTTTTGTGCGGTAATGAATGAGCAAAATGATTTTGGCACAAAGAGAACGCACACTTATGCTGCAGATGTTTATGGAAATGCGGCACAGCCAATCTTCATAACACAGTATTTACTAGTATTATTTTATTACATTATTACATTCCCAAACATGAGTTAAATATTGATCTCTACATTAGTGGGGTCAGAATACATTGCAGCCCTCCTATAAAAACTATACCTGACGTTTAAACACCTCAAACAAACTTTACATTCTGATAAAAAATATAAATGCAATGTCACTGTTCATTCTGTTTTCTTCCTACCCCTTTGTTAGGATGCCTGAAAGGGAATCTTGTGTGTGTGTTATCACTGTCAGTATAGGAATACAGAATTTGTCATTATATCATTTATATATCATTATCTCATTCATGAACAGTTTTCTGTATTTCCTTGATGACAGTTAAATATACTGTAATTCAAAGGCTCTCTCTTAAATATTACCTTCTCCACGAGAAACCTTTTTATTTCCCCAGCAAATTAACATAATTTCGTACAGTGCATAAGCAAGATGAAGTGCATGGTGTCATGATGTACTTATTCTTGCGCATGTGCAGTATGACACTACTGTGAGATCTCCCAAGATCAAGCAGTTTAGTTACAAGATTTCCCTGACAAAAACGGTCATGCTGCCTTCTCAATGGGCATCTTTGCAGCTGGGGCAACGTCACCATTGCCTTCAGGGAAACTAGGAAGTGCAAAAAAAAAAAAGGTAATTAAAGTGGTTGTAAATCCTTACCTATATCCAGTTAAGTGACTGGCCTCAAGTGATACACAGAGATGAAACAAATCCACCTTCATAAATTGTACCTGTGTAACTACAGCTGTCTTTTCCCTACATCCATTCAAAGTGCAAAATTCACACAGGATTTCTCAGCTCTGAAAAGTAGGGGGCGGAGAGCTGAAGTTACAGCAATGATGAGAGCTCTGAGAGCTGATTGGAGGGAAGGGACACACCCCCTCCTTCACACAGCACACAGGTACAGAGTTGAGGCTGTCAATCACAGGCTGGGCCCTCCCCTGTCACTATTTTTTTCTTGGTGTCAGGAAAACTCATCAGAAGTGACTCATACAGATAGCAGAGGAACGAGGCAGCGGACAGAAATTACCCTTAGTGCTCTGGATTGAGAAAAGTACACACTATACGGGAATATGCTTTGTTCATAATTCATGTCTGAGATTTACAACCACTTTAAATAAGGAAAACATGAAAAAAAAAGTTAGGTGATTTCACATCTGAACGGAGAGGCATTCAGATATAAAATTTAGGGGAAGCGGGAAAGGTCCAATTTAAAGGTTAGCTGTGTGATCGTGCCTTTGATGAACAACTGCTAAGAGAAAATCAGGTGCAGTATATGCCTCTTTGAGATTATGCTAAAATGTATTGTTCAGTGCAACTCTATTGACAGAACTATCTTTGTTGTCCAATCTAATTATGTCTAGATTAGACAAGGTTACCTATGGGCACCTTTACATGAAACTGGTCATATTGGGGGAGATTTACCAAAACTGGTACACACAGAATCTAGTGCAGATGTGCACAGTAACCAATCAGCTTCTAGGTTTTATTGTCAAAGTTTAATTGAACAAGTTGAAGTTAGAAGCTGATTGGCTACCATGCACAGCTGCAAAAGATTGTGTGCACCAGTTTTAGTAACTCTCCCCATTGTTTGAGCTAATTGTATGCCTTTTTTAAAAGGATATTAATAAAGATTCCATTATTTTATACTGCTGATGTTTCTAAGGTGATACAACAGGGACTTAATACAGTTGTAAGTCTGGTAAGGTGACTTTTTTTTAACTGGACCTTTAATTCTTTCACTGCCACCGATGTAAGACTTAAAGCGGAGGGCCACCCTAAAAAAAAAAATTGCATCAAAAATCTTAAAATTTTTTTATAAAAAAGTGGAAAAAACCCCTTGTTGCTATGCAGTCTTCCTAATCTGCCTCTTCCTATTCCGCGGCGTGTCCTGCTCCTCGGTGAGCGGCCCCCTTGCCTTCTGGGAACTGTGTGTGTTCCCAGAAAACCACGGGGCTATTCACAAAGCGCTGCGCCGCTCGCGCATGCGCAGTAGGAAACTGGCAGTGAAGCCGCAAGGCTCCACTGCCTGTTTCCCTTACTTAGGATGGCGGTGCCGGGACCCGAGAGCCGAGGGACGGGTCGGCCTCGGGCGGCCGACATCGTGGGCACCCAGGACAGGTAAGCCTACTTATTTAAAGTCAGCACCTACAGTGTTTGTAGCTGCTGACTTTTAAAAAAAATTATCCTGGCCGCAATCCCACTTTAATTGTCTCTTCGGTAAATGAACATGGAAGTGACAAGTATCTTATCACTTCTGATTTCTGCAATGTCACTCACAGGCCTCTGTGTCCACAAAATAGGCTAATCAAGAAAGATCTGTGCTTGATTAGCTTCAATGAAGCTAATCAAGCACAGGCTTCTACTAGACCCCTGATGTCTCATTAAAGAGAATCTGTCGCTTACATTGTACTGTTATCAATGCTTGTGATAGCAATAAAGTTAGTTAAAAAAGTGAAGAAAAAAAAAACAACTTTAAGTTACATTATATCAACCAAAAAAACCCCAGTGGCTTTTTGGTTGATATAATGTGAGTTTAAAAACCCACTAAAACACATTTTTTGGGTGCCCCTATATATGAAAGCCACGACTGCACTACACATATTAGATGAGAGAAATAATTCTAGGGCCATCACTCACAGTTAACTGTAAACATATGACCTGTAATGCCCCGTACACACGGTCGGACATTGATCTGACATTCCGACAACAAAATCCATATATTTTTTCCGACGGATGTTGGCTCAAACTTGTCTGGCATACACACGGTCACACAAAGTTGTCAGAAAATCCGATTGTTCTAAACGCGGTGACGTAAAAACACGTACATCCGGACTATAAACGGGGCAGTAGCCAATAGCTTTCGTCTCTTAATTTATCCTGAGCATGCGTGGCACTTTGTCCGTCGGATTTGTGTACACACGATCGGAATTTCTGACAACAGATTTTGTTGTCGGAAAATTTTATAGCAAGCTCTCAAACTTTGTGTGTCGGAAATTCCGATGGAAAATGTGTGATGGAGCCCACACACGGTCGGAATTTCCAACAACAAGGTCCTATCACACATTTTCCGTCAGAAAATCCGACTGTGTGTACAGGGCATACTAAAATTCATTTTTAATGAATGTTTTACTGAAAATATGGGTTTGATAAAATGTTGTGCTAATATTGTATGACATAAAAAACTGCAACTACCATCATTTTATTCTCGGGGGTCTCTGCTTTCTGGAGACATTACTGTTTTGGGAGTTTAACTAATCTTTAGGCCTAAAATGTACAATGTATTATGTGTGTAATAGAAAAAAATAAAAAATGCAAAAAAGTATATACACTTGGCTGACCCATCCTAGGGGAGAAGTCAATAAGTAGCATTGGATTTACCCACTGGATAGTTAAAATAACTCCTTAATTAGGCAGGTGGAAGGGAAGGGAAGAGGTATCTGTTCAGGGTACAAACATTTACATAAGATTCATATGAGCAAGCATCTTTATACACTTTCGTTCGGGAAGATATTACAGTAGGTGGTCAGATCACTTGAAAAAGAGGAGCAGCAAAACAAAAGTATTACTATGAAATACAATAAACAGCAAACGCAGCCTGTATAGGTAATGTGTAAATATGGCTGACCTAGCTACACTTTATACAGTATGTAATAGCATGACTGAGGGATGTGCAGATTACTGAGGCTTTCGCTTACTGTAAAATTAAACAACCAACACCCCATTCCTTCACTCCCCATGTGCTGGAGCCCTCCTCAGATTCAGTGAGCTCCCCTTCCGACATGCAGTCATGTGTCCTCATCGCAGTGTCCTTGAGCTCCGCTTGAGCAGGCAGGACTGATCTGGCTCCAGATGTCGGTGGGCGCTCTCCGCTGACGTCATCACCCTGCACCAGACCGGAGATCTGGGCCTGCTCCTCGCGGCCTCCATGCTGAGCTCTGCGCAGGGCAGGGGAAACCCGTCAAGCTGCCGATCGGGTCCTATCGTCCATGGCGCTTCCAAGATGCTGCCAGGACGCCACTGGAGATCCTCGCCGTACACACCTTCCAGAACTGGGGGCCCTGGCTGTTCCAGGCACCTGGCCAGCACCCGCTGAGCAGTCTCTGCCTCGCTGAGCCATCCTCCTAACAGGCGAAAAGCCCGCAGAGGCGGCTGTGCTACCCACATGGCAAGTAGAGGGGGGATGGGAGCAGGCCCCAGATGTAGCACCCCCACTCCTGGTCCACCGTGGACGGGGATTCCTCCCGACACTCACGCTGGGCGAAGCAGGCTTCTGCTTGGCCGGTAGAGTTGAAGGGTCCTTGGCAGGGCTCCCATAACGGCTACGTATGCCAGATGACGCCTCAGGGCTAAACCGCTCAGGAGGCGTGGACCTCCTAGCACGTGGGCGACCATGTGAGGGGCCAGCAGATGAGTTAGAGGAGGCCTGGCTGGGCTCCTGTAGTAAGTCAGAAACAGTAGCCTGGAGCCAGCCAGTGCCTCTGGTCACAGCCTCGGCTCGGAGCTGGGACAACAGGGCATCCAGATCGCTCATGCTACACTATGTTTTTTTCCTTTCTTTCAACAGGAGAAGACTTCCTGATTCTGTGAAAAGCTCCGACTGAGCTCTGACTAGAAACCCACGTCCCTCTACCTCCACAGGACATCCCCCAACCCTCAGGACCCACCAATCCGGGTAAGTGGCTTAATACCTCCCCCTATCACCAGCATTCTCTCCGCCTCACTGCCAACCCCAGTCATGCTTCCCTCCTCCAAGTTACACTTTTTGCTCCAGGCCATTACTTTATGTTATTACATAGCTTCCTACTGTCCCTGATTTGAAACAAAGTCCCTCTAACCCTCTTTGCTCCTCATTTTGGTCTGATCTATATAGTTGTATATAACATGCACTTTTTATATTTCAAAAAGTGTTTCCCAGTACTAAACCTTTCATCTAATTTCTAAATTGCTGCATTTGTAAATTCCAAAAGTCAGTATAAAGGAATAGTAGTGGTAAAGAAAAGCACTTGTGGGTTTAACTAAAAATGTTTTTTTTGTAGAATTCTCCTTTAAGGGGGTGTATACTGCATACTTTTGAGGGTGTCCCTCATTCCCAAGTTGGGAGGTATGCTATTATAGTAAAGATGCAATAAATGTTCTCATTATGAAAGAAACTAGCTGTGCTTATAAATATAAAGGACTGTTAAACAACAGTATATATGTGGAATTGTTTTTCAATATGATAGATTGATCCTTTAGACTAGAATATGTTTTTTTTTTTTTTTTTTTTTACTGCGGGACATACCCCTCCCCCCCTCCCCATGTGTCCAGTTTTGCTTGATAAATATCTTGGTGTTCTTTCAAGAGTAAACTGGCCTAGGATCTGTCATCCACAAAGCAGGCCTTTGGTCGATTTTCAACAATTATTAAAGTAAAAAAAGCAAAACAGCTGTGCAATGTTTACAGATCTTCAGCCTTTGCACAACTGGTAAACCAGAAGCATCTGCAATATGATAGAAATTCTTCAGGGTATCATAAAAGACACATGTTTTAAGAGCAAAGCTTCTTAAAGGTAAAATATAATGATTCTGAGTTGGTTTTATAATGGTTGTTTTTGTAAAGTTTAGACATTTTTAATCTGTTATTTCTTAATTTAGTACATTCTTTCTTTCTTTTACTAATAAACATTTAAAGCAGAACTCTGCAGAACTCTGCATTAACAGTTACCCAATATTCTGTTATTTTCCACCCCTCTGGGGCCCGCCTGCTTTTTTTTTTTTTTTTTTTTATTACATCAAATTATACATGCCTTTTTGGTGTCACAGGAATTAATTAATTTTCTTTATTCTGTGAGAGAGATGTGTCACAGAGCACTGAGTGACTGCTTAGTCATCCATTTTTGTAGCCTATATAGCGGAGCTCGACTCAAAAGGGAAAGTTCCGCTTTAAGTACTAGAACTAGTTTGCTAGTAATAGCGGCGATCTGCGATTTTTATCGGGACTGCGACATTATGGCGGACACATCGGACACTTTTGACACAATTTTGGGACCATTGGCATTTATACAGCGATCAGTGCTATAAAAATTCACTGATTATTGTAAAACTGTCACTGGCAGGGAAGGGGTTAACACTAGGGGGCACTTAAGGTGTTAACTGTGTTCCCTGTGTGTGTTCTAACTGTAGGGGGAGGGGACTGACCTTGAGGAAATGACAGATCGTGGTTCCTAGCTATTAGGAACTCACGATCTGTCACTCCTCACAGAACAGAACAGGGATTTGTGTGTTTACACACACACGTCCCTGTTCTGCCCCTTGTGCCCGCAATCACTTGCGGCTGGCGGTCATTGCGACCGTCGGCCAAGAGCAACGGCACCCCCGCATTGCAGCGGGCGCGTGAGCGTGCCTTCTATCCCGATCCCGCAAGCCGACGTATAGTTACGACGGCTCGCGGGATCATGCCGACCTGCAGCAGTATAATGACGGCGGCTGGTCGGCAAGCGGTTAACCAATTTACACCTTGCCTGTTCGGGGGTATGTAATGCCTGGGAGAACTCAGCAGCCTGCAGAAAAGTCTATGCTGAGACCTGTAGTCTGGGAAGCAGAGTATTTAAAGATTGCTTTATTACTAAGTACAGGAATCCACAAAACACATGCAGCCTTCTGAGTATCTCATAACAGGAACAGGAACTGAAACAAACTCATCAGAGTAATGAAAGTTTTATACCTGTAGCAACTGTAACCAGTGACATCTACAGGCCAAAAGTATGAACACAACATCTTCCCCATGTACAAATAAATCTTTTTTCTCAGTATTGAAACATACGGACAGCAATATAAAGTATTTTATTACAACACAGGACAATGCCATTTAATTATATCACATAAACCTTTGTCCACACAGGTGGCCTTCTGATTTTTTGAGTATGTTTCATTGACTTGTCACGTTAGGTGGATTGGAAATATTGTATTGTCTGTGTTTCAAAAAGCCAGGTTTTGGGGTGGAGGAAACCCCAGCGAGTTTGGGGTGGAGGAACTTGATTGGCCTGCACAGAGTCCTGACCTCAACCTGATAGAATGAATTAGAGCAGAGACTGCCAGGCCTTCTCATCCAACATCAGTGCCTGACCTCACAAATGCACTTCTGGAAGAATGGTCAAACATTCCCATAGACACACTCCTAAACCTTGTGGACAGCCTTCCCAAAAGATTTAAAGCTGTTATAGCTGCAAAGGGTGGGCCAACTCAATATTGAACCCTACAGACTAATGCCCCGTATACACGGTCGGACATTGATCGGACATTCTGACAACAAAATCCTACCTAGGATTTTTTCCGACAGATGTTGGCTCAAACTTGTTTTGCGTACACACGGTCGCACAAAGTTGTCGGAATTTCCGATCGCTAACAATGCGGTGACGTCAACCACGTATGACGAGACTAGAAAAGGACATTTCAGAACCAAGCGCGGCACCCTTTGGGCTCCTTTTGCTAATCTCGTGTTAGTAAAAGTTTGGTGAGAGACGATTCGCGCTTTTTCAGACTTGTGGCTTTCAGATCGTTTTCTGCGGTTCAGTTTGTGCTTGTGGGTTTGTATCTGCTCTTCAGTGCGTGCAAGCAAGCTACGCGTGACTTGGATTAGTCATTGTGTTTTTGTTCGTTCGTTGCTGTTTTTCAGGTCGCTCTTCACAGGCCTTGCTGTTCTTCAGTGCGTTCTGTTACTTCGTTCTGAGCAGCCAACCGTTTTCTAGCCATGTTGCGTATGCGTACTCCTCGTAGGGTTCCTGCTGTGCGGGGGCTTGGTGTTGGGGTCCTGACCTTGACACAAGTCCAGTCCATGAACAGGGTGGGGAGGAGTTCATGGACCAAGAATTGGTTGCTTCAGCGTGACCAGTTCTCTCATATGCCTTTGCTCCGTGTGATCCGTGAGAATAATCCTGATGATTTCAGGAACTTTCTCAGGATGACGGACCCCGTATTTCACCGTTTGTTGGCTACGCTGACCCCCTATATCAGCAGGCAGGATACCTGCATGAGGCAAGCCATCACTCCGGAGCAGAGGCTCGTCGCTACCCTGCGGTACTTGGCGATGGGGAGAAGCCTGCAGGACTTGAAGTTCTCGACAGGCATCTCCCCCCAGGCTCTGGGTATCATTATCCCAGAGACCTGTTCTGCCATCATCCAGGTCCTGCAGAAGGAGTATATGAAGGTAAGATTTTTATCCTTTAATATCACATTTTATTGTATTGAATGTTTGCTAATATATTGTATTTCTTTCCTCATTCCCTAATTACCATGATTGTAATATGCTGTGAATGTCCCCTTTGTCCTCATGCATGCTGGAATTTTAAGTTTTTTTTTTTTTTAGTCCTTCATACATATTTGCCTTCACTTACCTCCCCAGCATGCTCTCCTGGCCCTATATTCACCTCATGTAGTCACTTAACAATGTATTTTATCAGCTCCATAGTAGTGTTTTACCCCAAACAATCCCTAAAATGTTTAGAAATGTGATTTGTGCTTTAAATTCAGGCAGAGTGCCAGAGGCTTTTTTTTTGTAGTGTCCCCAAATCATTTTTATTAACCCTCCCTCCCCTCAGCTGCTAAGTCAGCTGATCCCAATTCTCTATCTATCCTCAATCATCTATCTGCTGACTTTGCCAAACCCATACACACTATACCCACCTCTTTTGTGGTCAGATTTATGGATGAATTCCCCAAAGCATGTAGTGCAAGGGCCTGCCTGTATACTTTCAAATGGTACTGTTTAAAGTTTTTGATCGGTAATAGCAGAATGTCCAAATGTGCTCAAATGTGTACAGTGTGTATTTATATCTTTGTATTATGACACTTTTTACCTGTCCAGTAGGCTGCCAATAGTGTAACTAAGGAGGGGCTGTTCCAAGTAATACCCATTATTGAGGCATTCATCTCTCAATGAAGTGGAGAGGGTTACCTGTCCAAGATTCCCCCACCCCCTATAATGTTAGAAATGGCCCATGGGGGGGGGGGGGGGGATATGATAGGTGTACCTTATACTTTGGTGTTGTAAAATTCCCCTTAATAAATGCTATCTGGATGTTGGCCAAGAATGTTTGTGTCTAATCTGCTTTCCACGTTTATGTACAAAAATACTAATTTATTTTTGTTTTCCTCAACGGTTTCCTTCCACGCCACAGGAATGGCAGACTGTGGCCTCCCACTTTGCCCAGCGGTGGAACTTTCCTAACTGCGGAGGGGCAATTGATGGGAAACACGTTCACATCGTCCCACCCCCCAACTCGGGGTCGTACTATTATAATTACAAGGGGTTCAATAGTATTGTGATGTTGGCGGTGGTGTCGGCTAATTACGAGTTCCTGTATGTGGACGTGGGGAAGAATGGCCGGATGTCCGATGGTGAAGTCATCGCCCAGACAGAGCTTTACAGGCGTCTCCAGAATGGCAGCTTGGACTTGCCACCTCTAGAAGAGAATGTGGAAGGACTCCCATTCGTCTTCGTTGCGAAAGAAGCATTTGCGCTGCGGGACCATCTTATGCGGCCATTCCCGATGAGGACCCTCACTCCGGAACAGAGGGTTTTTAATTACCGGCTGGCCAGAGCCAGAAGAGTGGTGGAGAATAGGGATGAGCTTCGTGTTCGAGTCGAACCCATGTTCGACTCGAACATCAGCTGTTCGATCGTTCGTCGAATTGCGAACGATATGGGCCGTTCGCGCCAAATTCGTGTGGCGCGTCACAGCCCATAATTCACTGCGGCATCGCAGTGCATTGCTTGCTGATGATTGGCCAAGCATGCACTATGACCCGCATGCTTGGCCAATCACAGCGCCGCCTTAACAGAGAGCCGTAATTGGCCAAAGCCAAGGAGGCTTTGGCCAATTATGGCTCAGGGGATTTAGTACACGCCCCACACTATATAAGGCCGCCTGCACGGCGGCCCTGTGCAGTGTGTTCCGGTGTGCTGAGAGATAGAGAGAGAGAGAGACAGTGTCATTTCATTTAAGTTAGCTAGATTAGGCAGGACAGTCAGTCAGTTAGCTGCACTTAAAGTGTATTGTGTATATATATGCATCCCAGGTGTTGCATATATATATATATACACTGTATTCAGTTTAGCTAGATCCGTTCCTGTTATCTTCTAGACTATTTACATTTAGTGCAGTGCGTCCTGCTCACAGTGTTCAGCTAGATCCGTTCCTGTTATCTTCTTACTGACAGGCAGGCTTGTCTTGTTACAGTATTTTGAAGAAAATTACTGGTGTTCTTTTGATCCTATTAGTACCACAGTCAGGCAGCTAGACTATTTACATTTAGTGCAGTGCGTCCTGCTCACAGTGTTCAGCTAGATCCGTTCCTGTTATCTTCTTACTGACAGGCAGGCTTGTCTTGTTACAGTATTTTGAAGAAAATTACTGGTGTTCTTTTGATCCTATTAGTACCACAGTCAGGCAGCTAGACTATTTACATTTAGTGCAGTGCGTCCTGCTCACAGTGTTCAGCTAGATCCGTTCCTGTTCTCTTCTTACTGACAGGCAGGCTTGTCTTGTTACAGTATATAAAGCTACCTGAAGAAAATTACTGGTGTTCTTTTGATCCTATTAGTACCACAGTCAGGCAGCTAGACTATTTACATTTAGTGCAGAGCGTCCTGCTCACAGTGTTCTGCTAAACCTACAAGTTAGTGGGGTGCGTCCTGCTCACAGTGTTCAGCTAGATCCGTTTCTGTTATCTTCTTACTGACAGGCAGGCTTGTCTTGTTACAGTAAATACAGCTACCTGAAGAAAATTGCTTGTGTTCTTTTGATCCTATTAGTACCACAGTCAGGCAGCTAGACTATTTACAGTTAGTGCAGTGCGTCCTGCTCACAGTGTTCTGCTAAACCTACAAGTTAGTGGGGTGCGTCCTGCTCACAGTGTTCAGCTAAACCTACAAGTTAGTGGGGTGCGTCCACCTCACAGTGTTCAGCTAAACCTACAAGCTAGTGGGGTGCGTCCTGCTCACAGTGTTCAGCTAGATCCGTTTCTGTTATCTTCTTACTGACAGGCAGGCTTGTCTTGTTACAGTAAATACAGCTACCTGAAGAAAATTGCTGGTGTTCTTTTGATCCTATTAGTACCACAGTCAGGCAGCTAGACTATTTACAGTTAGTGCAATGCGTCCTGCTCACAGTGTTCTGCTAAACCTACAAGTTAGTGTGGTGCCTCCTGCTCACAGTGTTCAGCTAAACCTACAAGTTAGTGGGGTGCGTCCACCTCACAGTGTTCAGCTAAACCTACAAGCTAGTGGGGTGCGTCCTGCTCACAGTGTTCAGCTAGATCCGTTTCTGTTATCTTCTTACTGACAGGCAGGCTTGTCTTGTTACAGTAAATACAGCTACCTGAAGAAAATTGCTGGTGTTCTTTTGATCCTATTAGTACCACAGTCAGGCAGCTAGACTATTTACAGTTAGTGCAATGCGTCCTGCTCACAGTGTTCTGCTAAACCTACAAGTTAGTGGGGTGCGTCCTGCTCACAGTGTTCAGCTAAACCTACAAGTTAGTGGGGTGCGTCCACCTCACAGTGTTCAGCTAAACCTACAAGCTAGTGGGGTGCGTCCTGCTCACAGTGTTCAGCTAGATCCGTTTCTGTTATCTTCTTACTGACAGGCAGGCTTGTCTTGTTACAGTAAATACAGCTACCTGAAGAAAATTGCTGGTGTTCTTTTGATCCTATTAGTACCACAGTCAGGCAGCTAGACTATTTACAGTTAGTGCAATGCGTCCTGCTCACAGTGTTCTGCTAAACCTACAAGTTAGTGTGGTGCCTCCTGCTCACAGTGTTCAGCTAAACCTACAAGTTAGTGGGGTGCGTCCACCTCACAGTGTTCAGCTAAACCTACAAGCTAGTGGGGTGCGTCCTGCTCACAGTGTTCAGCTAGATCCGTTTCTGTTATCTTCTTACTGACAGGCAGGCTTGTCTTGTTACAGTATTTTGAAGAAAATTACTGGTGTTCTTTTGATCCTATTAGTACCACAGTCAGGCAGCTAGACTATTTACATTTAGTGCAGTGCGTCCTGCTCACAGTGTTCAGCTAGATCCGTTCCTGTTCTCTTCTTACTGACAGGCAGGCTTGTCTTGTTACAGTATATAAAGCTACCTGAAGAAAATTACTGGTGTTCTTTTGATCCTATTAGTACCACAGTCAGGCAGCTAGACTATTTACATTTAGTGCAGAGCGTCCTGCTCACAGTGTTCTGCTAAACCTACAAGTTAGTGGGGTGCGTCCTGCTCACAGTGTTCAGCTAGATCCGTTCTGTTATCTTCTTACTGACAGGCAGGCTTGTCTTGTTACAGTAAATACAGCTACCTGAAGAAAATTGCTGGTGTTCTTTTGATCCTATTAGTACCACAGTCAGGCAGCTAGACTATTTACAGCTAGTGCAGTGCGTCCTGCTCACAGTGTTCAGCTAAACCTACAAGTTAGTGGGGTGCGTCCACCTCACAGTGTTCAGCTAAAGCTACCTGTAGAAGGTTGGTGGTGTTCTCATACTACAGGCAGGCAGTTGATTTTGCTAGCTGCAGTATCAGTACATATATATATATATATATATATATATATATATATATATATATATATATATCCCAGCTTAGTGCAGCTACAGGCCATTAGTATGTCTGGAAGGCCAAGAAGGAGAGGCAGACAGTCACAAGCCAATAAGAGAGGGCAAGCAGGCTCTGTGTTTAGTGCTGGTCGTGGAGACGGTGCATCCTCATCAGCACGTGGCCATGGGACGCGCTTGGCCTTTTTTTCGGCAGCTGGCCATGTTGAGACGCAACATGCGGAAGACTTGGTCGAGTGGATGACCAAGCCGTCCTCATCCTCCTCATCCTCTCTCACCCATGCCCAGGGTACTTTGTCTGGCAAAGCAGCGGCCTCTTCCCTCGGCTCAATGTCATCAGTGACTCCTTCCCTAGCCCCACCATGTCCTCCTGAGGAGTCCCTCGAACTGTTTGACCACAGTGTTGGGTACATGCTCCAGGAGGATGCCCAGCGTTTGGAAGGCTCTGATGATGATACTGAGCTCGATGAAGGCAGTAACATGAGCACGGACAGAGGGGGTGCCCAAGAAGGACAGCAATCTGGCAGTCATGCTCCCCCTGCTGCAGCATACTGCCAGGTTTGCTCCAGTGATGAGGAGGGAGGGGATGATGAGGTCACTGACTCAACGTGGGTGCCTGATAGGAGAGAGGAGGAGGAGGAGGAGGAGGAGGCGGCACATCACCAACGAGGCAGGATGCCCTCCAGGGGCCAGCCTAAGGGCAGCACATTGACTGCATCACACCCCAAAGCTCCACATGTGCAGGGCGCTGCAGTCTCTGCGCGTTATTCAAAAAGTTCTTTGGTGTGGGCCTTTTTTGAGACGAGTGCATCAGATCGCACCGCTGCTATTTGCAACATATGTCTCAAGCGTATCTCGCGTGGCCAAAACATCTCCCGCTTGGGTACCACATGCTTGACCAGATATATGTTGACCTGCCATGCAGTTCGTTGGCAAGCGTATCTAAAAGACCCACACCAAAGAACAAAGAGGACCTCTCCTTGCTCCTCATCAGCTGAGATTTCCAACCCCACTAGACCTTCAGTCCTCTCTGAGACCTGCACTGAGAGGAATGAAGGTGTAGAATTAGGTGTGTCACAGCCAAGTACTTGTGGGCAATCTGATTTTGGTACACCGACGTCAGATTGTACCAGGCAAATTTCCCTGCCCCAGCTGCTGCACCGCCGAAAGAAGTTTGCTCCCAGCCATCCACATGCCCAGCGGTTGAATGCTAGCTTGGCAAAATTGCTAGCATTTCAAATGCTGCCTTTTCAGTTGGTAGACTCTGCCCCCTTCCGTGAGTTTGTGGAATGTGCGGTTCCTCAGTGGCAGGTACCCAAACGCCACTTTTCCTCACGGAAGGCGATTCCGGCTCTCTACCAGCATGTGGAAGGCAATGTCCATGCCTCGCTGGAAAGGGCGGTCAGCGGTAAGGTGCATATTACCGCTGACTCATGGTCCAGCAGGCATGGACAGGGACGTTACCTAAGTTTCACGGCGCATTGGGTGACTCTGCTGGCAGCTGGGAAGGATGCAGGACAAGGTGCAGTAGTGTTGGAGGTTGTTCCGCCACCACGCCTCCAAAATGCTAATGATTGTGACACAC
Organism: Aquarana catesbeiana; assembly: GCF_042186555.1. Lineage (NCBI taxonomy): Eukaryota > Metazoa > Chordata > Amphibia > Anura > Ranidae > Aquarana > Aquarana catesbeiana. The sequence goes on from NC_133324.1 coordinate 692,862,316, forward strand.
CTCTCTCCTCCACCCCCTCCTCTTCTTCTTCCTCCATGGCCTCTTCCTCGGAACCAGCGGTGCTCCGTAGTCGTTCAAGGGGCTACGCAAGTACGCAGGCCAAAAGATGCCATGCGGTGCTTGAGCTGGTGTGCTTGGGGGACAGGAGCCACACTGGGGCAGAGGTTCTGTCAGCTCTGCAGGGGCAGGTTCAGAGGTGGTTGACGCCACGCCAACTTAAGGCAGGAATGGTGGTTTGCGACAATGGCACCAACCTCCTCTCTGCCCTCCGACAGGGACAAATGACCCATGTGCCCTGTTTGGCTCACGTCCTTAACTTGGTGGTGCAGCGGTTCTTGGGCAGGTACCCGGGCTTACAGGATGTCCTGAGGCAGGCCAGGAAAGTCTGTGTGCATTTCCGCCGGTCATATAATGCCAGTGCTCGGCTGACAGACCTCCAAAAGGAGTTTAACCTGCCCAAGAACCGCCTAATCTGTGACATCCCCACTAGGTGGAACTCAACGTTGGCCATGCTGCAGCGGCTGCACACGCAGCAGAGGGCCATCAATGAGTACCTGTGCGACTATGGCACCAGGACAGGGTCAGGGGAGCTTGGTTTTTTTTCCCCACGCCAGTGGGCCATGATCAGGGATGCATGCACTGTCCTGTCACCATTTGAGGAGGCCACAAGGATAGTGAGCAGTGACAGTGCATGCATCAGTGACACTGTCCCCCTTGTCCACCTGTTGGAGCACACGCTGCATGGAATAATGGACAGGGCACTTGAGGCAGAACAGAGGCAGGAAGAGGAGGACTTCCTTAGCTCTCAAGGCCCCCTTTATCCAGACAGTGTTCCTGCGTGCCCGCCGATCACACAGGAAGAGGACGAGGAGGAGGAGGAGGAGGAGGAGGAGGAAGATTGTGTCAGTATGGAGGTGGAGCCTAGCACTCAGCATCAGCAGCAGTCTTTAAGGGATCAGTCCCAAGAAACACATGGACTTGTACGTGGCTGGGAGGAGGTGGCTGCGGACCATGTCGTCCTTAGTGACCCAGAGGACTCCGGACCGAATGCCTCAGCAAACCTACGCTGCATGGCCTCCCTGATCCTGCGAAGCCTGCGTAAGGATCCTCGTATTCGTGGTATCAAGGAGAAGGACCAATACTGGCTGGCAACCCTCCTTGATCCACGTTACAAGGGTAAGGTTGCGGACCTTATCTTGCCATCGCAGAGGGAGCAGAGGATGAAACATCTTCGGGAGGCCTTGCAGAAAGGTCTGTGCAACGCGTTCCCAGAGACTGGGAGGTTACAAACTCCTGTTTCTGGACAACGTGTTGCTGAGGCTTCGGTCAGTCAAAGAAGGAGCGGTGGAGAAGGTGGCCGTCTGACCGATGCGTTCAGACAATTTTTTGGTCCGCAGCCCCAAGGTATGATCGGTTCCAGCAACCATCGCCAGCGTCTGTTTTACATGGTGCAGGAATACCTTGGGGCAAGATCAGACTTGGACACCTTTCCCACCGAAAATCCTCTGGGTTACTGGGTCTTGAGGATGGATCACTGGCCAGAGCTTGCACAGTATGCAATTGAGCTACTGGCCTGTCCTGCATCCAGTGTTCTTTCGGAACGCACATTCAGTGCTGCTGGAGGCGTGGTAACCGATCATAGGGTGCGTCTGTCCACTGACTCGGTCGATCGTCTGACCTTCAAAAAAATGAATCAGTCTTGGATCACCACCAGCTACCAAGCACCTGATGCTGATGTAACCGAATAATTTTTTTTGAAATCTCAGATCCCTTCAAAGACTGCCTATGCTGATGCTGAGTGACTATCCCTGAGTAATTATCCTCTTCCTCCTCAATCATCACGCTGATAGCTTGTAAGAACATTTTTGGTTCTGGGCGCCACCACCAGTGCCTAAGGCACAATTTTTCAGCCCCTGTTTAACAGGGGCATGTAATTACAATTTTTGATGTAATACTTTACAGCAGGGCTCGTTCCTGCATTCCAACTAGAGTGTCTGTGAGGGGTTGCAGTGTTGTGGCACCAGCACCAGTGCCTAAGGCCCATTTTTTCTGCGCCTGTTTAACAGGGGCGTGTAATTACAATTTTTGATGCAATACTTTGCAGCAGGGCTCGTTCCTGCGTTCCAACTAGAGTGTCTGTGAGGGGTTGCAGTGTTGTGGCACCAGCACCAGTGCCTAAGGCCCATTTTTTCTGCCCCTGTTTAACAGGGGCGTGTAATTAAAATTTTTGATGCAATACTTTGCAGCAGGGCTCGTTCCTGCGTTCCAACTAGAGTGTCTGTGAGGGGTTGCAGTGTTGTGGCACCAGCACCAGTGCCTAAGGCCCATTTTTTCTGCCCCTGTTTAACAGGGGCGTGTAATTACAATTTTTGATGCAATACTTTGCAGCAGGGCTCGTTCCTGCGTTCCAACTAGAGTGTCTGTGAGGGGTTGCAGTGTTGTGGCACCAGCACCAGTGCCTAAGGCCCAATTTTTCAGCCCTTGTTTAACAGGGGCGTGTAATTACAATTTTTGATGCAATACTTTGCAGCAGGGCTCGTTCCTGCGTTCCAACTAGAGTGTCTGTGAGGGGTTGCAGTGTTGTGGCACCAGCACCAGTGCCTAAGGCCTAATTTTTCAGCTCCTGTTCAACAGGGGCATGTAATTACAATTCTTGATCTAATATTTCACAGCAGGGCCCTGTGAGGGCTTACAGTGTTGTGGCCACAGCAACACCTAAGGCCCAAATTTCTGCTGAGTATATAGGGCAGGACCCTACTTTCAAACAACTAACTTACAAACGACTCCTACTTCCAAACGGAAGGAGACAACAGGAAGTGAGATGAAATCTACCCCTAGGAAGGGAAATTCTCTCCTGTAAGAGTTAATATGGGAAAAACATTTCTCCTTTCCACTGATGCTTTCCAATCCATTGGGTCAAAAAGTGAGGTGAAATCTTCTGAAGAGGAGGAAAGACAGCAAAACAAATGTCACAAGGGTGATAACCCTTCCCTATGTTTTCCAAAAAGCTTAAAAAAGATTTTTTGGCTGGAGCTAAACACGTTAAAAATGTACCCGTTCAAAATTACAAAGAGATTCTACTTAACAACAAACCTACAGTCCCTGTCTTGTTTGCACCGCCTGTATACTGCTGTTCAGAGTATATAGGGCCTGGTGGCCCCACACCTTTCCTTATTTTAATTTGGGTGTGGGGTTCCCCTTAATATCCATACAAGACCCAAAGGGCCTGGTAATGGACTGGGGGGTACCCATGCCGTTTGTCTCACTGATTTTCATCCATATTGCCAGGACCCGACATTACATTAAACCCGCAAGCAGTTTTAAATGAGATTTTTTCCTTTAAAAATGACATTTGGTGCAGGGACTGTTCTAAACACGGGAAACACGCGTCACTTTACAGGCATACTATAGACACCCCTCAGGTACGATATTTAAAGGAATATTTCACTTTTTTTTTTTTACTTTAAGCATCATTAAAATCACTGCTCCCGAAAAAACGGCCGTTTTTAAAAGTTTTTTTTGCATTGATACATGTCCCCTGGGGTAGGACCCGGGTCCCCAAACCCTTTTTAGGACAATACCATGCAAATTAGTTTTTAAAATGAGCACTTTTGATTTCGAACGTTCGAGTCCCATAGACGTCAATGGGGTTCTAACGTTCGTGCGAACTTTCGGTCCGTTCGCAGGTTCTGGTGCGAACCGAACCGGGGGGTGTTCGGCTCATCCCTAGTGGAGAACACATTTGGAATCATGGCCAGCCGATTCCGCCTATTTCTTACACACATCCATATGGCAGAGTATAAACTGAATCATATAATCCTGGCGTGCTGTGTTCTACATAACTTTTTACGGCAACATTCTGCCAACTATGCTGGCTCAGTTGGGCCTGAGGCCGGAATTATAAATGAAACAATCCTGACGGCGCTTGAAAGTGGGCGTCCTGGCTTGCCCTCCCTGAGTGCCCGTGATGTCCGGTTAAGATACCATGAGTTCTTTGCAGGTAGGGGGGCCATCAATATGCCAGACAATTTGTGAAACCTTGATCCAATAAAAAAAAATTTGCAAATCTTTGGTGACATTTACTGCTTGTGTTTGTTTTAGCTGACCCTGACCAAAATGTGGTGAGTCCAGAAAATGGCGTGATTGTGTAACCTTACAAAGCACTGTTGGGTGTTATTTACTAAAGACAAAGACACTTTGCACTACAAGTGCACCTGAAACTGCACTGAAACTGCACTGGTAGTGCAAAGAGGATTTGCCCTTAGGAAATAACACCCATTGTCACAGAAAACAGAATTTACATCACCACAAAAGTGTTGTAGCATTGAGACAATAATCAATACATTCTTGATAAACAATCTTTTTAATACCTGCACAATCACATGTGCATTTAGAAAAGGTTTTTAAAACAAACCAACATGTTTTTTGTATAACAATTTTTGGGGTGGCATTATCACAAATAGAAATGTCCATTTAAGATAAAACAGGCATGTGTAAAACCAACAAGAAAGACAAAAATCTTGAACTTACAAAGTTCACATTTGGTAGAACTTGAAGGCAATATCAGACATGAGTATTTAGGAACTGTGTTTGATATTGCGTTCAGATGGGGTGAAGTCACCCCAGGAAAAGCCAAATTTGGAAGATGCACACAAATTTCCGAATGTCAACATGTGCGATCTGCCATCACGGGGGATCAAGGGACGTGTTTTGTGGGAGAAACCCCTTCCTCTCAGCTACTTTATTATTGAGGAAGGGGTTGCACCCCCAAAATGCGTCCATTGATCTCCCGTGATGGCAGATAGCACATGTTGGCACACTGTGTGCATCCTCCAAATTTGGCTTTTCTAAAAATCCATAAAACATTTAGAACATTGTAGCACACAAAAAAAGAAAGGGATTTGGAGGGGTTTTAAACTCTATCCAAAACATCAATGATGTTCTTATTTTTTTGAATAACATCATTGATGTTTTTATTGAGGTTTTCCAATGCTAAATTACACCCCATGATCTCCCCGATCAGGATCTGTGCACTTTCAGAGGTGAAAGGATCTGGATCCACAACATCACGATCACCTAAAAAGAGAGAAACCTAACAAAAACAGGTATAAAAAATATGCCGGCATCCATCTCTTACCTGAGCGTGTGAGCAGACACTCACCTGTTGTGGTGCCTAGTTCCACCACGTCTTCTTCCTCCTGCTCTTCTTGTGTTGGGGGGATTTCCCCTTCTTCCAGGGGGGGGGGCTCTGGTCTCCTCGGATGAGGGGTGTCCTCCGAGTCTTTTCTCCCCTATGTTAAAAAAAATGGTATACTTAGCACACAGATATTTGATGGCAGAACTATAAATAGGAAACATTGCTTGGAAGTGGGGTACAATTGTCTGTTTTGGCAGGGTTTCAAGATGTAGAATTTTCAGTGTCGTTTGTCAAGCTTCAATACTTTACCTGTTTGGTACAAGCTTCACAGATGGAGACCCCCCTATAGTATACACTGGAGCACCTGTGTGCCCCCCCTAATAAAAAGGGTGTTCTTGTGTCCCACACTAGTGCTCCAGTGTCCAGATGTGAAAACAGCTGCTCAGTGTCCTCTCCTTACACAGAATCTAGTTGGCATTTCATTCTAGTAACAAAGCCATCTACACAACCAAATTAGTTTCATACAAGTAGGGCGTAAAAAATGTGGCCAAATGCACATGGCCAAAACAATGGTGTTTTATAGGCCGAAAGAAATGTTTGATATGAACGAATAATGTGCCCATGAACATCAAAGTTGCTATTTTAAAATGTACACTTTTAAGAAAAGCACATGGAGCAGCACGAACGTAATAAAGCCAAAAAGAATAGGAACACAGCACAACTACTTACTTTTTTGCAGCACTCTCCGGATCTTTCTGTACTGCTCATGTTCTCGTAATTTGAGGTCCGACCACCGTTTCCTTAGCTGATCTTTCGATCGATGTACCCCGAAATTCCGGTGCAGACTTTTGACCACTTTTGCCACGATCTTGGCCTTTCTGACATTGGGGTTGGGGTAAGGTCCATACTTTCCATCATAGTCGGCCTTCTTCAGGATGTCCACCATCTCCAACATCTCCCCAAAGGACATATTTGATGCCTTAAATCATCTCCTTCTGGATCAGGACATCTTCGGATCCGGGCTTTCCTCCTTCTCATTGCTGTAATTAGCACGCACCTGTTGTGTCTCCGCCATGTGCTCTTCACCCACTGCGCCGAACGAAAAGGGGCGGGGAATAGACTAGAAAGAATGTCAGGGGCGGGCGTAGTTACACGCATGCGCAGTGTGTATAAAGCATAACACCCGTGCGTATTATGTACGATCTGTGAGCGGAGGAAGGAGCATCGGAGGCGCCGATCGTGATAACGAAGGTAAGATCTAAACTTGGGCCTATACTGCTTCGAAATTGAAGCCTATATTGTAACAAGATTAGGAGAGTTTGGCCTGACCTTAGAGTTTGTCTTGTGTTGTGTCTTGCAGAGAAAATGGATGGCTTCAACGACCACAATTTCCTCCCCCTGTTCATAGACAAGTACAGGGAGCTGCCCTGTCTGTGGCAGGTGAGACACCCCCATTACAACAATAAACAAAAGAGGCAGACAGTGCTGGAGAAACTGCTGGAGTTGGTGAAGCCGGTGGTCCCCACAGCAACCATCCCTTATTTAACCGGTGGTCCCCACAGCAACCATCCCTTATTTATCTTAGGGAGCGCAAGAAGGTCACGGGTTCCCAGAGATCAGGAGCTGCAGCAGATGACGTTTATGTCCCCAGGCTGTGGTACTATGAGAGACTGCGATTTCTGTCAGACCACACTGAAGTCAGGGAATCCCTCTCTACTCTTCCTTCCACTCTTCCTTCCACCCCAGCTGAGGCTTCCGATGTCCAACCTGGGCCTTCCAGCCAGGAAGAAGTGGAGGAGCCCAGCTGGAGTCAGGTATAGCATTCCTCTACAGATTTCTGGTCAATAAAGAAATGATGTTTACTAGATGTTATTATTGATCACTAATTGCTGATTGCAAAAAGTGTTTTACATATCAATAGACAGTAGTGGGCACTCAAAATTGGGACAAGAATGAAAAATGCTGGGCTCAGAAGGATAGTCTGTTATATTTGTTAACATTCAATTTGCAACAGTCAGGAGGTGAAAATTGTGTGTGATTGATGAAACAAATACTAAAACAATGTCCCTTTTTCATACACAGGAAGACCTCAGCCAGGAGGAGGCTGTGGAATGTGGCAGCCAGGAGGAGGCGGGGCTAAGTTGCAGCCAGGAGGAGGCAGGGCTAAGTGTCAGCCAGGAGAAGCCTTGGACAAGTCGAAGCCTGACCGAATCGCAGGTTCCTCCCCTCCGCCTTCCATACAAAAGAGCGAGGAAGGCAACTCACATGCAGGATTCTGCACTCAGGCTAATTCAGGAGGCTTCTGCGTCCCTCCGAGCCTTACCCACTCCTGAAGAGGCCTTTGCCTGCATGGCTGCCACAAAACTGCAGGGCATTCAGGAGGGTCAACGCAAAATATGTGAGGACCTTCTGTATAAAGTCCTAAGTAAGGGGGTGAGTGGGGAACTAACACCCAATACCCACCTGAGTGAGTTGGCCCCTTCTCCTCCTCCTCCTCCTCCTGCTGCTACAATTCCACCACCAGAGCCACAGCGTGGAAGGAGGCGTGGAAGGAAGACCAGAGAGTGATGACCTGGGTTCAGTCTGGTCTGGCAAAAGATGCAGTCTCTTGTATGACCACAGCCTGGGGACACAGATGTCATCTGCTGCTTTCGGGATCTCTGGGACTTCTGGACCAGACTGCACTCCCTTAGATAAGGACTCCTCAGGCCACCAATTTTGCTTGAAAATAGTTGATGTCTGCCCTGGGGGTCCAAGGCTTCACCCATTTCTGCTGTTTCTCAAGCGTTGCCTCCCTCTTTGTTTAGTTGTGAGCCCTTAATAAATGAATTTTTTTTTTCTATTATACTCTCCTATGTGTGTTTTCATTCAAAAAGGACAGTTTGTTGGTGACGATTCAGGTACATTTCTAAAGTACAATGTGAATTTAACAAGAGACACCAACACCAAACAATCTCCTTGAGATTCAATAATATAAGATATCAGGTTTTGTGGTAACTTGACACACAAAACACACACAAAAATATTCTGGAGTTTTTTTTTTGCCTTAAAACAAACAAAAAAAAAAATACAACACAAAAATAATGTTGTCAGATGTGACAAATCAAAATATATTGAGGGAATCCCGATAAATAGTAAAGAAAGAAGTTTGTGAGAAGTCTGTGTGAATATGAGCAGCAAAACTACTTCATTCTTCTCACATTATAAAGAAGAAGAGAGTGCGCTGTATTAAACCATTTTTAACATTGCAGCGTGACGAAAGTGCTGTATCCATTGCGAACGCTAAGTTTACCAGACCGAGCTGTTCCGTCTCGAAATTTCTCCTGAGCATGCGTTGGCACTTTGTGCGTCAGAACAGGCCACACACGGTCGGAATTGTCGCGATCGGATTTTGTTGTCGGAAAATTTTCTAGCCTGCTCTCAAACTTTGTGTGTCGGAAAATCCGATGGAAAATGTCCGATGGAGCCCACACACGGTCGGAATTTCCGACAACACGCTCACATTTTTGTGTGTGTGTGTATATATATATATATATATATATATATATATATATATATATATATATGAATGAAAAAACGATAAAGTGTAGCGCTATAACTATGGTAGAAATCTACATAAGGAGTATAGAATCACAATGGTGAGAGTGATACCTAAAAATTCACAAGTGTGTGGACAACCTCTATAATTTGTGACTAAAAACAGAGGGTGAGTGTATTCAAAAATTCTCGACCAGGTAAATGTCCTTAAGCAGTACAAGTGTGTCTCATTGAAGGGAACATCCAATAAGGCAAGAAATAAAAACAAAAAAGAAATAAAAAAGTCTAGACCCAAGTGAATGGAAAATCTGGGACACTACACCGACATGTACATGCTGACATACAGAGGCAAAAGCATAATCATATGTCTAATGTGGCAAGAGAAACCAGAAATTATAAACAAAAGAATATGATAAAATGGCTGATAGACATATACGTGATAAAAAAAGTCTATGTGGATTGACAGTTCTTGGGGGTACAGGGTGTTCAAAACCTGTGTGTATGTCTTTCACCGCAAGGTGTATGGCATACCAGCATCCAGGGCCAAATCTTCTTACAAAACACACACTTCAACGGAGGGAAATGAAATGCCCTTACCAGAGATGTTGGACTCACTGGCCATTGGCAGTGAGTCATATAGGCTTGTACCGTCCAAGCGGTAGGGTTAAAGCTGGTTCCAGTCCCGGAGAGGTGCCAGATAGGCAGGAAGGACCTCACGGCTTTTACGCTCCTGGAAGGGATGAAAGTGGGCCCGACACTCCCGTTCTCGTTCTTATTAATCTGGAACCAGCTTTAACCCTACCACTTGGACGGTACAAGCCTATATGACTCACCGCCAACGGCCAGTGAGTCCAACATCTCTGGTAAGGGCATTTAATTTCTCTCCGTTGAAGTGTGTGTTTTGTAAGATTTGGCCCTGGATGCTGGTATGCCGTACACCTTTCGGTGAAAGACATACACACAAGTTTTGAACACCCTGTACCTCCAAGAACTGTTAATCCATATAGACTTTTTTTATCACATATATGTCTATCAGCCATTTTATCATATTCTTTTGTTTATAATTTCTAGTTTCTCTTGCCACATTGGACATATGATTATGCTTTTGCCTCTATATGTCAGCATGAACATGTCGGTGTAGTGTCCCAGATTTCCCATTCACTTGGTTCTAGACTTTTTTATTTATTTTTTGTTTTTATTTCTTGCCTTATTGGATGTTCCCTTCAATGAGACACACTTGTACTTCTTAAGGACATTTCGAGAATTTCTGAATACACTCACCCTCTTATTTTAGTCACAAATTATAGAGGTTGTCCACACACTTGTGAATTTTTACGTATCGCTCTCACCATTGTGATTCTACACTCCTTATGTAGATTTCTACTATAGTTATGGTGCTACACTTTATCGTTTTTTTCATTTACTTTTCACAATTAGTCTTATTGTTAGTGTTGGCTGCTTCTGCATTTTAAGTTGGCGCAGCAATTCCCTCTCTCTCTCTCTCTCTCTCTCTCTCTCTCTCTCCATTATAAATACCTTTTCCCTTTATTATACATGATCACATTCCCTCTGTTCTCAGCTAAGAGCTGGGGGAGGAGAAGCAGCAGCACACTGAGCTCCCAGCATAGCTAGAAAATTGATCATGGTGTGCTCTCCTTCTTAGTGTAATCAGTTTTAATTATAAACACAATTTCTGGACGTTTGCATGTTATAGCAAACCAGCAGTCCACAGGTGCCCCTCTGAAAGGACTTGCAGGCTTTTGTAGAGCTGAAAACGGCACACAATCACTAAGGCACAGAATGTAGGTCAGTACTCACAATACCACAGGATCATCAGTTGCCTCCATCTGGTAAACACTGGGCACTCTTTAGTGAAAAAGACACAGACTCATAATACCACAGGACAGCAGGACACTCTTTCCCCCTATGTCCCTTTCTAGTGAGCTCTCCAGAGTGTAAGAAAATCCCAGACTTTAGAAATAGGCCCTGCAGCTTAGATTGCAGCTGGGACATTGATGACCTCCAAGCAGCATCCCCAGCAGACTGCGCTGTGGACTGCGGACAAATTGCCCCTCCCAGACATTGGCACAATTTTCTTCCATGCAGCCGGTCCCCGGTGCCAAAAAGGTTGGGGACCGCTGCTCTTAAAGGCAGGGAAAGTAATCAGTAGCCTGTGAAACATTGAGCAGACTAAACCAATCAACCCCCTGCTCCACTGATTACAGAGATGAGTTTAACTAGCATCCTACACTAACGGGGAGGGTACTAATGCTTAATGTGTCAGAAAATAGATACTATCATGCTCTAGTCATGGGGGACCACTTTACCAAGTTTGTGCTGGCAATACCAACCTACAACCATACTGCCAAGTCTGACACCTAGATGGTGTGGAAGCAATTCTACCTTCTTTTTAGTAGTCTGTAGGGATGGGCCGAACACCCGCCGGTTCGGTTCGCATCCAGAACATGCGAACGGACCGAAAATTCACACGAACATTCGAACACCGTTAAAGTCTATGGGACTCGAACATGAGAAATTAAAAGTGTGAATTTTAACCACTTGCTTACTAGGCACTTAAACCCCCCTCCTATCCAGACCAATTTTCAGCTTTCAGTGCTCTCACACAATTACTCAGTCATGCAACACTGTACCCAAATGATTTTTTTGTCCTTTTTTTCATACAAATAGAGCTTTATTTTGGTGGTATTTGATTACCTCTGGGTTTTTTATTTTTTGCGCTATAAATGAAAAAAGACCGAAAATTTTGAAAAAAAACAAATTTTTCCTAATTTCTGTGATAAAATTTTGCAAATTCGTAATTTTTCTTCATAAATTTTGGCCACAATTTATACTGCTACATATCTTTGGTAAAAATAACCAAAAATTTGTGGAAATTATTTGGTCTGTGTGAAAGTTTTAGAGTCTACAAGCTATGGTGCAAATCATAAAAAAATTATCACATCTGATGTACTGAGGCCTATCTCATTTCCTGAGACCCTAACAAGCCAGGAAAGTACAAATGCCCCCCAAATAACCCCTTTTTGGAAAGTAGACATTTCAATGTATTTAGTTAGAGGCATGGTGAGTTATTTGAAGTTGTATTTTTTTCCCACAATTCTTTGCAAAATTGAGATTTTTTTTTTTTTCCCACAAAATTGTCATTGTAATAGCTTATTTCTCTCACATGGCATGTGTATACCACAAATTACACCCCAAAATACATTCTGCTACTCCTCCTGAGTATTACGATACCACATGTGTGGGACTTTTTCACTGCCTGGCCACATACAGAGGCCCAACATGCATGGAGCACCATCAGGTGTTCTAGGAGCCTAAATTACACATCACATTTCTCAACCACCTATTACACTTTTGAAGGCCCTGGAGCACCAGGACAATGTAAACACCCACAAAATGACCCCATTTTGGAAAGCTAACACCCCAACGTATAATCTATGAGGCATAATGAGTCTTTTGAATGATTTATTTTTTTCCAGAAGTTTTTGGAAAATGTGGAAAAAAATGAAAACGCATTTTTTTTTACACAAAGTTGTCCGTTTATAAGATATTTCCAACACGTAGCATTTAGATAGCAAAAATGACACCCCAAAATACATTCTGCTACTCCTCCTGAGTATTACGATACCACATGTGTGGGACTTTTTCACTGCCTGGCCACATACAGAGGCCCAACATGCATGAAGCACCATCAGGTGTTCTAGGAGCATAAATTACACATCACATTTCTCAACCACCTATTGCACTTTTGAAGGCCCTGGAGCACAAGGACAATGGAAACCCCCACAAAATGACCCCATTTTGGAAAGCTAACACCCCAACGTATAATCTATGAGGCATAATGAGTCTTTTGAACGGTTCATTTTTTTCCAGGAGTTTTTGAAAAATGTGGAAAAAAAATAAAAACGCATTTTTTTTACACAAAGTTGTCCGTTTATAAGATATTTCCAACACATAGCATTTGGATAGCAAAAATGACACCCCAAAATACATTCTGCTACTCCTCCTGAGTATGGCGATAACACATGTGTGAGACTTCTACACAGCCTGGCCACATACAGAGATCCAACATGCAAGGAACACTGTCAGGTGTTCCAGGGACACATAGCATGCACATACCAAGAATTACACCCCAAAATACATTATGCTGAGCAAAGCGTAAACAAAAAAGATTACCTGTGGTTGTAGTAGCGCAGTTGTACACAGGAGGATAGCACTGGTCCAGGCAGCAGGCAGGGACTTGGTCAGCAGCGGCGAACACAATTGTCCAGGCAGCAGGCAGGGTTACTGTCCATATAAAGTCCAGGGTCAGTGCAGGCAGAGATATTGTCCGCAGTGCCAAAAATATTGGTCCTGGTAGTAGGCAGGTCCATGTGGTGTGGTCAGTGCAACAGGCAGAGGCATGACGGCAGTAAGTCCTACAGGCAGAAGTAGGGCCTCGTTCAGGACAGAATGGGGACAGGGGTAGAGTCTTCTCCCACCCAAATCTCTTTGAAGCCTCTGAGTCTCCAGACCCTAATCTAGGATTGAGAAAACAAAAAAAATTGTTTTCTTCATCCAGAAAAACAATTCTGGAGCCCCTCACATATGTAAGACCCCTGTGTTGAATCCCACTAGTCCAGTTGCAGGGTACAAGATCAGTCCAAGAGGCAGGCAAATATCATTGTCAAACAGTCCAAGGTCAGTTCCAGATCAGGCAGAGGTATGTACAGAATCGTTGGGCAGAAGCATGGTCGAATAACAGTCCAGGGTCAGTTCCAGATCAGGCAGAGGTATGTGCAGAATCGTTAGGCAGAAGCGTGGTCAAATAACAAGCCAGGGTCAGTTACAGAGGAGGCAGTGGCATAAGGGGTGTGAGGGTAAATTGCAGGAATGGAGGCTTACGTTTACCATACTTCACTAATAATTTAGTGAAGTATGGTAACGACAAAAACATTCACCTACGCAGAGGCCTGGTTCAGAAGGACATTGTGTACAATAATAAGATGTGTCTCTTCTGAATCCAGCTCTGGTACACATTTTTTTTGCCGTCGTTGGCCTGTTGGTTTGGGAGGGATCTTATCTGGAAAGTGGCGTTCGGAGAGTCGTCTTAGAACATCAGATTGGATATTTTCTGGGGGGCTGTTCGGGAATGTAAAGGCAGTGAAAACTTCCTCCTGGTAGCCAAGGAAGCGTTTGGGGTTTTGGGTGGAGTTACGATAAATGACATAAGAATTGTAGATGGCCAAATGAAAAAAATAAATTGCGACTTTCTTATACCAATGGCATGTCCGTCTTGTGGCAAGGTACGGTTCCAGCATCTGGTCATTCAAGTCGACTCCCCCCATAAACAAATTATAGTCAAAGATGCATTTAGGTTTCTGTATGGGGCCATTTCTTCTGTGGATTTCCATGAAGGTATCATCGTGGATTGAAGACAACATGTACACATCTCTTTTGTCTCTCCACTTCACTGCCAAAATCTCGTTGTTTCGTAGACTCGCCGTTTCTCCTTTTCTCAATTTTTTATTGACCAGACTTTGAGGAAAGCCCTTCCGGTTCTTTTTGATGGTACCACATGCAGGTGTCTTCTTCCGATGCAGGTTGTGGAACAGGGGCAGAGATGTGTAGAAGTTATCTACGTACAGGTGGTAGCCTTTCTCCAGTAGGGGGTATGTGAGATCCCAAACAATTTTCCCGCTTGATCCCAAGTAGTCTGGGCAATTAGGGGGTTGCAGCTGGGTGTCCTTCCCTTCGTACACTTTGAAGGCATACAAGTAACCTGTGACTCGGTCACATAATTTGTATACCTTCACCCCATAGCGTGCCCTTTTACTGGGAATATATTGCTTTATTTTAAGCCTGCCACTAAACTTAAGAAGGGACTCATCCACACATATGTTTTTGTCTGGGGTAAACAGCAGGGGGAATAGTGCAGAAAAATAATTTAAAAGTGGCCGAATTTTGAAAAGTCTATCATAGTTTGGGTCATTTCGGGGAGGGCACTGGGTATTGTCGTTGAAATGAAGAAACCTCATTATCATGAGGTATCTGTTTCTGGGCATTACCTTGGAGTATATTGGCATGTGTTGGAGGGGGTGGGTTGACCAATAGGACAGCAAAGTGTTTTTTTTCGTGAGTCCCATGTTAAATGTGAGCCCTAAAAAAACCTTCAACTCCTCCACCGTTAGGTCTCTCCATTCGTAGGGACGGGCATAGTAGGACGTTGGATTATTCGCAATGAATTGCTGTGCATAAAGGTTGCACTGGGCCACAATACTTGACAGCATGTCCTCGGTAAAAATTAAATTAAAAAAATCTATTGGGGAAAAATTCTCTGTGTTCACCTGGACTCCTGGCTGGGCAGTGAAAGGGGTAATGTTGGCTTCTCCTGAATTAGGAGGAAGCCACAAGGGGTTCTGCAGGGCATAGGGAAGGCTGGCATGGGTCCTTGGCCTTTCTTGCCGAGGCACTGTGGTGCTGGTGGATGGCACTGCAGTGCTGGTGGATGGCACTGCGGTGCTGGTAGATGCCACTGCGGTTCTGGTGGACGGGACTGCCGTGCTGGTGGACGGGACTGCCGTGCTGGTGGATGGGACTGCGGTGCTGGTAGATGCCACTGCCTCCCCACCAGAACGCCTTCGTTTGGCGGGCCGAATCTCTTCCTCCTCTGAGTCACTCAGTGTTTCACTACTGAGGACTGGCTCATAATTTATGTCCGACTCGGAATCGGAAAGGGAATCTGAAAAAGAGAGCGGCACGGATGGAGCAGCACAGATGGGCACTGATGAGGCGGCACAGATGTGCACTGAGGCAGCACAGATGTGCACTGATTGGCACAGGTGGGCACTGATGAGGTGGCACAGGTGTGCACTGATGAGGTGGCACAGGTGGTCACTGATTGTGCAGATGTGCAGCTGGACACTGATCACTGCTGGGCAGACAGGTGAGCACCGATTGGCACAGGTGGGCACCGATTGGCACTGTACTGATGGTGCACTGTATTGATGGGACACTGTATTGATGGGGCACTGTATTGATGGGCACTGTATTGATGGGCACTGTGGGCACTGTAGGCACAGTAAATGACAAACGAACACTCACAGAAGGCTGACAGATCTCTCTCTCCTCACACGCTGTCTCTGTGTGAGGAGAGAGAGCCGGCAATGAGAGATGATCTCAATTGTTTACATTTTAGATCATCTCTCATTGGAGGCAGCGATCGCGCTGTAAACGGCCACTGTGATTGGCCGTTTACAGCGATCTGTGATTGGCTGTGTCCAAGGGACACGGCCAACACAGAATTTCCCCGTTGCGCGCTCGTGAGCGCGCACGGGGAGCGAGGAAAGGGGAGGACGTCATATGACGTCCTCTCGGGAATTGACATCCGCGCTGAAGCCGTCATTCGGCTACGGCCGGATGTCAGGAGGTTAAAGGCTAATATGCAAGTTATTGTCCTAAAAAGGGTTTGGGGACCCGGGACCTGCCCCAGGAGACATGTATCAATGCAAAAAAAAAAAGTTTTAAAAACGGACGTTTTTTCGGGAGCAGTGATTGTAATGATGCTTAAAGTGAAAAAAAAGTGAAATATTCCTTTAAATATCATACCTAGGGGTGTCTATAGTATGCCTGTGAAGTGGCACGTGTTTCCCGTGTTTAGAACTGTCCCTGCACAAAATGACATTTCTAAAGGAAAAAAAGTCATTTAAAACTGCTTGCGGCTTTAATGTAATGTCTGGTCCCGGCAATATGGATGAAAATCATTAAGAAAAATGGCATGGGTATCCCCCCTCAGCCCATTACCAGCCCCTTTGGGTCTTGTATGGATATTAAGGGGAACCCCGCACCCAAATTAAAAAAAGGAAAGGCGTGGGGCCACCAGGCCCTATATACTCTGAACAGCAGTATACAGGCGGTGCAAACAAGACAGGGACTGTAGGTTTGTTGTTAAGTAGAATCTGTTTGTAATTTTGAACAGGTACATTTGTAAAGTGTAGCTCCAGCCAAAAAATATATTTTTAAGCTTTTTGGAAAACATAGGAAAGGGTTATCACCCCTGTAACATTTGTTTTGCTGTGCACCTCTTCAGAAGATTTCACCTCACTTTCTGTCCCAATGACAAATGTTTTTTGAAAATTTGGGGGTTTTAGTGAAACAAGGATTGGTGATAAAGCATCAGTGGAGAGGAGACACGTTTTTCCCATATTAACTCTTACAGGATAGAATTTCCCTTCCTAGGGGTAGATTTCATCTCACTTCCTGTTGTCTCCTTTCGTTTGCAAGTAGGAGTCATTTGTGAGTTGGATGTTTGAAAGTAGGGGCCTGCCCTATATACTCTGCAGAAATTTGGGCCTTAGGTGTTGGTGTTGCCACAACACTGTAAGCCCTCACAGTTACTCTTGGTGGGCGCTGGAACGCCCTGCTGTGAACTATTATATCAAGAATTGTAATTACATGCCATTGTTGAACAGTGGTAGAAAAATTGGGCCTTTGGTGGTGGTGGTGGTGCTGGTGCCATAACACTGTAAGTTCTCACAGTTACTCTTGGTGGGCGCTGGAACGGGCCCTGCTGTGAAATATTATATCAAGAATTGTAATTACATGCACCTGTTGAACAGGGGCAGAAAAATTGGGCCTTTGGTGGTGGTGGTGGTGTTGCCACAACACTGTAAGCCCTCACAGTTACTCTTGGTGGGCGCACTAATGGGCCCTGCTGTGAAATATTAGATCAAGAATTGTAATTACATGTCCCTGTTGAACAGGGGCAGAAAAATTGGGCCTTAGGCACTGGTGCCACAACACTGCAACCCCTCACAGATACTCTAGTTGGAGAGCAGGAATGAGCCCTGCTGCAAAGTATTGCAACAAAAATTGTAATTACATGCCCCTGTTAAACAGGGGCTGAAAAATTGGGCCTTAGGCACTGGTGCTGGGGCCACAACACTGCAACCCCTCACAGATACTGTAGTTGAGCGCAGCAACGAACCCTCCTACAACATATTGCATCAAAAATTGTAATTACACGCCCCTGTTAAACAGGGGCAGAAAAATTGGGCCTTAGGCACTGGTGCTGGTCCCACAACACTGCAACCCCTCACAGATACTCTAGTTGGAGCGCAGTAATGAGCCCTGCTGCAAAGTATTGCATCAAAAAATTGTAATTACATTCCCCTGTTAAACAGGGGCTGAAAAATTGGGCCTTAGGCACTGGTACTGGTGCCACAACACTGCAACCCTCACAGATACTCTAGTTGGAGAGCAGGAATGAGCCCTGCTGCAAAGTATTGCATCAAAAATTGTAATAACACGCCCCTGTTAAACAGGGGCTGAAAATTTGGGCCTTAGCCACTGGTGGCGGCGCCCAGAACCAAAAATGTTCTTACAAGCTATCAGCATGATCATTGAGGAGGAAGAGGATAGTAACTCAGCATATCAGGACAGTCACTCAGCATCAGCAAAGCCAGTCTTGAAGGGATCTGACATTTCAAAAAAAATTATTCGGTTACATCAGCATCAGGTGCTTGGTAGCTGGTGGTGATCCAAGACTGATTCATTTTTATGAAGGTCAGACGATCGACCAAGTCGGTGGACAGGCGCACCCTGTGATCGGTTACAAAGCCTCCAGCAGCACTGAATGTGCGTTCCGAAAGAACGCTGGATGCAGGACAGGCCAGTAGCTCAATTGCATACTGTGCAAGCTCTGGCCAGTGATCCATCCTCAAGACCCAGTAACCCAGAGGATTTTCGATAGGAAAGGTGTCCAGGTCTGATCTTGCCCCTAGGTATTCCTGCACCATGTGAATCAGACGCTGGTGATGGTTGCTGGAACCAATCATACCTGGGGCTGCAGACTAAGAAAATGTCTGAACGCATCGGTCAGACGGCCACGTTTTCCACCGCTCCTTCTGTGACTGACCGAAGCCTCAGCAACACGTTGTCCAGAAGGACCAGGAAATTGTAACCTCCCAAGCTCTGGAAATGCGTTGCACAAACCTTTCTGCAAGGCCTCCCGAAGATGTTTCATCCTCTGTTCCCTCTGTGACGGCAAGATAAGGTACACAACCTTACCCTTGTAACGTGGATCAAGGAGGGTTGCCAGCCAGTAATGATCCCTCTCCTTGATATCACGAATACGAGGATCCTTCCGCAGGCTTTGCAGGATCAGGGAGGCCATGCAGCGTAGGTTTGCTGAGACATTCGGTCTGGAGTCCTCTGGGTCACTAAGGACAACATGATCCGCAAACACCTCCTCCCAGCCACCTACAAGTCCATGGGTTTCTTCGAACTGTAAATGATCCCTTGAAGACTGCTGCTAATGCTGAGTGCTAGGCTCCACCTCCATGCTGACACAATCCTCCTCCTCCTCTTCCTGTGTGATCGGTGGGCATGCAGGAACATTGTCTGGATAAAGGGGGCCTTGAGAGGTAAGGAAGTCCTCCTCTTCCTGCCTCTGTTCTGCCTCAAGTGCCCTGTCCATTATTTCATGCAGCATGTGCTCCAACAGGTTGACAAGAGGGACAGTGTCACTGATGCATGCACTGTCACTGCTCACCATCCTTGTGGCCTCCTCAAATGGTGACAGGACAGTGCATGCATCCCTGATCATGGCCCACTGGCATGGGGAAAAAAAACAAGCTCCCCTAACCCTGTCCTGGTGCCATAGTCACACAGGTACTTATTGATGGCCCTCTACTGTGTGTGCAGCCGCTGCAGAATGGCCAGCGTTGAGTTCCACCTGGTGGGCATGTCACAGATTAAGCGGTTCTTGGGCAGGTTAAATTCCTTTTGGAGGTCAGCCAGCCGAGCACTGGCATTATATGACCGGCGGAAATGCACACAGACTTTCCTGGCCTGCCTCAGGACATCTTGTAAGCCCGGGCACCTGCCCAAGAACTGCTGCACCACCAAGTTAAGGACGTGAGCCAAACAGGGCACATGGGTCAGTTGTCCCTGTCGGAGCACGGAGAGGAGGTTGGTGCCATTGTCGCAAACCACCATTCCTGGCTTAAGCTAGCGTGGCGTCAACCACCTCTGAGCCTGCCTCTGCAGAGCTGACAGAATCTCTGCCCCAGTGTGGCTCCTGTCTCCCAAGCACACCAGCTCAAGCACCGCATAGCATCTTTTGCCTGCATACTTGCGTAGTCCCTTGAACGCCTACGGAGCACCGCTGGTTCCGAGGACAAAGCACAGGAAGAGGCCATGGAGGAAGAAGAAGAGAAGGGGGTGGAGGAGAGAGGTGTGTCAGAATCACTAGTAGTAGCATTTTGGAGGCGTGGTGGTGGAACAACCTCCATCACTACTGCACCTTGTCCTGCATCCTTCCCAGCTGCCAGCAGAGTCACCCAATATGCCATGAAAGATAGGTAACATCCCTGTCCATGCTTGCTGGAACATGAGTCAGCAGTAATATGCACCTTACCACTGACCGCCCTGTCCAGCGAGGCCAAGACATTGCCTTCCACATGCCGGTAGAGAGCCAGAATCGCCTTCCATGAGAAAAAGTGGCGTTTGGGAATCTGCCACTAAGGAACCACACATTCCACAAACTCACGGAAGCGGGCAGAGTCTACCAACTGAAAAGGCAAAAGTTGAAGTGCTAGCAATTTAGCCATGCTAGCATTCAACCGCTGGGCATGTGGATGGCTGGGAGCGAACTTCTTTCAGTGGTGCAGCAGCTGGGGCAGGGAAATTTGCCTGGTACAATCTGACGTCGGTGTACGCATTGCAGATTGCCCGCAAGTACTTGGCTGTGACACACCTAATTCTACACCTTTATTCCTCTCAGTGCAGATTTCAGAGAGGACTGAAGGTATAGTGGGGTTGGAGATCCTAGCTGATGAGGAGCAAGGAGAGGTCCACTTTGTTCTTTGGTGTGGGTCTTTTAGGTACGCTTGACAATGAACTGCATGGCAGGTCGACATATGTCTGGTCAAGCATGTGGTGCCCAAGCGGGTGATGTTTTGGCCACGCGAGATACGCTTGAGACATATGTGGCAAATAGCAGCAGTGTGATCTGATGCACTCGTCTCAAAAAAGCCTACACCAAAGAACTTTTGGAATAACACCCAGAGACAGTAGCGCCCTGCACATGCGGAGCTCTGCGATGTGATGCAGTCAGTGTGCTGCCCTTAAGCTGACCCCTAGGAGGGCATCCTGCCTCATTGGAGATGTGCCTCCTGCTCCCCCTCCTCTCTTCTATCAGGCACCCAAGTGGAGTCAGTGACTTTCTCATAATCCCCTCCCTCCTCATCACTGGAGCAAAGCTGGCAGTATGCTGCAGCTGGGGGAACATGACTGCCAGATTGCTGTCCTTCTTGGGCACCCCCTCTCTCTGGGCTCACGTTACTGCCTTCCTCTAGCTGGGTACCATCAACGGAGCCTTCAAAATGCTGGGCATCCTCCTGGAGCATGTACCTAACACTGCGGTCAAATAGCTTGGGGGACTCCTCAGGAGAACATGGTGGGGCTAGGGAAGGAGTGACTGATGCCATTGAGCCGAGGGAAGAGGCCACGTTGGCAGCTTCTTTGCCAGACAAAGTACCCTGAGCCTGGGTGAGAAAGGATGAGGAGGATGAGGACGGCTTGGTCATCCACTCTACCAAGTCTTCCGCATGTTGCGGCTCAACACGGCCAGCTGCCAAAAAAAAGGACAAGCGTGTCCTACGGCCACATGCTGATGAGGATGCACCGTGTCCACGACCAGCACTGTTGCCTCTAGACACAGAGCCTCTCTTTTATTGGCTTGCGACTGCCTCTCCTTGTTGGCCTTCCAGACATACTAATGGCCTGCAGTGAGATGTAGCTGCACAAAGCTGGGATGTATATACATATATATATATTGATTATACTGCAGCTAGCAGAATCAACTGCCTGCCTGTAGTATTATTAGTATGAGAACACCAGCAATTGTCTTCAGGTAGCTTTAGGTGCACACTGTGCAAAGGACACAGTGCACTAACTGTAAATACTGCAGCTGCCTGCCTGTGGTATTAATAGGATCAGAAGAACACCAGCAATTGTCTTCAGGTAGCTTTAGGTGCACACTGTGCAGAGGGCACAGTACACTAACTGTAAATACGGGAGAGATAGACAGAGAGACAGTGTAATTTGATTTAAGTTAGATAGAGTAGGCAGGCGAATCAGTT
Source organism: Aquarana catesbeiana (assembly GCF_042186555.1). Taxonomy (NCBI): domain Eukaryota; kingdom Metazoa; phylum Chordata; class Amphibia; order Anura; family Ranidae; genus Aquarana; species Aquarana catesbeiana. The sequence continues at coordinate 692,884,132 of NC_133324.1, forward strand.
AGCTGCACTTACAGTTGTATTGTGTATATATATGCATCCTAGCAGGCGGCCTTATATAGTGTGGGGCATGTACTAAACCCCCTGAGCCATAATTGGCCGAAGCCACGCTGGCTTTGGCCAATTATGGCTCTCTGTACAGACGGCGCTGTGATTGGCCAAGCATGCTTGGCCAATCATCAGCCAACAATGCACTGCGAATTATGGTGCCGTAACGCGCCACTCGAATTTGGCGCGAGCGGCCCATAACGTTCGCAATTCGATGAACAACAGTACAGGCGATGTTCGAGTCGAACATGGGTTCGACTCGAACTCGAAGCTCAGGCCAGAGATCTTGTTTTGAAAGTAATTTTTTTCAAGAATGGTGCCACTCATTAGGCATTAAAAAGCAGCAAACCAAATTACATTGACCAATTGCTTAAGCAAAGCTGTCTGGAAACACAACTATACCATACATTTCTCAACAGGCAAAAAAATGTAATCACACAATGACTTTGTGAAACTTTGTGACTTTGTGAGTGTATGAATATATATTCATACACTCCCGGGAGTGAAAATGATGCTGGTCAGAAATCCAACAGTTCGCTAAAGGCAGGTCATGGGTGGAGATAGGAGGGTTGGAAGTGCCAGATTCTGACCCTCAACCTGGGAACAGAGCGCTAGTCTAACAGAAAGGTGCACAACTGCATGGAAAATTGCAAACACAGTGGTAAGAAGTTGTTATATAACAGTCTATTCCAGGCGTTTCAGTCTGCAGTATCCAGAGAGAAGAAAAATGAAGACACCTACATCATAAACTCCTCAAGCTCACCATTATCTCCAAGACACCAAGGAGAAGCCATGAATCCTGACAACATTACGCAGCCCAATGGTCACCCAGATCAGTTCCATACCCCTGCTGTGAAACCCTTTGAACCACCACCACTGATGTGCCAGAAAACAGAGATGTATCACCTTTTGTCCCAGAAGATGGAGATGAGACTCAAACTCCTGAGATGCTCTCAGATACCTAACTGTGGGAAAACCAATTTGACTAGGATGAATTTGAATGGTCTGCAGAATTTCCAGGGAATGCAATTTCAATTGTGGTAGATGTTAGAGGGGTGCCCGTTTACAGAAATCAGATGCAGATACTGTCAGAATACAATAGCCGTAGGGGGAGATTTGTGCATCTGCGCTGTTTAGCATGAATCAAGGAATCTGTTAGATTTCTTTCATTTAGTCTGCAGGCTGATCAAAAGAAATCTATGGACGTATGGCCAGTTTAATCTTTAGGCAATAATTTCACCAGTAGACTTTTGAAAGATTTTTTTCATACACTCCCATTTTTATTTTGCATTTAGGACACACATCATAGTTTGCCATATGCTGTGTTTAACCACACCTCAAAGTAGCATGAATTCCTCCTTTTTTTATCTAAAAGTAGTTGCTTCCACTAAGGGCATTTAAAGCATCAGCTGCTTTTTGAGACTATATCCACAATCTTTTACTTTTTGTTGACACTTACACCTTATGGATCAATGCCACTGCTTGAACTTCTGGTCGGGGAGAACAGTCAGCAGTATTAAAGAGGTTGTTAAGCCATAAAACAACCTTTCAACAATCCCCTCTGCTATGTTAAACAATGTCCCCAGTGTATTTGTTTTATTTGTTTTTTTTTTAAACTGCCTTGTGTACCTTATTTTATAGTGTTAATCAGCATTCACATGACCAGCCACCTCTCAAGCTGACCACTCCAGAGGGCGGGGCTGGGAAAACCCCACTTACGTCAGTCAGGAGGAGGAGAGGAGGAGAGAGGTGGACGGTCATGTGAGCGCCGATCGGCGCTCTGAAAGCAGGTACACAGCGGCATTTAAAAAAAAAGTCAAATACACTGGGGACATTGTTTAACAAAGCAGAAGGGATTGTTGAAAAGTTGTTGTATTATGAGTGCAGCAGGAGGGGAGGATCATGGAGTGGACAGAGCTGACAGGCAGGGAGAGGAGGGGAGAGGAGGACACAGACACAGGAGAGCAGGGCTGCTGATGATGGGTGTGCATAAACTGACCACAGTGTCAGGGCTCAGCAGCCATGATAAACCGTGATCAGTTTACAGGGGGAGGGTAGAACCAGGCAGGATCAGCCAGGTATTTCAGGTGATAGAAGGGGCCAAATTACACAGCACAAGCACTCTTCTGCATAACATGCTTTAAGGGAACAGGATCCATTTTTTTTTAACCACTTGCCGACCGCCACATGTACATATACGTCGACAGAATGGCACGGACAGGCAAATGGGCGTACAGGTACGTCCCTTTAAATTTGCTGCCGCGTGGTCGCGTGAGCGCCGCTGGCGGTGCGCGCGCGACCCTGCTGCGAGCTCCGTGAGTGTGATCGCAGGTCCTCTTTAGAGGTGTCCTTGTCAGTAGGCGGGTATCCCCTCGGACATCGAGCCAGCGGGGATACCCGCAATCATCTCACGGAGAGGAAGATGTGATGTAAACAAGCATTTCCCCGTTCTGCCTACTGACAAGGACACTGATCACAGCTCCCTTTAATCGGGCGCGGTGATCAGTGTTGTGTCACACATAGCCCATCTCCCCACAGCTAGAACACATCCCTAGGACACACTTAACCCCTGCAGCGCCCCCTCCTGGTTAACCCCTTCACTGCCAGTCACATTTACACAGTAATCAATGCATTTTTAATCGCACTGATCTCTGTATAAATGTGAATGGTCCCAAAATAGCACCAAAAGTGTCTGATGTGTCCACCATAATGTCGCAGTCACAATAAAAATTGCAGATCACAGCCATTACTATTAAACAAAAAAAATGAATTAAAAATGCCATAAAACTATCCCCTATTTTGCAGACACTATAACGTTTGCGCAAACCAATCAATAAACGCTTATTGCAATTTTTGTTTACCAAAAATATGTAGAAGAATACGTATCGGCCTAAACTGAGGAAAAAAAATGTTTTTTTTATATATTTTTTTGGGGATATTTATTATAGCAAAAAGTAAAAAATAATGCGTTTTTTTCAAAATGTTTGCTCTTTTTTTGTTTATAGCGCAAAAAATAAAAATCGCAGAGGTGATGAATTACCACCAAAAGAAAGCTCTATTTGTGGGAAAAAAGGACGTCAATTTTGTTTGGGAGCCACATCGCACGACCACGCAATTGTCAGTTAAAGCGACGCAGTCCTGAATCGCAAAAAGTGCTCTGGTCTTTAGCCAGCCAAATGGTCCGGGGGTTAAGTGGTTAAGTCTCTCATCCTCACTGATACCAACATCAGCTGTACAGATGATACCAGTGACAAAACCTTTCATGCCTTCCCTGTCCTAAGTTGAGGTGCGGGTACCTGAGTCACCACATTATGAGCACATGACAGCCCTCATCCTTCGTGCATTAATAGTGTCCTCTAAATGGCAATGGATTAGAGAGAATGCAAATAAGCAACAGGCTGAGGACAGAAAGCAAAGAGAAGACATGATAAGTCCTGTAATTTGATTCTATGTATTGCATTTTACATTATTATAAAAAGGGATTAATAACACTAGTAGTAGTAGTACTTGTTCTGCATATGTGCAGCTCTGCATTATGGCTTAGATGAATCTCTTGTTATACATTTGTATTGAGCCTGAATGTGTGTGCCTTGTGAGAGACACTTGTGAATTCACAGCCTGTATGGTGCTATTAGTTCCCTGACTGAGGGTTTTCTCATTAGCCACAGCAATTTCACTTGAATAATAGCTTTGTTAGAGTTAATTTCCTGTTCCAAGTGCAATCTTTCTTTGTTCCTTCTGCTAGCTGAATTATGATCATTTCATTTATTAGAACACCAAACTCACTGGTAACAATCAACTCTCTCAAAGCTGCCCTAATCTATACCATTCACCATTAGGCTGTCCACGTACAATTTATATCATTCTGCAATTTATATCATTCAGTTTATTTTAGGCACTAAGAAGTTTTTTTAATGCAGTCAGACCTGTATCATAAGACCCCTTTCACACTGAGGCAGTTTTCAGGCGTTTTATCGCTAGCAATAGCGCCTGTTAAGCGCCTGAAAATTGCCTCCCATTCACTTCAATGTGTGCTTTCACACTGGGGTGGTGCACTTGGGGAGGGTTTGGAGCCCTATAAAAAGCACTCCAAAAATGACCCTGCCCATTGAAATGAATGGGCAGCGCTTCCAAAGCGCTTTGAAAGCGCCACAAAAAAGAACTGTTTTCCTTTTTTTTAGGGTCACGTTGTCACGAGACCTTAAAAAAAACAGCCTGCTAGTGCCCGAAAAGGGCCGCAATAGCCCAGCTAAAACGCCGCTAAAGCACCACAAAAATGACCTGATCTGCACATCTAGAGTTTTCAGAAAATCAAGTTAATCTGAGATTGGGACTTATTAGAACATTATTCTTTTCTATAAATCTGATTGCACAAAAGAAGTTGATTTTACTACATCCACCGACAAAGAGAGAACAGATATAGGCCATCAATCTGAATTTGAAACTAGAGCTATTGATTTATTGGCATAGAACAGTGGTTGTCAACCTTACTAGTGCCGTGACCCCTTGATAACATTTCCCAATTTGTGGGGACCCTAACAGTAAAATTATTTTCGTAGCGTGGGTTGTCAGTACCCAAGGCAAGACAAGTAATTTACGTCCCTAACCCACGGACATATAGCACCTAATTTTTTGTTTTTTTCCCCATCCCTCTCTCCAGCCGTCTTTCTTGTTCTTTTTCTTATTCTTTCTCTCCCTTTTTTTCTTTGTTCCTCCCCTCTTTTCCTCTCCATTCCATGTATTCTCAATTTTTATTCCTTCTCTAACTCTTTGGTGGGGGGGAGGATGGGATGAGTGGCAGTGCTGGTGGGGGAATGGGATCAGTGGCAGTGCTGGGGGGAGTTTTGATCAGCCAACTTAGTTGCTCTTGATCAAGGTCATCTGCTGATTTGAGAACTGTAGTGGGGACTTTTAATGGCAGCTATAATCACAGGGAGTGTTACTCACTGTGTCTCCGGCTTCACTATGTCTCTGACTTTGTGGTGTCTCGTAGCAGTGACACCTATGCTGAAATCAGGAGATAGGGTCTCCTCCAGCCCCTCCCACTTCACATTCCTCACCAGTCAGATGACCTCTGGTCTCAGCCATTCGGTGGGTGGCCGCGGGCTCCAGGAACAGCCCAGCTGGGTGGCCACAGGCTCCAGGAGCAGTCCTGCTGGGCGACTGCAAAAAGGCTGGAGAACAGTGCGGGCTTCAGGAACAGCCCAGGATTCGGTGACCCCTGGCAAATCGTCATTCGACCCCCAAGGGGGTCCCGACCCCCAGGTTGAGAACCACTGGCATAGAAGATGTAGCAAATGTCTCAAAAAGAGCCTGGAGAAGTCCCTCTATATACATTCCAGAGTCTCTGATCCACCATATGAATGCACCTTTCCCTGGCTGCAATAAAGCAGCAGGTGAATTATTTTAAAAGACTTGGGCCTGCTCAGACAGTGCACTGTAGCCTGGGGAACAGGCAGGCTGAGTTTGCTATAGCTAAGATTTGTAAAAAATATGAAAGCTGCATTTTTGGCTGAAAATCTCTAGGCTTGTTTGGTATGCTAATCAGGACTTTGTACATATAAAGTTAGTGTCAGGATTCTGATGGGTTTTATTTTGTTTATTTGGACCGCTGTAAAACACCTTTGTAATTACAGTATAACCTTGGATTGAGAGTAACTTGGTTTGAAAGTGTTTTGCAAGACAAGCAAAAATTTTATAAACTTTGACTTGATAAACAAGCGATGTCTTGATATACAAGTAGTGTCATGTCACAACTGGGTATAAAAGAGAAGAGAGACGCCTCTAAGTGTAGCAATATGGTTGCATTTAATGAAGGTACAACATTTATCAACTCACATGGCTGATGAGTAAAACAAGCTCATCTAACAAGTATGCAGGCATCTGGGGTAAAGGTGGCTCTCTGGATTATCTGATTATTCCAACTTCCAACTTCAAATATGACTACCCCTTGGTCTTTGCCTGCGATAGTGCACATGAAAACACCCTTGCTGCCTTTAAATTTATTCAACAATGTGGTGATTAAAGACATTATAATTACCTGGAGAGAGATTAGAAAAGCAATGGTGCTCTCTCTCTGGGATTGGTTCGGCAATAACTCGATTCTCTTTTTTTTCAATGATACCTTTCAACCTAAATTGTTTCAATCCCTGATACAGGAGTTCCACTTCCCCGCCAGCCATCTTTTTTATTTCTTTTGATTCCCTAGCTATTGGAAGGCTCTCTCAAAAAAATATATCCAAGGACCTGCAAGTCAACCATCTAGATGTTCTACTAAGAAGATCATTACTCTCTTTTGCTCGTACTGGAACGATCCAACGTGGCCAGGTTGGCTAATGACTTTCCTTCTGAAAACATTGTAGAGATGCTTCTCATAGACTATAAAACCACTACTTCAGCTATTCTTAGTTACATTTGGAGAGAGACACAATTTAAAATAATTTACAGTGCCTATAGTCCTTATTTTCCATCTCCTAATTTGGCTGTGGGATAGAGAGTAGTCAAATGTTCCAAGTGTAGTCTGCCTAAACCTACATTGCCCAACTGTCTATGGTCCTGCAGTAAGATCTCAAGATTTTAAACGCAAGTGAGAATTTACAGTCAGTCTGTCATGCACATACCTCTTTTTAATGATCCTTTGCTCTTACCGTTTAACAACGAGGCATGGCCTCTTAAAATCTTTGGGATGTTACCTATGTGGAATCGGATGCACATCTGTCCTTTAGTGGCTAGGATATGCATCATGAAAAAAATTAAAAATGGAACTACCCCACAGGCCTTCACATTTCCAATGTAAATGCCACGATTCACTATACATTCTCCAATAAAAACCTGAATGCAGAATTAAATCCAGATTTGCATATCTCCACATTCTTCCTCAGATGGAGAAATTACATTGAGTTAATTTACAATGAAGAGGAGGTGCAACAGATCCTTCACCCTTTTCGTTGCTCCAAATGTCTCCCATGAGATCTATTGTTCAATTGACCAGACCAATCTGCCTCCTTCCCAAGCTCAATTATCACTCCCTGATGTGCCCACTTTTTCGAACTATCTATCTTTCTCTCACCTTTGATTACGCTTAGTGAGCCCTCGACTACTCCTATGTTTTAATGCCTCTAACATCTTGACTCAGTTTAGGTAACCAAAGGCATTTTCCTATTTACGTTATTCACATTAACTTTACATTTCCTATGGTAATGTTTCAATTAATGTTATGTTTAGACAGTTCTATTTGTCACCAGGTAGCAAGTCATTCAAGCTCACCATGCAACCAGGCCTTTTTGGTCTATAGCTTACCTTACTCCTTATGCTAAGCTTTCGGGGGTTTGTGTTTTTTTTACTAATGTTGTGTTCAAATGATCCATTTTGCCCCTGTACAAAGCTTGGAGCTGGACAAATATACGATATACACTTTTTCTATGTTTAGATTGTACATTTTTTTTTAATAAAATATTATTTTAAAAAATGACAACTTTGTGAAAAAATCTATTTACCTTCTACCATAGGCATGCGCAGGGGGTGTTCCAGGTGTGCCTGGGCACTCCCTAATCATTACAGTATCCCGCCTATGCACTCCAGTATATAGATCACTGTCAGTCTATGTACAGTGATCACACAGACATCCTCCAGCTCTGTGTACAGGAAAAGACTGCACTGTGCTCCATGCTCCGTCAGACACTCACACATACCTTGCCCACTTCCCCATACTCTCAAATGGGGAGGGGCTAGAAAAGTCTAGCTCTGCCCCACCCTGTGCTCCTGTCCTTTAGCTGTCTGGGAAGGTAGATTAGTAGTCGGATGTTGGTGATCTGATCAGAGGAGTCAGGTTGTGTCTCCAGGACACCAATCTTTGCCCTATTGACACTGTCTGCTGCTAAACTGACACTATCCGCTGCTCTACTGACAAAGTCCACTGCTCTACTGGCTGACACCATCCACTGCTCAACTGACAAGGTCCACTGCCCTACTGTATTATTCACCAGGGATTCTGAATGTACAGTCGGCCACTGGGGCAAAAATGAATGATTTGGATTACTCTGCCCATTATCCTGAAATAAGGAATGATCCTCTTAGTTTGGGCATGTGTGATGGAATAAAACATGTGCATACCTTAAATTTTAAGAAGGCTTAACTACGCTACAAGCCAATTCAGTGAAGGCTTTTTGGTTCCTTTAGTCCCTACTCACTATAACCTTCTGGTTCATACTGTCTATTTAAAACTTTAGAATATGGCATAGGTCACTTTAACTTTATATATTAGCAAGCTCAATATGTCTGCATAATCTTCCTCTCTGCTCACCATTATATTTATGGAGTTTTGCTGACCCAATGAATTAAAGCTTTCCACGATGATGACACTTATATATTTTGCTGTTAACCCACACAGCCAAGCTGTTAGGAGCATTTTCACGCTTCTGAAAGTCTAGAGCTATTGGAGGGGGTAAGGAAAAAAGTAGAAACAAGGGAGTAGCTTGCAAAGTTAAACTATGAAAAATTGTCAAAGACTCTAAAGGGTATCCAGGGAAACTGAAAATGTGTTCATATTGTTTGCCTAATGCTTAGTACAATGCAAAACTTAAGGATTTTAGTGCTTTTGACCGTGAACCAAAGAAACAGCTTGTCTTGAACAGAGCTGTTTACATGAATTTTTCTTGGTATTTATTTCAGAATAATGTTATATTGTGCCATTGATATGGCTTCCAGCTTTGCCAGCACTAGAAAGCTTCAATAGCCCATTCTGTATAATTGAGGATGCAATTCAAGGGAAGGCAGAAGTCACAGTAGCATTTCATTTAACAGTTATGTGATTCAATCTCTGCACAACAGACAGTGACCTTTTGTTGTTACACCAGCCACCTAAATACTTGATAAATACAGCCCAATGAATCGTGACTTCTGCTGGCTGATAACTTGCTTATCTCTTAGTTCATTGTCATTTATGAACACCTTGGGATTCCAATTTCACTACAGAACCCTATTATATTGCGCAAACGAAGACATCATCCCTACCTGAAAGCTGCAAATGCTTTGGCGTAGTTTTGTAACTCAAAGAATGTACTCCCCATTGTACTCACCTTTTCAAGGACAATACAAAGTTAACAAACATTTTACCCAATAAGAATTTTATTGTTTATAATACATATTTGGCTTTTCGTGATTGCCGTTTTGTAGATAGATTTAATCTGAATTACTGTGTAGGTGGTAAAAATGTTTAGAACTTCAGGTGTTTGTTTGCTGTCTGTGTCTCTTTAGGGCCCATTCACACCATATGTGTTGGGATGCATTGCTAAGTGCATCCCCAAGGCATATACAGCCCAGAAACAATGAATATGAAGGAGTCTGTTTCACCTCAATGTGCTGAAAATTTAGTCAGGTTGCAATTTATGCATAGCAATGCACATAAACGTGTCAATGCATCGCAATGCAAATCAATGCTTTTTAAACCAATTTCCAAATTTAATTCCAATCCAATCTGATTTTGATTGCTCTGGCAACCCATAGTCCACCTCCTGGATAGTGTTGTGGAGTAAAGCGAGAACAGCAGAATGTGAAAAAAAAAGGCAGCCCCCCCATATATGAACATTGATGCATTTCTTAGTATGGTGCAGAGGTTATGGGATCTAGCCCATAACCTCTATGAAGATGACAAAAGAAACAAAAAACAGATATTGCAGCAGATTGTCTCCAAAATTTCCTTGGATTGAGGTCAAATTTCTAAATCCCAGCAGTCACTGGAGGGATAAAAAAAATTAGTTGCTATATAGGGATGAGTGAATCTACCCTGCAAAACTAGAACTTTGTAATGAATGACACAGAAGTCTATGGGTGTCAAATCTTAGCAGTTTATAATAGTTTATAAAGGAAAAAACAGTGTGGTGTTAGCGTTAAAACTCAAACCAGATCCTTATGTATTCAGGCTGCCTGGATGGCCAAGAATAGGAGTGCAGCGAATGTGTGCAACTCCCCTCCTCCTTCCCCCCCATCCAGTGTAGACCTGGCCACATCTCTTTCAACATTGGTGGGGGTATATCTGTCAAAAGGAAAAAAGGTAAAACTGCGCATAGGTAAATATAGACAAATTAGAAAGCTGCAGTCCCTATGTATAACACAAACATAAATAAACCAAGTGAGAAAATGTGAAACTGCGCTAATAGACTAATATAAATCACAATTGACCATCATAAGGTGCAAGAAAAAGGCCATGTAAATATATGGAGCATATAAATAATTGCTCATAAAAAATATACAATCAATACATGTGCAAAAGTGCATAATCATGTGCATCAGTGCAAATATTGAGACATATTGAAAGTCCATATAATAAATGCGATGATCACCCAAGTGCTGATGAGTATTGAAAGTTTGTTGATGAAAATATGAAGTGTCAGATCCACCCTCACCAAATATAAAAGCTGGCCGCTTACCAGAGACCCATGACCCCCCACTACAGAGGGTCTGGGTAAGCTGTTAGGGGATAATCACTCTGGACCTCCATCAAAAACCAGACAGCTCCGCTATGTTGAAAAGTTGGGGGCCTTGATATCAGATGGATCTGTAGCGGGTCAGCAAACCCTCAGCACGGAAAGCCATAAATGGAAAAAGAGCTCCAAATAGTGTAAAATCCTTTATTTTTATTAAAAAAATGTATATAAACACTCACATGAAAAATAACTCTGGCGAACAAAATGAAGAGAAGTCTGGGGCACCAGCCAGATACCCTCAGACAGCCCGTCCTGCTGGTAGCCACAGCGATAGGAGGTGACGCGAACACGTCGCTCCGTTCCACCCTACGCTGCGTTTCATAACAAGATTACGTCTTCCAGGGGCCAGGAGCGGAACAGAGCGACGTGTTCGCGTCACCTCCTATCGCTGTGGCTACCAGCAGGACGGCTGTCTGAGGGTATCTGGCCGGTGCCCCAGACTTCTCTTCATTTAGTTCGCCAGAGTTATTTTACATGTGAGTGTTTATATACATTTTTTTAATAAAACTAAAGGATTTTACACTATTTGGAGCTCTTTTTCCATTTATGGCTTTCCGTGCTGAGGGTTTTCTGACCCGCTACTGATCCATCTGATATCAAGGCCCCCAACTTTTCAACATAGAGGAGCTGTCTGGTTTTTGATGGAGGTCCGGAGTGATTATCCCCTAACAGCTTACCCAGACCCTCTGTAGTGGGGGGTCATGGGTCTCTGGTAAGCGGCCAGCTTTTATATTTGGTGACGGTGGATCTGATACTTCATATTTTCATCAACAAACTTTCAATACTCATCAGCACTTGGGGGGTATATCTGTATCTGTATACCTTTTCTGATTTTGTTTCTCGTGGCTCTGCTTACCCAACTGCCATTCCAGTGTCCAATGAGACTATCTTAGTGGCTAATAAAGGTTATTTCATTGTATAGAGGAGTGGCAGTTTTTTTTTTGTTTTTTTTTTAGCAACCTCTGTCAGGTTTTTAATGCTGCCTGCTTCCCCATTGGGGACATTTCGACATCAAGCTGAGGACCCACGAGTATGTGCTTCACCATTGTAAGATGACTTTCTCAAAAGATCAGAGTGGGACAAGGTAACATAACATATCAATATCATATCATATCAACAACATATAATATTATATCACAACAGCTTCCTGAAGATGTCATCCTGACAAAATGCGTAGAGGCTGAGATTTTGGCAAGCCACTTCCGGTAATTGTAACTCCTGGTTATGGTGGAGTGGCAGTGCGAGTTCCTAGTTTTACTTGCAGGCTATATTGGTGCCGATTAGGCATCTTTACATGTAAGAGGCCATCTATCTGTTTTTATTGCTTTTAAGTCCCTATATGTTGAATAAACTTGTTACACTATGAGAATCTTTCTTCTTTTGGGCATATTTTGATACATATGAGAGACCCACAGGAGGAGTAGTTTTATATGAACCAAAGTTTGCTCCTCCTGATTATGTGAGGAGTGGAATCAAGCGCATATTGTCCACCTTTAAGTAAGTGGTCACTGGTGGACTGGTGAGTGTTTAGCATTTATATAGTTCACTGGGTGTCATAGCACGGTGTGGAAAGAAAATTTAGATTGGATGTGGTTTACAGATTTATTTGCCCCTTGGACAATTCTGTTTTTTGCATAATTTTTGATGGCACTTACTGGTTTAGTGTCATCATATTTATGAAATGTTCAATTGATAGCATCTGTAACTTACAGATTTTGAATCGCTATTGTTTTACTTTTGGCACACATTGGTTTGCATCACAGGATTCATGAATTGTTATTGCTATATTTATTAATTTTATATATTTATTTTCAAATTTATTCATGTACTTCATAGAGAGTTTGTATATTTATTTTTTTTATATTTATTTTATATTGGTGGGATACAACGGTTAATCACTAGCGCCCCCTTTATTTTATATCACCATGTTCAGTGTTTTACACTTTGTTGGGTGGCAGCGCAAGTTTTTTATATGCAATTTTTTTACAGATTTGTATTCATTGTATGCATTGGTCTATTAAACATTAGTTTTCACAATATATCAAAAGCCTGAGAGTGTCCAATAATGTGGCATCATTGAGATACATACATCTTAAGGCATGATCAGTGCATGTGACTTGATTATGCATACTACTTCAAATTGGAAAGCAAGCCAACAATCTAATGAAAAAAGACAAAATTAACTGTAACTTATCTTTACTGCTATTGAGGCATGTCACAAATTCATGTAGAAGGGGTTCTGAACATGTCCAAGAAAAAACAAAATATTCCCTGCTTATCTGAACCACAAAAAAATACTAATTTTACCAACTGTTACTGCAATGCATAGATGTGAAGCCAGCCTAACTGTATATGACACTCTATAAAAAGCAGAATGAAACAATTTAAACATTTTCTCTTTTAAAATTCATGCTACTATTACTAAGTTATCATCAATGGAAAGTTGTTTGTTTTGGCAAGTTTTATTTAACCACTTGCCGACCATATAACTTACATATACGGTGGCAAAGTGGCACTGCTTATGGGTCTGGGGCGGGCATACGTGCCGCTGCCGGCCAGCTCACGCTGTAAAAATACACAGCTGGAGCTGATCGGCTGGTACCACGGACTCAATGTCTGCTGGCACCCACCGATCCTTTGGTACTGAGGGAGAACGGCAGTCTGCCTATGTAAACAAGGCAGATCACCGTTCTGTCAATAGGGAAGGCATGGATCCTGTGTTCCTGCAAAGCAGGGACTAGGATCCATTTATCCCCCTAGTGAAAGCACCTCGCATAGTACACAGAAACACTGGCTAGGCACACAGTTAACCCTTTGATTGCCCCTAATGCTAACCCCTTCCCAGCCAGTGTCAGTACAGTGACAGTGCATATTGTTTAGCACTGATCACTGTAATACTGTCACTGGTCCCCAAAAAGTGTCAAAAGTGTCAGTGTCCGACTGTCTGCCGCAATATCGCATTCCCACTATAAGTCGCTGATCGCAGCCATAACTAGTAAAAAATTAAAAAATGTAATAAATAAAAATATACCATAGTTTGTAGACGCTATAACTTTTGCACAAACCAATCAATATACGCTTATTCTGATTTTTTTTTACCAAAAATATGCAGCAGAATTCATATTGGCCTAAATTGATGAATAAATTTGATTATTTTTTCCCATTTTTGTATTGGATGTGTTTTATAGCAGAAAGTAAAAAATATTTTATTTTTTTTCAAAATTGTCAGACTTTTTTTGTTTATAGCACCAAATACCACCAAAAGAAAGCTCTATTTGTGGGAAAAAGGATGAATATTTTATCTGGGTACAGTGTAGCACGGTCGCACAATTTTCAGTTAAAATAACGCAGTGCCATATCGCAAAAATGGTTGGTCATGAAGGGGGGTAAAGCTTCCGGAGGGCAAGTGGTTAATACTGCACAGTGATATGAGCATTGACGCTGCCCTATAACTGGACACTGCAGAGACATTCAAGGAAATGTTCAATTTAGCATGTGCATATGTCCATGTATGGAGCAATTTATTGAAACTCCAAATGGGGCCGTATGCAGAACAATACGTAAAATTATGAATTAAATAAATAATAAAGACAACTTCATTTATAGTGGTTTGAAATGGCCGCGGACCTTTTATTATTGGTATTTTATATATATTTTAACCAACGATAAGAACATGTCTTTATTATAAATAACATGACACTCACTTATATAATACCATACCAACACTTTTAACTCAGCCATTACAGCTTGAGTTAATACAAAAACATGTTCAAAACAGTAAAACTGTCCCTCTTCTAGAGAAAAGGACAAAAACCACATAATAAGGGGCGTGACATGGGCGGGGGGGCGTGACATGGGCGGGAGGGCGGGATGCTCCTTCTTATTTCTTGATCCGACACTGACTGCTGCCTCCTACGCACTCTTAAATCCTTATATATAAGGCTAGCTCGTGCCACTTAACATGTGACCTGTTTTTAGCCAGTAATAATTACACTCTAACTGCCAAATTAACCTTAGTCTGTCCTGGTCCCATAGATGGGAGGAACCAATTTCTAAGCTCCTCCCTTTTCCATGGGGCCGTATGCAGAACAATACGTAAAATAATTAATTCAAAAAATAATTTAAAAAACCTAATTTATAGTATAAAATTCCTGAACGACCATAAACATTAGAAGGAAGAAGTTCAGAAATTCGAAATGCTCCGAAACAACAGAGGCAAAATGCTACCCTAAGTAATAAAGTTTCATGAACAGAAGAGCAAATAGCTCTCAGTGATGTGCAAATTTTTTCCAAAAGATCAACTGAAATAGGTAAACGAGAATCAATTGACACAGCCGACTTCCGATAACCTTTTAAAGCTTGTTTCACAGTGAAGAAACTAAGACAAGAAGGAAAACCATGCAATTTAGCAAAGAAGGATATACCCGCTTTTTGCTTTAAAATATGCGAATAAGAATAATCTTTTCCCATCAAATGATTCAAAAAGGATAAAATTAACTGCTCAGAAAACAAAGTTCCCATCTGACCTTTCGCGTCCAGGTAATTACACCACGATTTCCACGCTGCATTATAATCCACCCACGTGGAAGATGCTAAAGAATTACAGATGGCCGAACCAACATTTAATAAACCAGATCCCAAAGATGTGAAGGGCATAGTATTCCGCATTCGTCCACATCTGGAACCAATAGACGAAAACGATCCAGCTGCAAACGGGATAAAAAATCAGCCACAGAGTTATCTATCCCAGGTACAAATTTAGCCTTTAACCAGACATTCAACTCTAAGCATTTAAAAACTAAACGTCTAAGCACCGCCAATACGGGCAAGGATTTAGACGATAAACAATTGATAGCATATATAACAGGTTTGTTATCAGAATGCAGCAAGATCCCCAAATTTCAAAAGAAATCAGAACAGGAAATAACTCCAAAAGGGTAATGTTAGCAGTCAAACCTTTATCGACCCATAAAATCGGCCATTTACCCGCTGACCAATGACCCTGCCAATAAACTCCATAACCAACAGAGCCAGCTGCATCGGTGAACAAATCAAGTTCTAGCGAAGTTCAAAATGGATCTTGCCAAAAATAACAACAATTAAAAGAAGACAAGAATTCTTTGCAAACCAATAAATCTGCACGCAAAAAAGAAGTAACACGGACAAAATGAAATGGGGATGTAATGCCAGACATAGCCGCATACAATCGTTTAGAAAATACTCTCCCGACAGGAATAACCCTCGAAGCGAAGGCCAACAAACCCAAAAGGGATTGTAAAGTTTTAAGAGTAACTTTACGTTTGGAAAGAACATAGTCAACTAAAATTTTAATTCAAATTTTTGTGGCGGCAAGCGGAACTGCATAAGATCAGTATCGATAGTTACTCCTAAAAATTCTAAACAAGTCGTCGGTAAGACAGACTTTTCATTTGCCAGAGGCACACCAAAAGTATGACAGACAACTTGAAATTCAGTAAAAAAATACATGCATTCATCCGAATTGGCTGGACCCATAAAAGAAAATCGCCTAAGTAATGTAATAAATTAGTAGAACCGGATTGATAAGACACCACCCATTCCAAAAACTACGAAAACATCTCGAAATAACGACAAGATAACGAACAGCCCATAGGCAAGCACTTATCAAAATAATAAGCATTATCAAAATAAAACCCTAAAGAATTAAACGCCGTAGGATGAATCGGTAAAAGCCTGAAGGCCGACTTAACATCAGCTTTTGCCAACAAAGTCTTGGGACCCAATTTTCTTATGCTAATCAAGGCATCATCAAAAGAATAGGATACACTACATAGAGTAGCATCAATGTCATCATTAAGTGATGAGCCAACCGGATAAGAAAGATGATGTATCATCCGAAACAAATTAGGCTCTTTTTTGGGAATAATACCCAAGGGCGAAATCCTAAAGTCATCAAATGGTGGATAAGGAAAAAGTCCAGCAACTCTGCCATCAAACACTTCTTTAACGATCTTTTCAGCAACAATAGCAGACTGACGATCGACCAAAGGTAAATTTTTATTAATTAAACAACCAGAACCTTTAAAACCAGGCAAAGGGAAACCATCACGAAAACCTTCAAACAGAAGGACCGCCATCTGTCTGTTTGGCCATATTTGAAGCCAAGGGACCATGTTTATAAGGATCACTGGCATGTCCGCTTTTAAGAAAAAGATCATGATTAGTAGGACTAGTAGTTGTCGAAATTTTCTTAAAACATCTGGAAGCTGAATGATTACCCGCACAAAAAGCACATTCGTGTTTGTATTTACACGAATGTGGCCACTTGCAATGACCTTCATTAA
Source organism: Aquarana catesbeiana (assembly GCF_042186555.1). Classification (NCBI taxonomy): domain Eukaryota; kingdom Metazoa; phylum Chordata; class Amphibia; order Anura; family Ranidae; genus Aquarana; species Aquarana catesbeiana. The sequence goes on from NC_133324.1 coordinate 692,900,984, forward strand.
AACCAAAACACATCCTCTATGAAAACCAGAAGGAATTTGAGGAGCTGCTTTTACATACGGTTTCTGTGGCAATAATAAATTCAGCCATAAACCAACATTTAACCCCCCAAGTTAAAGACTTATGTACTGAAAGTTTTTGGCGAAAAGCCTTGTCGTAAAAGAACCAGGCGAGGCCATTAAAATTCCTATACGCCTCCAAAATGATATCAACATGCTGGAAAAGACAGCTGCACAACTCAGGACGTTTTTCCCCTAAAACGCTGGCATAGATGCAAAAGGCATGTAGCTATCATCTTTAGTTGAAGGGATTAAAGACATAATATAAACATATTCCCCATTTTTAATTTTATCTTTTACCGTAAGAGGCAAATGAAAGCCTAACGGGGACAATTCACAAGGCAGCACTTCACGAAAAGTACTTTCAGGAATCATAGGAGAATTAATTACACCGGAAAGAACCGGTAACACAGGAGGAATACTAGTAGATGACTCAGGATTAAAACTGGAACCAGGACTGTTATGTAACCAAACTTGCTCAATTCCCGAATCAGAACTAGCCATAGGAGATTGATTCTTACCCAATTTGTCAATTAAATTACTAAAATGACAAGCAAAATCACATAAAACTTGATAATTTTGTAACTCACCAGACTGAGTCGGTAGTACAGGAATTGTAACATTTGTAGCATTCTGCAGATCCGCAGCAACAGCAGGCTTGATAGTACCAGAAATATTAGCAGAGGCATTAACAGCTGATGATGACTGCTGAGTTTGGGTAATGTTAGATGACTGCAAACGGTCTGAAGCAGAAATGGTTAACGAGGAAGGAAGGACAGATGGTAAAAAGTCCGAAGTGTTAAAGTCATTGGAAAGTACCTTTCTCCTTTGGGAGCTGAGGGAAAGCTTATTTTTCTTAGAAGGTTGCTTACCACCTTGCTTGCGAGGAGGAGATGGAGAGTGAATCCGAAGAGCTTTATGAATCCTGCCTCTAGAAGGCACTGTAGGGGGGTGGAGACATCTGCAGAACGAGAAGAATGGAGGAAAGAGGGATGAGAGGATTCCTTTTTCTTTTTATTCCTAGGTGGATGTAAGGCAGCGTGGACGCTAGGTGGAAAACGATCACATCCACCAAATAAAGAATCTTCAACAGCGCAGGCGCCTGTAAAAGAGGAAGTCCCCTTTCCCATTTGTAATGCTGAGACGTCAGAGGGCAGGTCAGAGGTAGGAGGAAAATGTACCAAAGAACTGGAAGAGGAAGTGTGCACATCAACAACAGGAGGAAGCAGAAGAGACTCCTGGGTAGCAGAGGCAGTGGGAACGGAACGCTGATGAGGAAAGAAAGCCGAAGTAGGTAGAGGAAAAAACAGCATCAGAGGAAGACAATGACAGGCAGCGCTTCAACCAGTCATCTCCATCAGGAGCGGCCGCTCTCTCCATTATCTGACGCAGAAGGGTCTTCATGGTAAGCAACAATCACAATGCTCCTTCTTCTTTCTTGATCCAACGTTGACTGCTGCCTCCTACGCACTTTTAAATCTTTATATATAAGGCTAGCTCGTGCCACTTAACATGTGACCAGTAATAATTACACTCTAACTGCCAAATTAACCCTTAGTCTGCTCCGGTCTCATAGATGGGAGGAGACAATTTCTTAGCCCCTCCCTTTTCCATAGAACATATCAGCTGTGTGAAGAAAACTGAACAAAGTAAGAGCTTATTTAAGGTTGAGTCACATTTTTATCACCCCCTGCTTCAGTTGCAAAGGCAGCTGGACAGTGCAGTGGTGCTGGATTTACAGAGTTTAAACAGGCAATGAAGAGGTAAGATATTGCTTCCTTACTGTTTGTCAAATGCCTGCCTCTAAAAAGCAATTCACTGATCACTTTTCAGAGGGGCGGCAAGGTCTGTTGCAGATGTAAACTTGGCCTAGTATACTGTATCTATTTTGATACACTTTTTTAGTTACACAAAAAAATAATGGTTTACAGACTACTCGAGATTATAACTGGAGCTGAGCAAACTATTTAGCATCCACTCCATCGAGAATTCAACCAACTACTCCTGTTATTTTGTTTGCTAAGTTGTGCTTGTATGCAAGTTTTATTTTTATTTTTTTATTTTGTTAAAGTAGAACTGTAGGCACAACTTTTTTTTCAACTTGATAGAGTATGGGAAGGTTTAAACCCCTGTCAGATTTTTTTTTGTCATCTGTGTCCCGCTGGGGAGATTTACCTTTACTTCCTGTCCCATAAAAAAAAAAAAAAAAAACAGGAAGTGAGAGGAAATCCCTACAAAGTGACAGAATCCTAGGGTGTCATCAGAACTAGTGTCCCTATTGGAAGATTTCCCCTCTTTTACTGTTCTGGTGTCAACCCAAAATTTGGGATTTTCTTTTACTTTCGATGATAACGGTAAACAGGACAAATAGAGAGGGTGAATCTCCCTAATGGGGATGCAGACAGCAATAAAAACTGACAGGTGTTCTAATCCCTCTCCACTCTATCCAAACTAAAAAAAATGTTTTGCCTTTACCTTTAGTTATACTTTAACATTGTTGTCCCAATTGGAGATTTTGAAGTATACCTGAAACATAGTGGCCCTCATTCCTGAATGCTCTGCCCCACTGAACTGATAAAGGGGTCCTATAAATGTAAACAAAAAACTATATTTTAAATAGAGAACACTCAGCACCTCCTATACCACTTCATTACTAGGCCCCGAGTTCATGTCTAATGAAAGAGCTTATACTGACTACTTAGGCAGTCTCATTTAGGATAGGGCTTAGCTAAAATGACAGGAACAGTCAAACTTCAGCAAAAAAAAAAAAAAAACTTTTATAAGTTTAAAATGGAGTAGAGGTTCCCTTTAATAACATTGGAATTAAATTAAATTATGCTTAAAGTTGGTGCCTGGCCATGGGCTTGGCAGCAGTTGCTATCACTGCTAACCTGGTTACTAGGTCACAAAACAGCCAAAAATGCTAAATTATAATCTAGCAGATCAGACAAAATCAAGTTCAAGTCAGGTCTCAGGGTGTCTGGACAGCTGCCAAGGAAATGGTTTTCTAATTAAAACTCACTTTTCTTAAATACCCATTTTATATGCTAAAATCCTGGCGCAAATAGCTGTTCTGGGAGTTTTGTCCTAATTAGGAGCGTCCCTGTAATCACTATGTGCTGGAAACTGTGCTGGTCAGATTTGGCAATAATGTACAATAAAAGTATGCTGAAAAGGAGGGATTGGAAACACTGGAATTCATCAATAGCAACAAAATAAATTAACAACAACAACCAACCATTTTTTTTTTTCTTTTTTAAGGTTTATATTTTAATTGCATAAAATAACTTTTATCATTAAGAGGTATGTTTATAAGCAGGGAATGTGACATTTACCAAAAAATTGTTGCAAGTGTATCATCCTGATGCATGAGTTTTGACTTACACAGCGCAATTCCGTTGGGGCACAGCACCAAAAGTATTGGTGGTTATATCCAATTCATAGACGGGTACATGAATCTGTCCATGTCTTCACACTGGACACACTGTCACCTGTCACACTGACAGGAGCATTGCTGAGGAGTTTTGTACTAGGGGTAGGTGGAGCCTAATGGTGACCTAAGAGACAGTAAGGTCAACTTTACTTTTGATTGACAGCACAAAGCAGTGGGTGGCTCCGTAGGGGCTATTTAGTCCAATAGCGGCTTTCAAATCTGCCCACTGCCATGCAACGTTTATCAGAAGGTGGACCTGATGGGTGTCAGGAACCATGAATCAGACAGAGACAGAAAATGCAGTAAAAATCACACCATTTAATGTAGTGATAAAATTGTACAAATAGTAAGGCTCGGTTCACATATGAGCCGCATCTGTCGCACACCAGGGGTCTGGTGCGTGCTGGCTCACCGTTTCAGGTCTGATTTCAGCCTGAATTTTGGGCTGAATTCGGACCTGAAACAGACCAAAAAAGGCCCACGTTTTTCCTGCAAAACACACCAGACCTGCTGCGATATGTGAACCGGCGCCATAGAGAGCCAGTCACAGTCTCCTGCTATGCAAATTGGATGCGGGGAAATCCGCATCCAATTCGCAATGGTGTGAACCCAGCCTTAAGGTGATTGTGAACCTTCCTTTTTTTTTAAAATAACAAACATATCATACTTACCTCCACTGTGCAGTTAGTTTTTCACAGTGTGGCCCCGAACCCCGTCTTTTGGGGTCCCTCCGGCGGCGCTCGCGGCTCCTCCTCGCATTAGTAAACTCCCTGGGAGAAGCGCTGTCCCAGGGGGTTACCTTGCGGGCGCACTCCCATGTCCAGCATTTTCGTGCATAGACATAGAATGCCGGACTCGCCCCGCCCCAGCCCCCGCGTAATTGGATTTGATTGACAGCAGCGGGAGCCAATGGCTGTGGTAGAGAAGGTAAGTGCATCTCCGTTGAGGGAACAAATGGGTCAGGTGAGTAAAATGGGGGGGCTAGAGGGCAGTCACTGTCAGAAGTTTTTTCACCTTAATGCATTGGATGCATTAAGGCAAAAAAACACGAGGGTTTACAACCCCTTTAACATAGTCAAAACATAGCCAGGGTTTGGTAACCAAATCGGGTAGTCAGAACAAGCCAGGAAATCAAGGAGCCAGACATCAGCGCAGCAGACAGGATCAGGAACCAGAAGGGACGTCAGCCAGGCAAGTCTTCAACAGGAAAACAGCAGAGAGTTTCTATACATGTTGACCAGGGCGAAGGCACAGGAGATCTAGTCCAGGCATCTTAAATAGCCAGCAGGGCTTGTTAACGAGGAGGATATGATCACTGTGACGGGAGTCACTTTGGGCGGGGGGGGGGCCCGGGAACCCAGAACCCCTTGGAGAGGTTGGGAAACCCTTGCTTCAGCCTCCCATGCACATCTAAGCATCTAAGTCACCCTGTATCTATTAGGGGCACAAGGTGACCGGGAACTCCAGTTTGATCTGTACTAATCGGACTCTCTGTACAACCACAATGGATATATATATATATATATATATATATATATATATATATATATATATATATGTAGCATGGTATATAGCATTGTATATTGTCTAATAGTATGGTGTGCTCTCTGCTGGGCCATTTGGGGTGTGGCTGTATTCCATTGTTCTATTGTGTCTGTCTGCCTTGGGAGCAACCTATTATGGGATGTGCATGTCTCTGTGGATTAGCTGAGAGGGGAGGAGGGGATTTTTCCAGCAGCCCCTCCCAAAGACAGTTTACTGATGAGAAGTTTGACTACACCTGTGTCATGCTACTGGTGGAGGTAGTCTTCCCCACCCTGTTTCATTATGCAAAGGAGGGGGGTTTGTCCCCTGAGTGTATCTCTATGTACCTGTGTCCAAATAAACTGTTCAGGTTCAGCAGCCACAGCGAGTACTGTCTAGTTCTTGGTTGTCAGCGATTGGAATATCTGATATCTATCTTCAGACTGGAGGAAGCGGTATATGATGAAAGTACTCCAAGAGGAGTGTGGGACTTTTCGTTACATTGGTGGCAAGCAGTGGGACACTTCCTGCAGTCTGGTACATCAAAACCTCCACCTGGATCAAAGATCAGGATAGCAGACTTTGGTCACCCCAGCGGAGATATGGATCTGTAGATCCTTTCAACATACACCAGGACTGTGTCTGCAGATGAATACCTGGAGCTCAGGCAGCAGATTCGGGTAGGACTCTGGATTGGAGTCCTCCAGGTCACTGGTATGTAACGGGGCAGGTGCTTTCCAACCCCAGATCAAGGGGCCAGTGACCAGCAGGCATTGCGGATAACATTCCTGGGAGAGTGACCCCAGGAGCAATGGGTGACTGAGTTGGACAGGCTGGTCCAGTAGGAGATAGAGCTGGACAATCGTTATCAGCCCCTGCAACGGCACGTACAGCAGAAATATTTAGGAGAGACAACAGAATGCTCTCCAGAGGGATATGACTTTTGGCGGCCCTGGATTGCTGTGGGAGAGCCTTACAGATCATTTTGTGTTTGGCGATGAAGGGGAACCTACCCTTGAGGACCTGCAAGAATACAGAGCTTAAACCTGATCTGGACTATTTGCTAAGGAAGGAACAGCATCTGGAAAGGGCATACAGGAAACTGCTAGAACACGTTGAGCAGCATGCCAGAGAATCGGCAGTGGAAACTCCGGAAATTGCCATCTCCAAAGCTGAAGTACTGACAACAGGGCAGATCTCTGCTAGCCTCTGCCCAGCACTGATAACATCTTCTGGGTTCCACAGACAGGAGATGGTGAACCTCTATCCCCAGACACCAGTTCCAGAGACTGGGGATTTAATAGACTTCTCTGCTGAGGAAGGACAACCTGGTGAGCCTCCTGCAGAAGAGCTGGCATCCGGGCCAAAGATCACTGAGCTCTGCCCAGCTCCAACAGCAGCTTCAGCCTCCATGAGAGAAGAGGCAGTCAGCCTTTCTTCTACAATAATGACAGAGACATGATAGTTTCTGCCAGCAGCATCTGTGGAGTTACCAGAAACTTCTCCAGCTGAAGCCCTGACAACTGGATAGAGGGTCCAAGACCTCTGCCCCACACCTGCGGCAGTTCCCGAGGCCTAGGGTGAGAAGGAGATGGTCACTTCCCAGCAGCAGATTAAGATCCAGGGGGAGAAGGGAGAGAAGGTGTTCGTCCTCCCTTCCCAACAGTTGGCCAGGGTGGAGGAAGCGATCTTTCCTCCCCAGCAAAGATCAGTGCACCTGGGAGACAGTACCAGAGACAGCTTCCCCAATGATTGCGCAGCATAGTGTTGGTGGTGACCTGTGGCTCGGTATTTAATATATATATATATATATATATATATATATATATATATATATATATATATATTGTACATTGTCTCATACTATGGTGTGCTCTCTGCTGGGTCGTTTGGAGTGGGGCTGTATTCCATTGTTCTATTGTGTCTGTCTGCCTTGGGAGCAACCTATTATGGAATGTGTATGTCCCTATGGATTAGCTGTGAGATCAGCAGCCCCTCCCAAAGACAGTCTACTGATGAGAAGTTTGACTACACCTGTGTCATGCAACTGGTGGAGGTAAAGTCTACCCCACCCTGTTTCATTATGCAAAGGAGGGGGGCTTGTCTCCTGAGTGTATCTCTATGTACCAAATAAACAGTTCATATTCAGCAGCCAAAATGAATACTGTCTAGTTCTTGGTTGTCAGCGGTTTGAATATCTGATATCTATATTCAGGCTGGAGGAAGCGGTATACGATGAAAGCACTCAATCGGAGTGTGTGACGTTTTGTTACATTATCACCAGGTGAGTCTCTGGCAATTACCCGACAGCTGATCAGCTTGAGCTCTGAGAAGGGAGTGCTGAGCCCAGCCCTAACAGAACCCCCTCCTCAATGACCCCTCACCCTTGGAGGGCCACCAGGTTTGAGGGGACAATGTCAGTGGAAAGCATGAAGGAGGACAGGGGCATGTATGTCTGAGGATGAGACCCAAGAGTGCTCCCCTGGACTGTACCCTTTCCAATGGACCAGGTACTATATGAGCCCATGGAAGTCAATGATGGATTGTACTTCATACTCCTCATGGTTTTCAACCTGTACTGGGTGAGGACGTGGCACTGAGGTGGTGAAGCGGTTGCACACCAAAGGTTTTAATAAGGAGACATGGAATACATTAGAGATATGCATATTAGAAGGAAGGTCTGAAGCGTAAGCTACTGGGTTAATCCTGCAAAGAATACGGAAAGGCCCAATAAACCGAGTTACCAATTTCAGTGAGGGAACACGGAGTCGGAGGTTGCGAGATGACAGCCAGACCCTCTCCCCAACTTGGTAGGAATGGTAGGCATTTGCAGTCAGCATGGAGACTGTACCTATCACTGGCAGGTCGCAAGGACTCTTGGACCTGTACCTAAGTGGAACAAAGACCACGGAGATGCTCCTCTAACGCAGGAATACTCTGAGGAACAAATGAGTCAGGCAACATGGATGGTTGGAAACCATTATTCGTCATAAACGGGGACAATTGGGAGGCGGAATTAAGGGCACTATTGTGAGCAAACTCCACCTAAGGTAAGATGTCTGACCAGTTGCTATTATGGTCAGAAATATAGCAACGTAGAAACTGCTCCAAGGACTGGTTGGCTCATTCAGTGGCCCCATTAGACTGCGGGTGATATGCAGAAGAGAAGGAAAGCTGAATTACCAACTGTGCACAAAAGGCTCTCCAATACCTGGATACAAACTGGCTACCCCTGTCTGAGACGATAACCTTGGGTAGCCCATGTAATCGAAAGATCTCCCAAGCAAAAATGAATACCATTTCTTTGGATATAGGCAACTTCTTAAGTGGAATGCAATGCGACATTTTCGAGAACCGGTCAACCACCATAAGGATAACTGTGTTGCCCTGGGAGTTGGGTAACTCCACAATAAAATCCATAGACATTGGGTATGGGTTGCAGGAGGCCCACTAGAAGGTGTCGTGGTGTCTTACTCATAGCACACATGGAACAGGCAACAACGAAGGCAGCTACATCAACACAGAGACTAGGCCACCAGAATTGTTAGGAAACAGCCCAAATGAGTTGATTCTTCCCAGGGTGGTCATTGGGAGAATGGTAAGTCTGGAGCACAGTGGTGCGAACAAAAGCGGTCACAAGGTTTCTCAGCAGGAGAAAGAATCTGAGCGGCAATAATTTTGTCACCCAAAGGTGAAGTGAGACTGGTACAAACTGTAACCAGAATACGATCGGAAGGTATCACAGGAACAGGAACCGACTCCATCTTGGAAGTGGAGGAAAACTGTTGTGAAAATGCATCAGCCCTTACATTCTTAGTACCGGGTAAGAATGAGACTATATAATTGAAGCTTGACAAGAAAAGTAACCATCATGCCCTTCTGGCAAAGAGGCGTTTAGCCTCAGACAAGAATGTGAGATTCTTATGGTCAGTCAGAATGACGACAGTGGTACCTTCGAGGAGATGCCTCCATTCTTTAAGGGCTAAAATGATCGCTAACAACTCTCTGTTCCCCAATCTTGTAATTGCACTAAGAAAGCCACAAACTCTGGGTAACTTAGGACAACAGAATTTTGCATCTCCCATGGAGGGTTGGCCCAGGCCAAGGCTCTTTCAGAAAGCAAAGATATCACAAAGCCTACTTTGCTTCTGTCTGTTGAAAATGCCTGGGGTAGCATCTTAAAGTATATCTCAATCTGGTTGAAAAACCCTTTGCATTGAACTGGATCACCCCAGAAATGCTGGGGTAGCGGAGTTGAACCAGACATACCTTTTATAGAGGTAATACTCGAGGCGGGTACCTGCACAGAGACCAGAACAGCAGCAGGGACGGCCTGCGACACAGGTTGTACCGGAGCAGCCACAGTGGGAGGGTCCAGGTGAGCAGTGTGAATAAGAAGCGTTCATAACGATATGGCAAACGAATCCATGTGATGATCCTGCTCATCCAACCTGGTAAAACATTACCAGCAAGTAGATTGCTTGCATCTTCTGAATTAATGGCCTTCACCTACTGTCAGGAACCATGAATCACACCATTTAATATAGTGGTAAAAATGGTACAAATAGTAAACGTAGTCAAAACATAGCCAGGGTTCGGTGACCAAATTGGGTAGTCAGAACAAGCAAGAAATCAGAGAGCCAGAGATCAGCGTGCTTCATAGTTTGATTTGCAAAGGAACCATGGATTTGTGGTGAATCCTGCAGGTTCGGAATTTAGTCTGGTGACTTTATGTGCAAGTTTGCCCTGACAAATTTTTCTTTGAAACATTAACATAGCTGGGTTAGATAGACCAGTGGTTCTCAACCTTGTTCTCAAGTATCCCCAACAGGCCATGTTTTGGGAATTTCTCTTAGATAAAATAGCTGTCCAAAATACCAAGCCATTGTCTCTGATTTAAACCACCTGTGCAAGATAAAGGAAAACCTGCAAACATGGCCTGTTGGGGGTACTTGAGGACAGGGAACTTGAGAACCACTGAGATAGACCATTCAGGGGACTTTTGGATAACCCACATCCTTCAGAAGGGGGCTCAGAGGAGCCATAGTGTTGGCTGTCGGTGGCCCTCAGAAGTACCCCCCAGTCTTGGGGGGGTGTCCTGCCTTGGGCAGGGGGTTGGGTGCTGGAAGGATCCTTCTACAACACACAGGAAGAGTCTTTCTTGGAGACATGGAGAGAGAACAGTGTGAGTAGATCAACACTTCTGGGAACTAACAAGGGGAGACTGCCACAAGTAGCCAGTCTCCCTGAAGGCAGCAGTGTGCTTAAGTCTTCATTCTATCCTGGGAGATCTCCTCAGAGTCACCCGGGTAAGCTGGTGACTGTCAGTCTGGAGGACTGTGGGGAAAAGTTAGCCTGGAGGGCTAGTGAAAGGGGCAGCTGCAGCAGGTGAGTTTGCAGTGCCTGAAGAGGTGGTGCTAGGATCAGTAGCCACAGGAGTAATGTAGGCTGGACACTGAACTTTTGCTACACAACTAAGGGGTCCTTGGGTTCCTGCCTGTAATGGGCTACTGCTTAAATCTGACTGAGTGATTGTCAGACATACACAGTTAACCAGCTGGGTTCTGCAAGTAAGTGAGTGCTGGAGGAAGGAGAGGAGCTGTATATAGAGACTATATAGGAGGAGTTGTCCCCGAACATTGTTCTGAAGTCAAGTGGGCATCCCATAATCTCCCATCCCTATCCAAGTCATTATCCCTCAATAAATAACAAAAACAAAGTCACAGACTGTTCTCTGACTCTGGAGTGCCTGTTAAAATTTAGTGTGCGTGGCTGTGCAGGGTGGGGGATGCCAGTTTATTTGCTGCTCCTTAGGGGGATAAGAATATTATTGTTGGAGGCTTTTTTGTCTATAGTGACTTTTAAAAAGTCCTAACAATGGGAATGTCATGCCTTTTGGTGATATAATGTTTTCATTTTATGTTAATAGAGCCTTTTATTAGGTTTGAAGTGCTGTCTCTAGGCCAGTGAGGAGGCAGAGAGACAGGACTGCAGCAGCTTTTATGCACATGGCTGGATCAGGAATGGGCTCAGGTAAATATTGGGGGGGGGGGGGCGAGAGGAGCTCGGGAGAGAGCTGCATAGTGAAGGTTTTTTTACCTTCAGCCTTTACAACCACTTTAATGTGCTCAAAACACATCATTTATTTCTTTGTGACATTAGGATCAATTCGTAAAGCTTTACTACAAGTAAGAGTCTCTCTATATTAGATAGATGGCTGCAAATTTCAAATCTCATTGGACTCTGGAAAATAATTGTCACTTTTTTGAAAATAAGTTCTGGCTAGGGATGAGCATGGGTGCGGATGAACGTGGAAGTAGGCTAGGCTGCAATGCCAGGCTGCAATGAGCTTCGGGAAGGGGGATTCCTCACACCCGCTGCTGCATTTACACAAAGAGGCCCATGATATGATTGACCTAATATAGTCACATGGCAATATTAGGTAAATAGTGTCATGAGAATCCCTGCCCCTTTTTGTTTGTGCAGCTGTGGGGTGGGGAATCCCCCAGCACAGCTCATTGGCCCGGCAATGACAGCCCAATTCAGGGTTCAGTCCAACTTGGAATCAGACTAAACGCAAGCTCATCACTAATCTTAATAAGTAGCTTTGTGGACTGAGCCTCATCTGTTCTTGTTCACAGCAAGCCATCACATTGTGTGGGGTAACCGTTGTGCACCAAAGCAAAATACACCCACCCCCATATCACCTACTCCTACCCAAATGAACTTGCATTCCATCATTTCAGCACCCTGCAAAACTCAGTACTTCCAGATAAAGGTCACACATCTCTGGCCTTCCACATACCAGCTTGGTGACCCATTGCCATTAATTAGGGGGCATAGACCTATGCAAATGCCAACTTATAGACTATAGGTATTTGCATAGCTATAAAACAGGATTTTCAGAGGAAGCTGATGTGATAGATTTCAGGGTCAGTGGCCCTGTTAAAGTATGAGCAGGTATCACTGTCACTGTCAGTGGCAACTGTGACCAATAACTTGTTCCTGGGAGACTCCCAAAGCCCCCTCAGTCACATTGCTTAACTGGGACAATTCTATTAAGCCAATCAATGTTCCTGCACTCACATTATTCTATGTTGCATAATGACATTACTGAGGACACTTTGGGGAACTAATATTAATTGTTACACTATTAATGCTGTCACTTAGGGCTCATGCACATGGCCGTAAATAAAATAGCCTTTTCAAAAGTACAGTACATTTTGTTTTTAGACATTGCTTTCTTTGGACCAGTACACACATAAAGATAAGTAAAACTAATCCGTAAAATCTGAATTGAAAAAATCTGCCTCTGGGGTCAGCAATTTACCCATATGTTCATGTAAACACGTATGCGCGTATGTGCATAATTGAAATCTTAGTTGCAAAGAAAAAAGAAGACTTTACCATATAAAAACCATGCTCATGTTTACATGTATATGTGTATGCATGCACTTTATAGACCATACTTTTTTATGCAAGATCTTTCTGCCAGCAAGATTATGTATTAATGGTCAGTATTTTATTATGCCAGTGTGCAGTAAATAATAAGTTCACCTTTACAAAAATTAATAATTAATGAACATATTTTTGCAAGTAAAAAAATAAGCATTTATTATTTTTTTTGTTAGGTGTCTGTAAAGCATTGTACCCATGATCTGCAGATCATGGGTTTAATGCCACGGTCTTGCAGACTGTCTGGGTAGCTGTTTTCCCGTACCTCTGATACGAGCAGGCAGTTACACTCCAACAGGAAGACCCAATGAGCTGCTAGAGCGCACAACAGCGCCCTGACAGTTCATTTTTTTAAATTGTGACGGCGAGTTTGGGAAGAAGATCCCCTACTCACTGTCAAAATGGGGGATGGGAGGCCGGTACATCTGCTGTAACATCTTACAATTTACACCCTAAATCTGGATTTTTACATATTTATTATTTATATGGGATGTAACATATTACAAAGCAATATTTGTCTGCAGATTTGTTCATTTCAAATGTCTCTAAAATATGTTTTTATTTAGTATAATGTGGTAGATGGTTTCTTGAGGTGAGCACTTAGGCACAAACTTATCTCCACTATGAATCCTATGATACCATACAAATGAACATTTAAATGTACAATCTTCCTTTTATCAAAAGCCTCCGCTGTGCCTTTTTCAGGACTTAAACTCAGTTATAAACTTTCAAAGCTAATTATTTTTGTTTTGTTCCCTGTGATGCAGAAATAACATTTGAACACATTTGCTTTTCATCTATTCAAGAAGCCCATTTATCTAAAGCATGAGATACAACGGAAGACTGTTGTACTGCTCCTGAGTCAGAACATATTGTTTAATATTTCATGGATTACAGGCCGTAAAACATCTGCTATCTCATTTTTTTCTAATCCCTGGAAGGCCTTTGCATGCTATTTACTAGGTGTGGAGACAAACAAGCTCATAGCATTGTGTTTTATAGTTTATCTGTAAAATAGCTCAGAAGAATGGAGGGGGCGTTTTATGATTAAGTAATTAAAGTAATTGGGCTGAAGTAATAAGAAAATTTGATTTAATTATGATTAGCAGGAATTTGCTAAACCTTTCAGTAGCTATTTGTTTTTTCTTCCCCAGGTTAATTGTTAAAATATACCATGTAAGGGAAGCTATCTTTAAAGAACAAGATATAGGAACTACATGAATATGTATATATATATATATATATATATATATATATATATATATATATATATGAGATATGATTAGAGAATTCATTGGTGTGACCAGTGCAAGACCTAAGCCTTTATGGGCCCTAATGCAAATTTTGGACTATCCCTTCACCCATGCCCCTGCTTGGCAGCCTCTCTTTATTGGCATAGGGGTGCCTTGTGCTTGGTCATGTTCTCTGTAATGTCACAAAACCAAGCACAAGGGACACATTGGGCAGTGTCACTCATCACAATCTTCGATGGTTGCCATTGAGAATCTACTGTGAAAAGCTCTTGGTAGACATGTTCTACATCAGTGGTCTCCAAACTGCAGCCTGGGGGCCAGCTGCGGCCCTTTACTTGCTTTTCTCTGGCCCTTGAGGCACTATTTTCATCCACTGATACCAACGAACGGGCAGAATTCCTCCCAATGACACCAACAATGGGGCACAATCCTTCCCAATGACATTAATGATAGAGTGCTATTCATAGGCATGCGCGCAGGGTGTGCCAGGTGTGCCTGGGCACACCATAATCACCCTGTGCTGCGCAGATTCCCCCTGCTACTTGGCTGCAGAGAAAGAGACTGGGGAATCTCTGTCCTCAGTCCCTTTCTCTGCCTCAAAATTGAGACATGAGGTGACATCAGGAACCCAATGGGGCTCCTAAAAAATTGTAAAAAAAAAATAATAAAAAGCTATTGTAAAAAATATTAAAAAAATAAAATAGTAAAAGAGCAAAAATAAAAAAAAATATTAAAATAAACTACTGACACCAATCTCTGCCCTACTGACATCATCCACTGCTCTACTGGCACTGTCCATTGCTATATATTTATATGTATATATACTGTATATATATATATATATATATATATATATATATATATATATACACACACACACATGCATGTGTGTTTGAGCTTTGGGGTGCACACCCTAATGCAATAGGCTGCGCACACCTATGGTGCTATTCCTCCCACTGACACTAAAGACGGGGCACTGTTTATTCCCACTGACTTCGGGACCTTTTCTACTCCCAATGCCCACAGTCAGGCCCCCCTTAGGTCTGAAGGAGAGTAAACTGGCCCTTTGCTTAGAAAGTTTGGAGACCCCTGCTCTGCATGCTTGTAGGTTTCACTAGAACTATGGGGCACTAAAGTGTGGGCGAAGGATGCAAGTATCACCCTGGGTTACTCCTGTGCTTTCAAGTACAACTATGGTCTTTATGCCACTGGGGGTGATTTCAAATGAACAATTGGAAAATTATTGGAAAATAGAGATCCGTCATTTTCTGTCTTCTCCTAAAATACCACAACCTGCATTATTTATAAGCTATTTAACCTCAAACAAGAGAATCCAGTAAACACTACAATGTGTTAATGAGGTCTCTAAAATATGCTTTTGCCCTGGTTCACATTGGTGCATTTTGACATGCAATTTGACATGTCAAATCGACGGCAATTGTTGGCAATGGCACCGTCCTAATCCGTGAGACACTGCATTTGCGGCACTGCACCGATTTCAAAAAGTAGTTTCTGTACTACTTTTTGTTATTTTGGGGTGCGATTTCCATTGACATCTGTGCAGAAACCCGCACAGATGTCTGCGAAATCGCCTCCAAAATCGGGACTGACATGCCGGAGTGAAATCGTGGGAGTTCAGCTGAACTCACACGGCTTCATTCCTGCAGCTCAGTGTGAACCAAGGCTTAAAGTCAAAGGCTTTTTTCTTAAAAGTGAAGTATGGCCAAGGCTTTTTTCTTAAAAGAGATGTACATCCAAGGCTTTTTTGCCCATACTTATTTTCTGGGTTACAGGTGTGCACTTACTAGTGCCCTCCTGTGATCCAGAATAAGTCAACAGCAGGCTTAAGCTGTCGGTTGACATCACAGAGCCACCCCAGGCTCTGGAAGGATCTCTACAGCAATGTAGGGATCCACCCAAATTCTTGATTGGCAGCTGGCTTAACCTTTCAGTGCACCAGTGAGAGCTGGAGCTAAGAGTTCCCAACCCCTCCCCAGCCCAACGCCCTAGTGAAAGCTGGAGGGGCAGAGCAGAGAGCAGTGATTGACAGTCACCACTCTCTCAGTGAAGACCGAGAACTGAGTGATCAGCTCAGTCTTAAGAGGGCCATAGACAGTGCGATTTTCTTTCCAGCAACCACGGGTCAGTGTTGATGGGGCAATCCCTCCCATGGAGTTATCGTTTTCTCCTTGATCAATCAATCAACTTGGGTACAATCAGCCTGCCCATACGTAGTTCGAATCTTGGCCAGTTCAGCAGGGATTTGAACCATCTATTGCCAAGTCTCGAGAGCCAGCGGGGGACAGCTGCAGCACTGGTGCTGCAGCAGGGAGGTGAGTATGTATGTTTGTTGTTTTAGATTCCCACACTTATCCTTTAACCACAATGTACTGCGGACAGGCGGCCCGTGCAGGCAAAGCGACATACTGGCATGTCACTGTCTGCACCTGCTGTGTACAGAGGAGGATTCATCAATCACAGCCCAGAGCCCTATGTTGACAATTAACACAGGGCTCTGCCAAGAGGGAATAATCTCTCTGTTTCAGAGATCTGTTTGTAAAATTAGCACACATTATACACATTAAACATTGCCAGGCACACATTTAACCCCTTGATCACCCCTAGATGTTAAGCCTTTCCCAGCCAGTGTCTTTCACTGCAAGTGCCTTGCAGTGACAGTGTATAGTATTATTAGTATTATCACTGATCACTGTATAAGTGTCGCTGGTGATATCAGTGGCAGTTTGTCAATTCCTCCCCCCAGTGTCAGTTTCAGATTGCCCCCCCCCCCGCACTATCGCAGTCCTATTATAAGTCGCTGATCACCGCCATTAGTAGTATAAAAGAAATCAAAATCAAAATTCCAGTATACAGTATATACCATAGCTTGTGGATGCTATAACGTTCACACAAACCAATCGATATACACTTATTGGGATTTGTTTGACCAAAAACATGTAGCAGAATACATGTTAATCTTATCTTTTTTTAGTGGATATGTTTTATAGCAGAAAGTAAAAAATATTGTATTTTTTTTTTCAAAATTTTATCGCAAAAACATAAAAAATAAAAACCCAGTGGTGATCAAATACCACTATAAGAAAGCTCTATTTGTGTGAAAAAAAGTATTTTAAATTTCGTTTGGGTACAGCATTGCACGTGACTTAAAATATAGAGATAAAACAGTACCCCCAATGTGCAATTTCTGGCAATAATTAACTGATGCCTTCATTTTCAGGCTAATGCCCAAAAAATATTTAGATACTACATGTCTTGAGGCGCCTCAAGACATGTAGTATTTAAAGATTTTTACAGCATTGCAGGACTGTGCAATTACCAGTTAAAGTAGCGCAGTGCTAAATAGCAAAAAACGGCCTGGTCATAAGGGGGGGGGAACCTTCCAGAGCTGAAGTGGTAATGTGCGCCTCCCTCTTGTTCTAGGTTAGAGCTGTAATCTCAGAGCTTAAAGACATCATCACATAGTATTGTAAACTGTCATTATACAGTACTTGAGAGTTCAACTGGCCAAAGCATGAGCAAATTACAAGCAAATAATGTCAAAATATAAGAGGCATGTGTATTCCTACTTGAATCTTGATGTGCTTTGTCTATTTTTTCCAGACCTGTGTAGTAATCTAAAGGGAACCTTTGCCATTGTGCAGAACCTTCCTGTAATAAAGACCAGTCACTGCTGCTCTCTCTCCTTGTGCAGGCTGACTGGTCTTGTATCCGCCCCCTCCTGTAGTTTTCTGCAGGCAGTCGGTAGTAGGTGGAGCCTTCTTGGCCCCTCCCACAGCTCTGTTCTCTGCACAGGCTATGTAGGGGACACTGATGTTGTCACTGCTACTTGTACAAGGTAATATCTGGGTTTACAAATGCTTTCACAAAAAATAAAACATTTTGTGCTCAGAGTTCAGCCTTAAGCACTGTAAGCAACAAATAACAAGGGTCTATGTGATTTTTAATCCAAAAAGGAACAGAGGGACACAGCTAACTGAAAACAAAACAGAAACAGAAACAAAAACAACAAAAATATATATATATATATATAGAGAGAGAGAGAGAGAGAGAGAACATGTTATACACATGAGCCAGTGCTTTTAGTAGTCACGTGCCGCAAGTGTCATTGCATTTTATGCCTCGTTTACACGAAGTCACAGTCACAGTTCTACCAGTCACTGACCACCCACCTAAAAGATAACATTAAACCATTGGGGCTTTACACATGACACGTTTGTGTCAAAAATGATCAGTGTTGTCAGCCACTGTTCAACAACCCTCTGGAAAGCGATCCATATCAGATTTCTTTTCACAGGGGCAGGTGCGAACAAGTCTTTAGATGTATTTACTGTTGTTTTGAAGAAATGATGTACAGTTGTTCAGGGAAGGTGTAGGAAAAAGAAACATAAAATACATTTTTTTTTTTTGCCCTCTGTTAATTATATAATTTACAAAAAGGCACTATTCATTTTCTGTTAAGGGAAATAAGTCAAGCAGTTTGGCATCATTCAAAATGCTTTTTTTCTGAGGTCTGAATTTTAAGTGATCAACTAACCACACAAAGTGGATTTGCATCTTTTGTGGTTGTTGAGAAGTATATTTTAAAAAAATTGAATGCTTGTGCGGTTCGATGAAAAAAATATATGTTAAAATGGACCTTTAGTTAAAATTCACACTTCACATACCTATGCATGTCATTAGATCGAATGCCAGCATGATCAAATGACATTATTATTTTAATTAAGGGCTGGTTCACACCACAATTTCTGCGTTTTGGATGTGTTTTGCATGCATGTTTTGATGCGTTCCGGTGCATTTTTGATGCCTTCCCCTCTTTTTTGTTTGTTCGTTGAGAATTGAGGACATGTGCATTGCGTTTTTGATGCGTTTTGCATCCCAGATGTGTTCCATACAGAAAAAAATGCAACATGTTCTACTTGTGTTGACTGCACTGGAATGCACTGCACTGGTGAGTACTATGCCATGGGAAGTCATGTTAAATACTGTCTATGCGATTTTGATGCAGAATAAAAATGCACTGAACTGCTTAAGGTGTGAACCAGCCATGAAAAAGTACTTCATTAAACAAAAAAAAAAATACTAATTTCCCTTCAAATGTTCATATTATACAAAAGTGGGTGGAGTCATGAAAACATTAGTTATCATCTTGGGGATTCTAGCTGTAGCATTTCTGCTTAAAAATTCTAAGCCATTCCTTTCACCTTGGAGGAGTGCTCCCTGTTCCATACATTAAAGGAGAATATAGTATTGCATGTTTTTTTAGATTTTATGGAGAAATAGATAATTCTAAGCCTGAATTCTAGACGCACATATGTCGTAATTATGTATTCATTGGAAAAATCATAATGTGTTTTTTAATGCAGCTAGTGTAATCTCTGCAGGACAGAACATGCTGACAAGAAGAGAGAACATAGCAATCACTGTGGGGCTGATTTACTAAACCTGGAGAGTGCAAAATCTGGAGCAGCTCTGCATAGAAACCAATCAGCTTCCAGGTTTTATTGTCACAGCTTAATTGAACAAGCTGAAGTTAGAAGCTGATTGACCACCATGCACAGCTGCACCAGATTCGGAGTGCTCCAGTTTTAGTAAATGTCCCTAATTATGTTGTTCCTTAAGGCCTACTTCACATCTGGTGATTTGGATGGTAGTTGTGCCCACGATTCCAAATTACATTGCAATAGTAGCAAATTGCATAGTGGCTGGGTGTAATTCTTTTTTAATGGCACCTAAACGCAATGCAATTTTGCAGTGATTTGCACGTGATAAAATGCTCTGCAATCGAGGCAAGCTGCATTGCGCAAAGCTTGGCGCCCAAAAAGGAACAGGTGCTTCTTTTGGGCAACAAGCTTCACACAATGCGGTTTGCTGCTAATGCTCTGTGGTTTTTAATGCAGAAAAATTGCACTTAGTTTAGGTACCATTAAAAATGAACGGCGCCGAAGCATACGTGGCAGTGTTGAAGTGCGATTTGGGATCACAGTCACTCTGCTCCATATCCCAAATCGCCAAATTGCCAGATGTGAACAAGCCCTAACTGTCCAGTCATCAAGCTACTGCAATGGAAACCAAGGGCCTGGCTGTGCAGTCTGGCAGGGATGACTGATCCTAACAATGTGAAATGTAATGTGGAAAAGTGAAAGATTATACAACTTGGTCATAGGAAAAGTACTCTTTCCTATACATTTGATGGAATACCCTGTAGGCAAAAAAGAAAACCGGTGAAGAATATGGGTAAGTTAGTAGAACCACTTAATGACATGTGGAAGGTACAAAAGTAAGTAAAATCTTGGATGAATGAAAAGCAAAACCATAAGGATGCTAATATGGTATTATTTTGTATTTGGTACCATACCGTAAAAAGACCATACAGTAGGCACATTGGAAATGGTTCAAAGGTGGGCAAAATACTCTAAAAAAAAAAAGAATAGATTAAAAATCTTACTTACATAGAAAGACTAAATTAAAAAAATATTCTCCATGTGAAAGAGGAAAGACAGCTTATAACTCATGTAGGGAGCAAATATTCTTTTTTTTTCTTTAGTCATATGTTTTTTAAGATTTCATAAAGTAGCAATTCTAATTTGTTTCATTTTCGAACTGCAGAAATGACTGAATAAGAATGAATTGTCATGGGTAACAAGAATTTGTTTTATCCTATAGCACAATCTCCATACCTCAGCTACTATGGGAATGTACACTATTGTACTTACTGTACATAAAAAAGGAAGCAATCAAGTACAAAAAGAAAGACAAAAAAATGAAAAAGTGAAGCAAAAGTATCCAAGTTACAAGTAAACATATTTCTCACATATGATACAAGCATAATTTTTTATATGCAGTGCATCCAGAAAGTATTCACAGCGCTTCACTTTTTCCACATTTTGTTATATTACAGCCTTATTCCAAAATTAATTGAATTAATTATTTTCCTCTACAAACAATACCGCATAATAACAACGTAAAAGAAGTTTGTTTGAAATCTTCGCAAATTTTTAAAAAATCAAAAAAATCATATGTACATTAGTATTCACAGCCTTTGCTCAATACTTTGTTCAAGCACCTTTGGAACCATTTACAGCCTCAAGTCTTTTTGAGTATGATGCTACAAGCTTGGCACACCTATTTTTGGGCAGTTTCTCCCATTCTTCTTTGTAGGACCTCTCAAGCTCCATCAGGTTGGATGGAAAGCATTGGTGCACAGCCATTTTCAGATCTCTCCAATCAGTTTCAAGTC